>NC_057744.1:7488419-7493252 GCF_004010195.1 Chiloscyllium plagiosum | reverse complement strand
TGAATGATTTGATCTGTGCAAACCTTTGGGGCTGAAGGTAAATCACATCAATCTGTTCTGGGGTTAATTAAAACAGATTGAATGAGCCACTTTCACCGGAGGTGTGTGGGCAGCTCCTTTACAGCTCCGATCTAAATCACATAAACGTAAATTTATAAAGATGCATCTTCGTCCAGGAACCTCATTCTTTTTCAGATGGCAGCTGAATTGCTGCTCCTGGAGATACAAGTTGCTACTTTCTCCAGCCAATAAATTAAACTGGGATTCCTATGTCTTTGTGAGAGAACTCGCTTCAATCTCTCCAGCTTTGTGGCTCTCCATCATTTAAAGTTTTCAGGAGGAACATTCAGTACATTTGTACATTTAGTGGCACATTTCAATGGTCATGGTTCCACTCTCTCCACCATCCCCCACACCAGCCTTCTTGACCCTCCTCATCAATACTACAAAGGTAACATTGTACTGACTATGTAGCCTATGTCTGAACCAGAACTCCTGTCTCAAGCCGACAAAGAATCATAGAACCCTTACAGTGCAGAAAGAGGCTATTTGGCCCATTGGGTCTGTATTGATTCCACCTACCCCCCCCCACCCCCGAAAAGAGCATCTACCCACACCCAAGCCCCTACCCCATCCCTGTAACTCCATAGTTACCACTTAGTCTGCACATCTGTGGACATGACAGACAATTTCCCATGGCCAATCTACCTAACTTTGGACTGTGGGAAGAAACCAGAGCATCCAGAGGAAACCCACGTAAGCCGGGGGTGGGGGAGAAAAATGTGCAAACTCTACACAGTCACACAAGGTTGAACTGAACCCAGGTCCCTGGTGCTGTGAAGCAGTAGTGCTAACCACTGAGCCTGGTTATGTACAAAACGTAAGTTTTCTTTTAATGTTTTCGACAGAATGAATAGTCTCAACTGAACAACAGTACAACACAAAGGAGTGGGCTTCAGTACACAGAATTAGAGTCTACAAGACAGGATCAGGCCATTCAGCCCAACTAGTCTCTGCTTGCATTTATGCTCCTATCGAGCTTATTCCAACCTGACTATACCTTACATTATCCGTATTATCTTCTATATATTTCTCCCTTAAGTATTAGTTTAGCTTCCCATTAAATGCACTTATGCTATTAACTTCAACTATTCCATGTAAAAGCAAATTCAACAATTTAACCACACACTTGAGTTAAAATGTTTCTCTTGAGTTGTGTTTTTTACTAATATCTTATATTTCTCACCTTTATAGAATGGAACTCCCCCAAGAGTAAAAATGTTTTCTCTATTTCTACTTTATCAAACCACTTTATAATTCTGCTGCACATTATCATAGCAACATGTAGAATAGAGAAGATGTAAACCATTCAGCCCCTTGAGTCTGCTGCACCATTCAATATGACTGTGGCTGATCTGATTAATCCACTGTCCTACGTATTCTTGAAAAACTTTCCCCCTCTTGCTCATCTACCTCTGCCTCAAAGATTCAAGGATTCTGGTTCCAATGCCTTTTGATCAAGAGAGTTTCAGAGACTCACAGCCCTCTGTGAGAAATGAAAATCTCCTTCTCTCTGCCCTGAATGAGTGGCCTCTTATTTTGAAACAGTGACCTCTCATTCTCGATTATCTCATATCCACAACCACCCTATCAAGGCCCCTCAGCTTTTATACGTTTAACCCAATTTTCTCTTGCTCTTTTAAACTCCAGCAGCGACATGCCTAGCCTGTCTGAGTTTTCTTCTTGAGGCACCTGTCCATTCCAGGTGTTAGTCTCGTAAACCTTCACTGTTTCCAATACATTTACATCCTTCTGTAAGCACTGTACACAGAATTGTCCAGATTGGTCTCACCGATGATCTCAATCATGTCACCCATTCTTTTCGAAAGAGAAACACAATCAACTTGGTAGGTGTTTTCTGCTAAATATAACCTCTCAATTGTTGCATTACCCCTCCCATTTGTTTTGCACCTTTCCTAGATATCACGTTTTTACTCGGTGGAGAGCAGGACAAAGCACAGCGTCTAGGTGTTTTCTAAGCAGGAATCTATACAAGTCTTTATATTTATATATAACTTTGCATCTATTCAGTTCAATTCATTTAAAAATTAACTCCAATACTAAGGTGTTACACTTCAGATGAAATGTTAAAACAGACTCAATCTAGCTCGTCAGTCATTTACCCAAAGACTCAATCATACTTTCTAATGAGTCTGGATTTTCCCAGTAACACTAGTATTGTCAAACAAAAACTATTGCTACTATAACCAATCTCTTTTGTGCAATTGTACAATGCACAAAATGTCCTCCCATATTCTTACATGATAACAATCACTGCGCCTTCTCCTAATTAACTGTATGTAAAACATGTTGAAGCATTCCTCAGCGATGTGTGAGAAGGTGTTTCATGAATGCAATTCTCCTTTACTTTCTTTCCTGATTTTTGGCAAGATTTCAGATGGATCCTTTCCTTTTACCAGCACAACATTGAAAAGTATCATGAGTCACAAAATTGATCCATTTTGTAAGAGCAAAATGTAAATACTTTTGGGGAAGATTATAACTATCTCCATTGTTCAGAGGAGTAATTTTGTTAGATTGTGCCCACCAGCTGACAACACATTGCTGAAATCCATGTATGTACCTCAAGTGTACAAACTTCAAACTCACAAATAATATAAAACAAAGAACTGAGGACACTGAAGATATGAGATGAATACAGAAATTGCTGCAGAAACTCAGCAAGTCTGGCAGCATCTGAAAAGGGTCACTGGATTCAGAAAATGTCTGCTTTCTTTCCACAGATGCTGTCAGACCTGCTGAGTTTCTCCAGTTATTTCTGTTCTTGTTTTACCTCAAATTTGTACTTGCTTTGATCCCTGATTACTGGAATTCAGATAGAGGTTCAAATATTAGCTCGAGCCTTGGAGAGCTGAAGAAATGCTGCTTTAGTGACCTCTCCAAATTGATAGTCCCTTCACCCTATTTAGACCAGTCCCCAATCTGGCAACACCTCAAATTCAAAACTCTCATTTTTGTGTTTGACCATCTCCCTCTCCCTCTTCACAACTTCAACTCTACTGCACTCCAAGCTCTCTGCATTCAGTGGCAATGGCTATAGATATTGTTTTGAGTTGACACCACAGAATGATCGATCTCCATGGCCATGACCCTTGGTTGACCAGTCCTCATGCATTCTGCCTACCGTGAGGTCTGGGTGTCAGGATTCGGTCCTACACTGTAGAGGCTGCTCACTTAGACTGCACAGTCCCAATTTTGATTTTGCTGCATCGCTGTACCTAACGTATCAAAGAGGACCATTCTGTGATGCTTGAGTTCCTATAAACAGAATTCTGATCCCTGCAGTATAGCCGTCTTGTACAGTTCTTTCATGTGATGGCTGATGTCACTAACATATACATCATTATCTCATGAACATATATATTCTCATTAATCTACAGCAATTAAGGCCCTGAGCTCCTGAATTCACCCAGTAAGCCTCTCCACACACCTCTCTTCCTTTACAGCATTCCTTAAAGCTGACCTCTTCCACCAATCTTTCATTCGCCTCTCTGAATACTTTCCTACTTTGCTCAATGTCAATTCTTTTTCTGATAACTCTCCTGCAAATGATATTTATATATTCCACATATAAAGCAAAATTTAACTGCAAGTTGTTCTTCCTCTATCCTCTTTTTGTATTTTTGCCAAATCCAGAGCTAAAAACAGATCGAAAATGCCACCCTTGTGCTCCCTATCATTTACCTGCTGCCACACACCTGTGTTCATTGTGAAGCTCCCAGTCCCCTCTGTCCCTGAAGCAGCTCTACATTGTTTCTTCAAAACAAAACAAACATTCTTTATTGATGAATTTCTGTGCAAGTCGAGGAATGTGCGTGCGGAAAATATTTAACTATGCCAAGATGCACCTTGAAGTTAATTATTCCAGAGCTGGAATTAAATTCAGTATAAAGCTTCCTAAAGTTTGGATTATTTTCTTTTTGGGAAGTGGACTCATTTATTAACCTTGTGTTGCTGGAAAAGCGCAGCAGGTCAGGCAGCATCCAAGGAGCAGGAGAATCGACGTTTCGGGCATAAGCCCTTCTTCAGGAATGAGGAGGGTGTGCGGAAGATGGACTGTTCCACATATCCGATGAAGAGGCAGGCATAGCTGGGGCCCATGTGGGTGTCCACATATCCGACGAAGAGGCATTCAGAGTGAGGACCAGTTCAGTCAGTCAAACAAGGGTGTCCCTCCTTCGACTGACTGACCCTTCCACTGACACCCTCCTTTGACTGACTGCCACACTCTGAATGCCTCTTCGTCGGATATGTGGAACAGTCCATCTTCCGCACCTACACTGGCACCACCCTCTATCTTTTCCTCTGCTACGTCAATGACTGTATCGGCGCTACCTCGTGCTCCCACGAGGAGGTTGAACAGTTCATCCACTTTACTAACACCTTCCACCCTGACTTCAAATTTACCTGGACTGTCTCAGACTCCTCCTTCCCCTTCCTGGACCTCTCCATTTCTATCTGGGCGATCGACTCAACACGGACATTTACTATAAACCGACCGACTCCCACAGCTACCTAGACTACACCTCCTCCCACCCTGCCCCCTGTAAAAACGCCATCCCATATTCCCAATTCCTTTGCTTCCACCGCATCTGCTCCCAGGAGGACCAATTCCTATATCGAACAACCCAGATGGCCTCCTTCTTCAAAGACCGCAATTTCCCCTCCGACGTGGTCGACGATGCTCTCCACCGCATCTCCTCCACTTCCCGCTCCTCCGTCCTTGAGCCCCGCCCCTCCAACCGCCACCAG
>NC_057744.1:7399833-7487837 GCF_004010195.1 Chiloscyllium plagiosum | reverse complement strand
GCGCATTCCCAATGCCCCTCCCCCAAGTCCTTCCTCCCTACCTTTTATCTTAGCCTGCTTGGCACACCCTCCTCATTCCTGAAGAAGGGCTTATGCCCGAAACGTCGATTCTTCTGCTCCTTGGATGCTGCCTTACCTGCTGTGCTTTTCCAGCAACACATTTTTCAGCTCTGATCTCCAGCATCTGCAGTCCTCACTTTCTCCTCATTTATTAACCTTCCCTTCTCATCTTGAACCTTATCGTGATGGGAACGCTGCTGGGTCAGGAATTGCAGGATTGGTATCCAGGAGTGATAAAGAAATAGAGACATGAGGCCAGATCAGGATGGTGCATGACATTGCAGGAGATACGTTGGCATGGATGAGGTGAATAGTCAAGGTCTTCTCCCCAGGGTAGGGGAGTTCAAAACTAGAACGCATAGGTTTAAGGTGAGACAGGAGAGATTTAAAAGGAACATAAGGGGCAATATTTTCATGCAGAAGGTGGTCGTTTGAGATGGAGAAGAATTGTAGGTCAGGTTGTGGATCAGGTTGTAAATTTGCTCCCTGAGTTGGTAGATTTGTCCTCAGATGTTTCGTCACCATACTGGGTAACATCATCAGTGGAGCCTCTGATGAAGCATTGGTGTTCTGTCCCGTTTGCTGTTTATCTGTGTCGGTCTGTTGTGGTGGGTGATATCACTTCTGGTTCAGTTTCTGAGAGGTTGGTAAATGGGGTCCAAATCTATGTTTGTTAATGGAGTTCCAGTTTGAATGCCATGGTTCTAGAAATTCCTGTACGTGTCTTTGTTTAGCCTGCCCATGAGCTGCCAGAGGAAGTGATGGAGTCTGGTAGAGTTACAATGTTTAAAAGGCATCTGGATGGGTACATGACTAGAAAGGGTTTAGAGGGATAGGGCCAAGTGCTGGCAAATGGGACCAGATTAATTTAAGAAATCTGATCAACACGGAAAGGTTGTACCAAAGAGTTTGGTTCCACTAGATGTCTCAATGACTCTCTGACTCTAAATGACGATAATGGGGTTCACATTCAATTGCGGGCTTTGGCTGTGGGAGTAGCAGTCACAGGACAGGGGCGGAGGGGAGCAGTTTGTGTTGAATTTGCTTTGATAGTTTGGAATGATACATGCTACAACGCGTGTCAGCGTGGGCAATAAGTCCGTAGTTGAGGGCTCCAATGAAGAGAACTGTTCGGGTTAAACTGAACCTCAGCCTTCGGATCAGATGGGCCAGGCATCCTGTATTCATATTCATTTCTCAATAACAACATAGAAAAAAGCTGGTGTCTTTCATCAATCTTTTGTTCACCTGTCCTGATCATTTCCATACATAGTTCGATGCCAATTCATTTTTTTTTGATAACTCTCCTATGAATGATGTTTGTAAATTCCACATTAAAAGCGCAACTTAATGACAATTTGTTTCATCTTCCTGTGCCATCACCAGTGCACTAAAGTGCACTACCAGGTATGATTCATATATGTCTGCACAGCACCAACATCTGCATGAGCTACTTGACAAAGGTTCACTCCACTTCAATGGCAGCTGTAGCAGTGTCAAAAATGAGGGCATTGAACAATTCTGGCTGAAACATCATGCAACTTATAAATGTTTCCCAACCAGTCTTAAGGTGATTGCATGTCATTTAATTGCAAAGTTGCCACATATTAATGAACCAGTTAAAGGGGTCTATTTACAGGAGATAATACTAATTCAGTATTAAAGCCTGATAACTGTCAGATCAATCACTCATTAACAATTTATGACAAGATAATATTATCTCCTGGAAAATTTAGCCCTTCTCCTCCCATACCCCAACACCACCATATGGCTCCTTTGGCAAGTACACTGCTAATTATTGGCAAGGTGTTTTACAGATCATAAGGCTCCCATGTTAAAGTCCTGAGTCAGGGACCCAAATCAAAATTATTGCTCTTCACCCGCACCCAGCTATCTAAGGGCATATATGAGGTGCAGTTTCACTTGGTTGAACTATTTGGCAATATTCACTGATTCAGACACCAAGAGCAGTCACGGCGGGCTGATGAGAAGGACAATGGGATTACACCCGGAGCCGGAGTTCAAATTGGCAAGTTAGAAAGTTCAATGATAATCTCTATATTTTCAATGGTTGTGTTAAACATTGGGTGATTTAGACAAGCAACTAAAATTAAGCCTAATTTTAACAAATACCACAAGGAAAGGTTTTTGATTCAGAGTTAACCGTTTATCACCTGCCTGCATCTCCAGTTTCCTCTCACAGTTACAAAGATGTGCAGGTCAGGTGAACTGCCCATGCTAAATTGCCCATAGTGTTAGGTGCATTAGTCAGAGGGAAATGGGTCTGGGTGGGTTACTCTTCGGAGGGTCGGTGTGGACTGGTTGGGCCAAAGGGCCTATTTCCACACTGTAGGGAATCTAATCTAATCTAAACCCAGCATTTATTGCCCATTCTTAATTGCACTTGAGAAGGTGGCAGTGTATTGTCACCTTCAACTGCTGCAGTACTTGGGGGAGAGACATCCACAAATTGTTAGGGAGGGAGTTCCAGCAGTCTGACCTGTCACGATATTGGAGAATCCTGATGTATCATCTCCAGAGGCATTGAGTTACATAATCAGCCATGTTCTTATTGAATAGCACAGCAGGCTCAAGGGGCTGAATGGCCTACTCCTATTCCAATGTTCAGCTACTATTGGGCTTGGCTTTGGCTTTCAGCAGAGACCTTCCTGACTCGGTCTAACCTGTGGTTACATTGCACTGGGGGCAAGATGTGTTCAAAGTTCAGATATTATTTATCTCTCAAAGTATAGAGTAACCACTGCAGGTTTGGACAATAAGAATCAAAAAGAAATCAGGGTCATGCTTGAGCCACACATTATTAGGTGATATATGAACCAGGCTGAAAAAGGAGGTTAAAAACCTGCAGATGTAGCAAAGCTGAAAGCAAATCAGCAAGTATCAAAAATGAATACGGAACTCATTCAAGATGGCGGAGACGGAGTAGTTAGCATTCGGGCTCCTGAGCCTGGTCTTGTCTGCTCTATCTGCTTTTCTTCAGTTTTTTCTAACTTATCTCCTTATTAAGAATGGGGATGTGGGTCCAGTGGGGGTGTATGCTGTGTTTTTGGATTCCCGGCTGGTGCGGCAGAGGTGAGGTTGGGCCCAGTCCAAGTGGCTTCATTGGTGTGGTTGGACCACAGCGCGGACCCAGGTCAGCAGCAATGAGGTGGAGTTTGGGCCCGGTGCAGACCCGGTGGCATCGATGGTACCTGCATTGGCAAGTGCAACCCAGTGTGGATTCATGGCGGCGATGGCATCAATAAAGGCAATATGGTACTGAAGAATAGCAACTCTGTTCCAGCAGTGGCAGTGGGCCGAAGGGACTCGAGGTCTCAACATCGGGGTAGGGCAGCACCTGGATCCAGACCCACGGCAAAGCCTTTAAGCGAAGTTGAACATTTCTTCAGTTTACTTTGTATGTTTTGGTTTGTTTTCTGTTTCAAGATGGCACTGGAGAGTGGCAACACTGTACAATACTTTTCGCTGCATTTGTAACAAAATGCATAGGACAATAAATAAATTAAGTCAAATCAAATGCTCAGCAGATCACGCAATACTCACAGAATGAATAGTTTCAACTTCACATCAGCATTTTTGTTTCCCTTATTGATTCATGCGATGAAGGTGTTGCTAGCCAGAAGCATTTATTGCCCAGCCCTAAGAGCCCAGGGGGCAGTTAAGAGTGAACCACATTGCTGTGGGTTTGGAGTCACATGTAGCAGGATGGCAGCTTCCTTCCCTAAAGCCCATTAGTGAGCCAGATGGCTTTTCCCCCACAGTTGAAAATGGACTCTTAATGCCAGCTTTTATTTTGATTGATGGCCTTGGTAGGATTTGAACCTGAGTGTCCAGAACATTCCCTGGAATTAACAGTCCGGTGATAATTTGGAGATGCCAGTGTCAGACTGGGGTGTACAAAGTTAAAAATCACACAACACCAGGTTATAGTCCAACAGGTTTAATTGGAAGCACTAGCTTTCTGAGTGCTGCTCCTTCATCAAGTAGTTGTGGAGTATAACATTGTAAGACACAGAATTTATAGCAAAAATGCTGATGATGGAGCAATGCTCTGAAAGCTCGTGCTTCCAATTAAACCTGTTAGACTAGAACTTAGTCCAGTGAGAATACCACTAGGGCACCACCTCCCTTAATGATTCACCAGATGACTCTGGTGAAGAGTCATCTCGACTCAAAATATTAGCTTGCTCTCTCTCTCCATGGATGCTGCCTGACCCGCTGTGATCTCCAGCATTTTTTTATTTTCAGTACAGCTTCTAGAATCTGCAGTAATTTGCTCCTACATGAATGGTTTTAAAACTGACAAAAGCTCCACATTGTTTCTCAGATGCTCCAGACCTGTTGAGTATTTCTCGTATTTTCTGTTCGTATTTCATAATTGCAGCATCCAGAGTATTTTGTTGCATCTTCTGTTAAAAGATGAAGCTGAAGTTCATTAAAACAAAATCAAGCAAATCACTGGAAGATAAACAAACTGCATATTTAATAATCTCTAACATACTAACATACACACTGCCCACTGAACATCCCAGTAATCAAATGTTTATTTATTTCCCGACAGACTTGAAGTGACAATGGGGCAGTCGGACCAACAGTATGTTTAAAAAATGCTTCTAATTAGCTTTCAAAAATGGAAAAGATTACTGCCCTTTGTCTCATACCGTGCTTGGAATGATTTCAAGGTATTAATTTAATTTCAGGGTTCACAAAACATTGACTGTTTAAGCTTCCCTCTCACAGCTGACACCATTATCTCAGTCCATTAAGATCAGCCATTGTCTTCGGAGATTGATTTCAGGTAAGGATAGGCCATTCAGCCCATTGAGCTCTTCAATACGATCATGGATTTTTGAACATTTCAATGCCTCTTACTCTCCCCCGATCCTCATAACCTGTACACTACTTGTAATCAGAACCCTTATCAATCTGTACCTTGAACAAACTCATAAACTAAGCTTTGACAGCCCTTTATGGTAGAGAATTCTAAAGGTTCACAACCCTCTGAGTAAAGACAAATCCTCTACTATTCCAATCTCAGTGATATCCCTTATTTTTACAATAAGTCACCTGGTTCTCAACTCTCTAAGCAAGGGAAGAACCTTACCTGCATCTAGCCTGTCTATCCCGTAAGTATTTTGTAAAGTTCAATGAGATTACGCCTCAATCTTTGAAACTCTAGAGAACACAGTCCAAGTTTTCCCAATCTCTCTGCATAGGACAATCTCACTGTCCCAGGAATAAATCTGATGATCATTCATTGCTCCCCCTCTATGGCAATGATATCTTCCAGCGATAAGGAAATCTAAACTGCACACAGTACTCCAGATGTGGTCTAACCATGTTCCTATACAACTGAAGCAAGACCTCACTACTCCTGCACTCAAATACTCTTGCGATGAAGATTAGCATTCCATTAGCCTTCCTAAAAGCATATTACACCCGCTTGTTAGTTTTCAATTACTTATCATCAGGTCCCTTTGTACATCTGCACTTCCTAACCACTTACCATTTAAAAAACACTGTTTCTTCTGCCAAAATGAATGATTTCTCATGTTCCCGCATCACATCTCATTTGCCATGATTTACCCATTCATTACACTTGCCGAAATTTTTCTGAAGCTGCTTTACTCTTTCCTTATGACACACATTCCCATTTAGCTTTGTATCATTCACAAATTTGGAAAGATTAAAGATTCCCACCTCCTTTTGATTCCCACCTCCAAATCACTGCTCTATATAATGAACAACTGGGGCCCAAGTGCAGATCCTGATGATATCCCATGAGTCACAGCCTGCCATCATGAGAATTATCCATTTATTCCTGCTCCCCAATTTCCGTTAGCTAATCATTAATCCATGTCAGTGTATTACCTCCTGTCCAATGTTCTTTAATCTTTCTAACCAGCCTTCAGTAGGAGCTCCTGTTTCTATGTTTTGATATAGTGTTCCCTCTGTCTGATATGGACAGCAAACAGGAGAATTAGCTCTGGACATTGGAATGCTTGACTTCCAGCCAATCATTTAGGTGGCCAGAAATTTTGAAGTCTGCAACTTCAATTCACTGACCTCTCCCAACACCATTCTCTATCTAGATAAACTCTACATGCATTATTAAAGCATTTTAATGTTTCACATTTTATAAAAGATAGAGCTATTGATGACCACCTTAGCAATTGCTACTGAACTATGTAAGCAACACCATTAAACTTTAACCTTACTGAACTCCAATACCCCCCCACACATCACTGTTCACCCTAATCCCTCCCCCTCATTACAAGATTCTTGTCCACTCTGCCCAACCCTCCCTCAACTTCCTACAATCTTAATCTAGCTTACTTTCAAATAGCAGATTATTTATTTTCAGACAAAAATTGCCAATTTATTTTCAACATAAAACTTCACTCAGCGATATCACTCTCACCTCACAGTCAAAAGGTTACAGTGACATAGAAACATAGAAAATATGAGCAGGAGTAGGCCTGATCAAACTGATCATGGCTAATCATCCAAATCAATCCTGCTTTTCCCCCTATACCCTTTAATCCCTTTAGTCCCAAGTGTGATATCCAAATCCTTCTGTTGTCCATTCCAACAAGTTGGACATCAATCCAGAGACGCAAGTAACTTTCTGGAGACCTGGGTTCCCATTCCACCATAAATTCATTCATTAAAAATCTGGAATTAAAAGTCTAATGATGGCCATGAATCCATTGTCAATTGTCGGAAAAACTGACTAATGCCCTTTAGGGAAGGAACCTGCCAGCCTTATCTGGTCTAATCTACACATGACTCTAGACTCACAGCAATGTGGTTGACTCTTCTGGACAATTAGGGATGGGTAATGAATGCTGGCCTAGCAGCGATACCCTTGTCCCATGAATGAATAAGTTGTAAACATTTTGAGCAGATATCAAGAGAAGTCTGCATGGCCAGTGGTGCTATTCGTTGGATGAGACATTCAACTGAGGCCTCCTCTAGCCTCTCAAAGCTCCCTTAACGCTATATGAAGACCACTCTGGTGTTCTGGTCAATGTCTACCCTTCAATAACATCACTGAAACTGATGAAAGGTCATCAACATGAAACATGAACTCTTTTGCTCCACAGACACTGCCTGATGGGCTGAGCTTTTCTAATTTTCTTCTGTTTTTACCACAAAAGCAGATTACTTGGTCATTGGATTGCATTACACGGGAGCTTGCTGCATGTGAAAACTTGCAACCAGATTTGCTGCCGCAGTGACTGCAGTTCAAAAGCATTAGCCTGGTTACAAAGGACATACTGAGATTGTGAAAGACAGAATATAAATGCAATTTCTTTCTCCTCTGTATGCATCCTGGATGAACAACTTAACGTATAAAGTCACAGTGTCTTTATCGTAAAATCATTTTAATATCACAATGATTTCACTGCCAACAATAAAGGTGCTTAATTAAGTTTGGATGATATGGCTATAAAATAATGAGGCATTTATTTCAGTAGAATTATAATCACGGCCTACATTTGGTAATATCTTTAATGTGTATTATTAGTTTATAACTAACACTGCTAATGAAACATTTACTAATGAGTCGCTCACACATTTGTGTGTAGTCAGGCCACGGCAGGACCGTATCTCTATTTAAATATCGAGCAATTTCTAATTTGGGAAAGCGACTGTTTCTGCTATCGTGACCTGGATGAAAATGATGAAAGCTTTCTGTCTGGTGAGTTGCTAGATTGAAATAATATCAAGTGCTCTTGGTTTAGTTCCTAATAATCTCACAGTTCATTACAAGGGACTTTGTCACCCAGGCTTCTCAAACCCAATGTTAGCATGGTGCCATGTCAGGAGCAAGTACTGATTCATTTGATAACCTTTTCTCAAAGGTTCTGAAGGGGTTAATGTTTACATTACATTGACTCCACCCATTCTTTGAACGTCATTTACACTGTCTCTGCTGGAGACAATGAATTCTATGCTAGCTTTTGGAGAGAACAGCAGCGACTATACCAGCTCCCGAAGGTCCTAGTACTCATGCCTGACCAAAAGTAGTTTTACATATTCTATCATGATACAAACCTTCCTCTTATCTAAGAACAGTGCCTGTTCTGTTGATACTCTACAGTGGTGTATTCTTTACCATCAATCGCTACAGAGGCCAAAGATAAAGCAAAGACAAAGGAAATCTGGTAATAGTGAACTACCTCACACAAGCAGCACCACATTCTGGTAGAAGCAGCAAACACCAAAAGGTGACTCTAGTGGTCATCTGGGAAATAGCACAATCTTCTGGACGGTTCAACATGAGTAAAGTGTCCAACATCGTTGTCATCTCCCCCATCAGTGTTTGTATGGAAACAGACCTATCTATGCAGACCAGATGGATAAACGGTAAAGAGTTACTCTGGGAAAATAAGGTATTTTTCTTACAATACTGAATCTGTCACATCTATTTTTCCCTCAATCGTCTTTTTGTTCCATAATTAGTGAGTTTGGAGAAGATTTGTAGCTCAGGTAGAGGTTCTGGATATAGGTTTGCTTGCTAAGCTGGAAAACTCTTTTCAGATGTTTCGTCACCATAGTAGGTAACATAGTAGGTAGATAGAACACATGTTGAAACTTTATTGCTGGAACAGCACAGCAGGTCAGGCAGCATCCAGGGAACAGGAGATTCGACGTTTCGGGCACAGGCCCTTCTTCAGGAATGCCCGAAACGTCGAATCTCCTGTTCCCTGGATGCTGCCTGACCTGCTGTGCTGTTCCAGCAATAAAGTTTCAACTTTGATCTCCAGCATCTGCAGACCTCACTTTCTTCCAGATAGAACACATGTCTATGTGTTTGTTCTATCGTCTTCAGATTTCAAGTTCAGACTCATCTAATCACTACTTGCAATTTATTTCACTTTTCCTGGGCTTTTGACTGATGTATCCAGGGGTAATGAGGAGCTTGAATAAAATCTGAAGGTTCAGTTCGCGTATGTATGCATATTAGGATTCACAGCATAGGAAGGACTTCCTAATCTTTGGAGAGTGTGCCAGGTTGCTTCATCATTGGCCACTGCTTGATCTACTGAAATGAATAACAGTTCAAAAAATTGAAGCCTCCTTCATGAGAGAAATGCAGATTCTGGTGGATAGAACACAAGCATTTAAAGGGTGCCTGGTAGATAGGAGCAAACTGCTTCCAGTATTTGAGGGGGTCAGAAATGTAAGACAATGGATACAAGATGGGAGAAGGTTTGTGGGAAACTTTCAACAATCAGGCCACTACTGGAATGTAATTTCTTTGCACCTCTGTTCACATTTCCCCCACTCAGTGCAAGGAGCTGCAAATTGAGAAAAAGAATATGTTCACTAGCTTGTGCAGTGCTGGGGGAGGTGATGGCTGAGTACTATTATTGTTGACCATTTATCCAAAAGACCTAGCTAATGTCTTTGGGGACCCAGGGTCAAATCCCCCCAGCAGATGGTGATATTTGAATTTAATTTAGAATCTAATGACCATGATGTCCAAAATACCTATTTGGTTCAATAATGTCCTTCAGGGAAGGCAACTGCCATCCTTACCTAGCTTGGCCTACATGTGACTCCACACCTTAACTCTTAACTCAGTTGTAACATGAAGGCAGCTCACCACCACTTTCTCCTGGGCTGGTCCAAGCAGCAAAGCCCACATCCATGAGAGCACAAAGAAAAAAAAATCAATGATAACAAGCCTTTCACTTGAACACAATGCTTTTTTGAAAAATGTAATCTGGAAAAAGCAGAATTCAATGTGCGCACAATGAAAACGGAGCTTTGGCAAAAAGTAAAGACAAAGGATGAGGTCTGGCAGAAACAGTCATGAGGACTGTTTGATTATCTGTGGTGGAATTAATATATCTCCATCATCGCAAAAAACAGGTAAAACCATCTGACAGTCACGATTAAGCAAGCGTGAAGAGAGATTTGAGCACAGACTGCGCTCTGCTGAGGCTAACTCTGGGCAGCCCGAAGGCGCTGTCTGTAAACTTCCATTTGTGTAACTGAAATGATTGGCTACACAAAGTGAAGGCACACAGACTGCTGCCTCATCCCCTGCTGCCCGATCCTGATTGACCCATCAGCCTGACCTATCCATCAGTGCCTGACGTGCACTGGCAGAGACAGACAACGGGGGTACGTGCCAATGCAAATACGAGCCCCTTTCTCACCCTCCCTCATCCCATAAATTATGTCAGAAACAAAACGGTTGCTCACGACGGATGGTTGATTGCCCTTGAAGTCTTCGGTGCAACTCAAAGAGTGACATAAAATTAAAGTGGTGAGAAGATTCAAAGCAGCGTGAGCTGCCATTGTGAGGTTTGCAGTGCTCTGGAGATTTCAGTGTTACAATAGCCATGCTATCTCACTCATCACAAAGACTCTTTGCGATCAAGAAAAGGTTTCTGGACACTTGCTGCCCAGGGATAAACACGCAAGTGGCCATTTGATGGAGTTACGTGAGCAGCTTGCATAATTAGAACCTGTCCCCCCAACCTGAAGGCTTCGGAGAAAGTGGGGATGAAAATCAAATTAAAGCTGTGCCGACTTGTGGTTTGAGTGAAGTTACAATTTGGTAAACATCCTTGTTGTTGGGAAGGTGGTGAGCTCAAATGATGCTGCAGGACTCAAGAGACTGGATTAAGGGGCGTGGATAATTGGTGTGCAAAGGGTAAGGGACACATCAAACACCAAGCAGGGGGAAGATGTTGGTGGCTGGATCAGAGTGGGAGGGAGGAGGGGGCTTGTAGCTGGAATAGAACAGCCTGTTTGAGCAGAACCCCATTCAACTTCAACATTTGGGCAGGGTCACTCAGTGGTGTGCTGCCTCATGGCACTAGGGTCCTGGGTTCGATTCCAGCCTTGGGGGACTGTGTGTATGGAGTTTACATGCACTCCCCACATCTGTGAGGATTTCCATCGGGTGCTGTAGTTCTGCCCCTGGACCAAAGATGTGCAGGTTATGTGAATTGGCCAAGATAAATTGCTCCATAGAATCCAGGGTGGACTAACCAAGACGGTTACAGGGTTAGAGTGTGATGCTCTTTGGAGGGTTGGTACAGACTCAATGGGCTGAATGGCTCCTTTCTGCATTATAGGGATTCTGTGATTCATTCACACCCTTCACCACCAACAAACAGTGGCAGCAGTATATACCATCTACACATTTCATTGCCAATACTTCTCCAGCAACACTTTCCAAACTGTGATCTAAATAGATCACAGAGTAAGGATTGCAAGCCCCACCATCTGGTAGCTCCCCTCCAAGACTCAGACCATCCCGAAGTGGAACTGTACCACTATTATTTCACTGTCACTGTCTAACATCCTGGAACTACCTTCCAACAAAGCTGCAGGTATACCTACAGCATATGACCACTGTTGTGAAGAAGGCCATTTCCTTCACAAGAGCAATTAGGAATGGGCAATAATTGCTTGACTTGCCAGCAATACCCACATCCCACAGACAAATTTTAAGAAAGCACTGCAGAGGGATGTAAGATTGGGTGACGTACGAGAGACTGACAGCATCATTTAGCATCCAAATCATGGTTTTTGTTGAGCAGAATTGCAGGGGAGATAAGCTGTTGCACAATAACTCAATAATACTTCAGAAAATTCACCAGAATTGGACTGATGTACAGCAAGCCCTTTTCAGCCTGAGGTGAAAGAACATCTTTCTAAATAACCTCTACCTATTGCTATGGCAACAAATTGTCCACACAATGGCTCAAAGTCACTTGTACTCAAGGAGGTCAAAAAAGACATCAAAATGTGTCTCTTTAATGAGGATGCCTTTACAGCCTTATCTTGTCAAACCTGACTGATCAATCACTAGCTATATGTCGAAACAAAAGGGAGAGACCAGGATACATAATTTTAATTTAGGGAATGTCCCATGGTACATCCAAATTGATGAAAATGAGTACAAGGGATTGGATCTGCTGTGTTGGCCTGCAGACCATTATTAATTTTAACTTGTTTTGTGCTCGGTAGTTGATTGCTTTAATCAAAATAAAATCATTATTTTAACATGCCCTACCACCACATCTAAGAAAGCCCACTCCTAATCTGCTTCCCATTGACAGATAGCCCAAGTCTACCCCTTATATAAAGCAACAGCTCAAAACAGGACCAATGATTGAGGCTGCTGAATACAAATGATGAAAATAAGGCAGTCACCTGAAAAAGTGGCACTGTTGTGTGTTGCATAAGGTAATGATTCTGGGAGGAGTAAATGCTCGTGTCATATTGAGCTCTACTGAATTTGATAATGTGATGCAGTCTCTGGGTGGAGACAGTTGAGTTCTCCTGTACAGGTTCCAGAAGGAAGCAATTGTATTCTGTACAGCTCCAGAAAGTCCATGGTAATTATGCCAGATTAGTCATGAAAACTGTACCTATTACTATCATGTAATAATCTACTTTGGTGTGTAAAACAAGTGCCTCTCCTGTTTAGACTCACCCAGTGGTCGACCCCCTACTATAGATAATTAGACAGATTCTACACTCAACATAAAGAAAGGATAAGTGGCAGCTAATTATCCAAACCAGAATACCACAGGCTAGTGGCAATTGTATCTGAAAATATGACTCTGTCACAACTCAAAAAGACAAATCAAGGTAGAGATTGATTGTAACGATTCTGCAATTCTTTCCACACTGACCTCAACCAAGTCCCAACATTTTGGCAAGGCTGCGATGTGCAGCAAGATCTATTTTACAAATGTATCTTTCACTAAAGCAGCTATTGTCTGTCTGCTCTCTCAGGCTGTGTCACATAACTATGCACCCAATTAGCATAATTCCAAAATATTACAGCAAAGTCTTCTTTACAGTGAGAGATGAAGTTCTCCTGTTGAGGTCCACCAGGCAATAGTAGAATAGTGCCACTTGTTCCTGTTCAGCCTCTGTGAGCAGTGTGACTGTTGGAAAGGACACAATTACCCCCATCAGCAATGATGGTGATGGGTTAACTGTTAACAAAACTGTTGCCACCCTCAGCATGGCAATGGACTTGGAGTCACTTGACCTTTTCAAAATGGGCTGCACCAAAAGAGCATGAAAGGAAATGATGGACTGCAGCACCCAATTCTGTGAGAGAGTCTAAGTGTTTTAACACTAAATGTTGATGCTGCTGCTGGCGAAGGGAGCTCTTCCTTGAGTTTGAGAATATGAAGGGGCTGAGAACAGGTCCAGCTCAACAAAATGATCACCCAACCATATCGAACCCCTGACTGTATCATTTCTATTGTCAATATCTATCGCTTTTCAATACCAATCATTCTCACTGTTTATGTGGATAACTCTCAATGGCCCTCTGAACAATTAGGGATAGGCAATAAAAGCTGGCCTATGCAGCGATGTCCACAGCCTGTGAATGAATAAAAAAACTAATCAAATAATCAGCAAATAATCCTTATCAGAATTATTAACTTCAACTTTCTATGGCTCAGTGGGTAACTGTACTGTCTAGTGTTGAAATGTTTCACAGCTAAAGGGGAAAATTCCGATCTCCATTCTCATGAACTTCGACCTGGGATGTCAAAAGAAGTGTCCAATGGAATAGAAATGGTTTCAATTTTCTGAAATTCCTTAGATTTTCCTTAGATTGCAATTTTCCAAGTGTGTATTCAAAAAAAGGAAGGAGACAGAAAGCAGGAAACTGCAGGAAGGTAAGACTGCCATCTGTCATAGGGCGAGGGCTGGAATCTATGATGACAGAGTTTTTTTAAACAGAGTTTTCAGGAAATCTTAAAGCAATAGATGGAGTCAACATGGTTTTGTGAAGGGTAAATCATGTTTGACTAATTTATTACAATGCTTTGTCGAAGTAACAAGCAACATAGATAAAGGGGAATCAGTGAATGTACTGTAATTAGATTTCCAGAAGGCATTTGACAAGGTGGAACATCAAATGTTACTGCACAAAGTCAGAGTTCACGGTCTACGGGTACCATAAGGGCCAGGAAGAAGGGATGGTTAGCTAATAGGAAGCAGGTGTGCATAAATTGGTACATTTTGAGTTGGCAAGATTCCGTGAGTGGTGTGCCACAGGAGCCATTGATTGGCAATGTTCCCGCTAAGCCACACTGAGGGTTTGTGTAGGTTGAGGGGTGGTGCATGCATTGATGTCGGATTCCAGACATCGCTGCCATGCATAGGCATCAGAGGGCAGCAGAAAATGTTAGAGGCAATAAAAGTGATGAGGCCTCGATATTTTAAAATGTATAGAAATGATTTGGACTGAATGTATGGTTACTGAATTTGCTGATGATGCAAAGACAGGTAAGAACATAAGTTGTGAAGAGGACATAATGGGTGTGCAAAGGGATATAAGCAATTTAGTGAATGGGCTAAAAATTGAGTATAGAGTGGGTATAGTTGAACTCATCTGCAATAGAATACTAACATATTATTTACATGGATAGAGGCTGCAGAACTCAGAGGTACAGAGATCTGGGCGTTCTGGTGCGTGCATCACCAGATATTGATCTGTGTGCAGGTACAGCAACTGATCAGGAAAGGAAATGGAACATTGTTGTAAATTACCAATGGAATGGAATATATATATAAGTAGAGCCTTTCTGCTGCACTTGTACAGAATGTTGGTGCTACCACATCTGGAGCACAGTGCACAACTTGGTCTCCTTATATCCCTACAGTGTGGAAGTAGGCCATTCAGCCCAATGAGTTCACACCAACCTACCGAAGGACATCCCACCCAGACCCCATTCCTGGAAACCTACATTTGCACCCAACCTACACAGTTTTGGACTGTGGGAGGAAACCAGAGCACCCAACGGAAATTCACGCAGACAGTGGGAGAATGTGCAAACTCCACATAGACAGTCACCAAGGGTGGAATCAAACCCAGGTCCCTGGTGCTGTGAGGCAGCAGTGCCACTGAAGTAACAATGTAAATGTATGACGAGCAGTTCAGATAAAGCTCACTCAACTGATACCTTGGATTGGGGTGAGGGGGAAGGATCATCTTATAAAGAAAAGGTTGGACAGGCTTTGAAGTTTAGGAAAATGAGAGGTGATCTGCTGGAACCACATGAACTCCTACGGGGGCCTACCACAGTGGATGCTGAAGGGATACTTCTTGTGGGAGTGACTTGAATTAGAGGACACAGCTTAAAAATAAGAAATCTCCCACTTGAGACTGAGATGAAGTTGATTTATTTCTTTGAGGGGGATGTGTCTTTGGGATGCTGTATCCCTGACAGGACTGAAGGCAGGAATATTAAATACTTTTATGACAGACAAGATTGTGGATTTGAGGTCACAATCGGATTAGCCATTATCCTATAAAATGTTGATGCTGAATGGCCTGCTCCGATTCTTAACTCACAGCTTCATCCATCCCTCACCAAATTGTGATGATTCTGCATTCTGCGCTTGTAAAGGGGACCATACACTTCCAGTTTCAAGGGGCTGGGAAGGAAGAGAGAGAGGTGCAAATGAGCCAGTCAGGGGTTGTACATGTGGTCATTATTGAGTAGGCTGCGCTGAAAGAAATGCTCACACGTCTACATCAGCTGAGGGCAAGAACTGGGTGCAGTGCAATGCCAGCGATGGAGGAACAATCATCTGCCATTCACTGTGGAAGCTCAAATGTGAAGGTTAATCACATGCGCTGAAGATAATGGAAGGAGCCTGTGGAACATTTATTTCCCCAGGACAGGAGAAGGTGAAGGCAGGAATAATACTATGGAGCAGGTTAAGATCCCAATAAATAAACAGGCAGCACATTTAATTAGCAGAAGTAAAGAAGCCATTCAAATTCCAAAGTACTAATGGTCTATTAAAAATGCCTTAAAGGCAAGATAACTGAAAAAAATATATGGTTGATTGGCTGCGTATGCATAGAGACTGGATTAGATTTCCTTGCAGTCCCTGTTTTTGCATGCTAACTGTGTCCCCTCCTAAAGAACAAATGAAGCTGGAGCCACAATTTTCCTGAGAAAGTTTGTCCCATTGCACACAACAAAAATAAAAATAAATTCAGACATGAATATATTTTTTTACACGCCTGTTGCATATTTTCCTGTGTATATATTATATACATGTCCCTTTATTTGATAATTACTAATTCTTTCAGTGCTTTCAGAGTGAGACATGCTCTCTGTAAGCTTCACAAGCATTGGCTCTCAGAATACTCGAAAGCTCATTATAAAAACACGATGATGTTCTTTTCCCCTCAAACTAACTTATTTTGCATTTCTCCAGAGATTGAGAAAATCCTGATGTGATATGAGGGGCCTACAGAGCCCATGCATTATTCAAGAGCTTGCAAATAACTCCATCTCCACAGAATGGAAATTTTCACTTTATGATTCACACGCAGCAGGTTCATTCAATGACTGCCTGGCCTCGCTCAAATAGCCGATGAGACATCGGAAAGACAGAATGGCTAGGCGTCTAAACCCCGTGGTCTGACATTGCCTCCAATCCCAACATTCCCAAACCCCAATATAACAGCATTAACTTATCGCGTGACACATTTAAACCACACAGACTAGCCAGATTATCTTGGATGCAAAAACAGAAATTGCTGGAAAAGCTTAGCAGGCCTGGCAGCATCTGTGGAGAGAAATGAGAGTTAGCGTTTCGGGTCGAGTGATTCTTCCTCAGAATTTCTGTTTTAGTTTCCGATTGACAGAGTCTGCAGTGCTTTTGGTTTTTATTCAGAACTGATGCACAGTCTTTGAAATGCCAGCCTGGAAAATATGCACAAAATAAACAACAACTTGCATCTACACATCTCCTTTAACATCACAAGGTGCACAAAAGCCCTTCACGGGAGAATTATCAGAGTAAATGTGATATTGAGCCACAAAGAAGATATTAGGTGATGATCATAAAGTTTGGTCAAAGAGGTTTTGAGGAGTGGCCTAGAGGAGGAGACATATAGAGGCACAGAGCCACATGGAGAGGGAATTCCAGGACTTACAGCATTGGTAGCTGAAGTCATGGCCACTAACTGTAGAGCAAAGGTAACTGATTATGCACAATGTCATTACTTTAAGAGTGAGGCTCCTTTAAGAAGCTCAATATGCAGAAACCCCTGTTTAAGAAGGGAGGGAGGCAGAAGACAGGAAAGTGTACACTTGTTAGCCTGACCTCAATTGTTAATAAGATTTTAGACTCACTTATTAAGGATGAGATGGCAGAGTACTTGGAACTGCATGGTAAAAAAGGGCTCAGCTATGCCAGATAAATCTCTTAGAATTCTTTGAGGAGACAGCAAGCAATTTAGACAAATGGGAGCCAGTAGACAGATCTATTGGATTTCCAGAAGGCCTTTGACAAGGTGCTGCAACTGAAAGCTGCTAAATATGATAACAGCCCGTGGTGTTAGGGGCAAGACACTGGTATAGATAGGGATTGGCTGACTGAAAGTAGAGAGTAGGGTTAAAGAGGTGTTCTTCAGGACGGCAGTCAGTGACTAGTGGAATTCTGCAGGGGTCAAATGTTGGAACAACAGCTATTCATGTTAACCATTAATGCTCTGATCAAAGGAACTGAGGGCATTGGTGCTAAGTTTGCGGACGACACAAAGATAGATTAGATTCCCTACAGTGTAGAAACAAGCCCTTCGGCCCAACAAGTCCACACCAACTCTCCAAAGAGTAACCCACCCAGACTCACTTCCCTCTGAATGATGCACCTAACACTATGGGCAATTTAGCATGGCCAATTCACCTGACCTGCACATCTTTGTGACTTTGGGAGGAAACCTGGAGCACCCAGAGGAAACCCATGCAGACACAGGGAGAATGTGCAAAATCCACACAGACAGACACCCAAGGCCGGAATCAAACCTGGGACCGTAGTGCTGTGAGGTAGCAGTGCTAACCACTGAGCCACTGTGCCACCCTTAAGCTAGAGGCACATATAATGATAAGGAAGCGGGAAAGCTGCAGAAGGACTTGGACAGGTGAAGAGAGTGGGAAAAGAAATGGCAGATGGAATACAATGTGGCAAAGTTTGAGATTTGCACTTTGGTAGAGAAAAATAGAGGCATAGACTATTTTCTAAATCTGGTAAGGCTTTGGAAATCTGAAGCATGAAGGAACTCCAGATTCCTTATGGTTAACATGCATGTTCAGTTGACAGTTAGGAAGGCAAATGCAATGTTAGCATTCATTTCAAAAGGGCAAGAATACAAAAGCAGAGATGTACTGCTGAGTCTGTATAAGGCTCTGCTCAGACTGCATTTGGAATGTTGTGAGCCCCACATCAAAGGAAGTAATAGCTAGCATTGGAGGGATCCCAGAGGAGGCTTACAAGAATCATCTGGGGAATGAAAGGATTGTCATATTGTTGGGAACTTTGGGTCTGTACTTAATGGAGTTTAGAAGGATGGTGGGGAGGGGGATCTGAATGAAACTTACAGGATACTGAGAGGCCTGGATTGAATGGACATAGAGGAGATGTTTCCACAAGTAGAAGAGATTAGGACCCAAGGGCACAGCCTCAGAGTGAAGGAGCAATCCTTTAGAACTGAGATGAGGAGGAATTTCTTCAACCAGAGGAAGGTTAATCTGTAGAACTCATTGTCACAGAGAGATGTGGAAGCCAAGTCATTGAGTGTATTTAAGACAGAGATAGGTTGATTCTTGATTGGTAAGGGGATCGAGAGTTACAGGGAGAAGGCAGGAAAATGGGGTTGAGAAATATTTCAGCCACGATCAGGTGGCAGAACAGACTCAAGGCTAATTGTGCTTCTATATCTTATGGCCTTATAAGCCAAGTACACGAATGGCATCATAAGAGCAAGAGCCACAGCTACATTGCATTGTAGCACCCTAGATAAAAGATACGTCTCACCAGTACAATGTACTCTCCATATTAGTATAGCTTTTAACAGACCCACAAGACACTTTCATGTAAATGGTATTAACATACCTTAATCGTATTACATATACATACAGGTGGGAGCAAAAATAAAAATTATTCAAGGTTCTTATTCTATATTGGCATCTGATGACATTTTTATATCCTTTTCATGAAATATGAGTTTCACTGAATAGCTAACATTTGCCAGATTAGAGTGGTGCTGGAAATGTACAGCAGATCAGGCAGCATCCGAGGAGCAGGAAAATTGACGTTTCGGGCAAAAGCCCTTCATACTTTTGCTTAGCTAACATTTGCTGTTCTTTCTAAATTACCACTGAACTGACTGAGTGACTTGCTAGACCAGTTCAGAGGTCAGTTAAACCTTAACCACATTGCTGAGGGTCTGTCATCACATGTAAGGCAAATTGGTTAAGGGCAATGGAGTTTTACAAGAATTGATTATCTTCATTGCCACCATTAGTGTGGCTAGCAATTCCATAATCATAAACTCTGAATAGCAATTGAACTTAAATTAGATGAGCTACTGTGGTGGGATTTGAACTCATATTTCCAACATTTAGCATGATCCAGTGACATTTTCACCACACAACTGTCTTCCCAATTCTTGCTGGAAACTAGCATTAGGGGCAAATTTTGGCACCATCTTGATTCTTACGTGGTTGAATTCATCATTTGACCAGGCTCATCCATGAAGCTGTGTAAGATAGCCATTCAAGCTAACACAGCTGACACCCTGCTTTATGACCATGTCTGTATCAATGGTGCTGAGGTGGAGGCGTTTGAGAGCTTCAAGTTCCTAAGAGTAAATATCACCAACAATCTGGCCTGGTCATTCCATTTCAGCACTACAGTCAAGAAAGACACCAATGCCTCTATTTCCTCAGATGGCTATGGAAATTCAGCATGTCCACAATGACTCTTAGCAATTTTCACAGATGCTGCACAGAAAGCATTCTATCCAGGTATATCACAGCGTGGTACAGCAATTGCTTTGCCCAAGACTGGAAGAAATTACAGAGAGTTGTGAACACAGTCCAGTCCATCATGCAAACAAGCCTTCCATCCAATGACTTAGTCTATACTTCCCCCTGGCCCGAGAGAGCAACCAACATCATCAGAGACCCCTCCCAACCCAGTTATACTCTCTTCCAACCTCTTCCATTGGGTAGAAGGTACAAAAGTTTGAAAACACGTACAACGGATTCAAGAACAGCTTCTTTCCTGCTGTTATCAGACTTATTAACAGACCTCTTGTATATTAGAGTTGATCTTTCTCCTCACCTTCTCTGTGGCTGTAACACTGTATTCTATATTCTGTTCTATTACCCTGACGTAAGGTATGATTTGCCTGGATAGCACACAAAACAATGATTTTCACTGTATTGTAGTACAGAAATTATAGGAAATTAGTCCTTGGAGAGAAGAGCTGATGGAGTAAAAATGGGATGATTTCTAGTGTTATAACTCAGATGACACCAATAGGCTACTGTTGTCACCCATTCCTTGTGTAGACGAAAGCTTAATTAATGTATAGAAGAGTCTCTGATGTGACTGCGACCTCAGTTGTCTTAGGAAGTGTTCAACGAAGACGGTGGATGTGGTACAGCTCAAAGTATGTTGCTCTGTAGCTCCACCATCATATACTGAGCATTGTAATAATAAACAGTAACGAAAAAGTCTAGCCTGACCTTATATGGAGACCTGGAGAACTCGGATCAGGATATAAGCTAACGCTCCCTTCTTGAAAGCAATTGTTTTTATATGGACCTCACAGTGGAACATGGTTTACAAAGAAAAGTCTACTCTTATTGCACTTCTGGTAATTTACTATTTGAAATGTTTTTCCCCCTTGGGCTGTATACTGGAAATGAAATGTATATTGTGTTTCTTTCAATTATTTGTTTATGGATGGGGGTGTTGCTGGCTAGCAGTTTTTGCCTACCTCTCATTATCCTAAAGTTAAGAGTTGACCCCATTGCTGTGGGTCTGGAGTCACATGTAGGCCAGACCAGGTAATACAGGCAGATTTCCTTCCCTGAAGGACATTAATGATCCAAACTTCTTTTTTAAAAAATGACAATTAACAGTGGTTACACAGTCACGATTAAATTAGTTTTGTAATTCTAGAATGTTACTGAATGCACATTTCACCATCTGCAGTGATGAAATTCAAATGCATTTCCCCAGAATATTATCCTGGGGTTTTGGGTGACTAGCCCAGGAACATTACCATTATGCCAGCATCTCTCCTTAACTAAAAAGAGCCTAATATTAAGAGGATTACAAACACATTGTATGGAGACATGTTGAATTGTAATGTAATTTCGATAATATTCAAGTTGTAACGATTTAGAACTCATAGAATCCCTACAGCGTGCAAGCAGGCCATTCAGCCCATTAACATAGAACAATAGAACATAGAACAATACAGCACAGAACAGGCCCTTCGGCCCACGATGTTGTGCCGAACATTTGTCCTAGCTTAAGCACCCATCCATGTACCTATCCAATTGCCACTTAAAGTTCGCCAATGATTCTGACTCTGCCACTCCCACAGGCAGCGCATTCCATGCCCCCACCACTCTCTGGATAAAGAACCGACCCCTGACATCTCCCCTATACCTTCCACCCTTCACCTTAAACTTATGTCCCCTTGTAACACTCTGTTGTACCCGGTGAAAAAATTTCTGATTGTCTACTCTATCTATTCCCCTGATCATTAAGCCCACACCGATCCTCCTACTCCCATCCCTTTAACCCGGCATTGCCCATTGCTAATCCACCCTAACCTGCACATCATTAGACTGTGGGAAGTAGTCAAAGCAACTGGAAGAAACCCATGCAGACACACGGGAAAAGTGTGCAAACTCTCCACAGACAGTCACCCAAGGTTGGAATCAAACCCTGGTACCTGGTGCTGTGAAGCAGCAGTGCTAATCACTGAGCCACCGTGCTGTCCTGCTAATATATTTGCTATGTATATTTACAAATTCTATAAATAAAGCATATTTTTGGGAAATCTAAATTGTTTCTAAAGTAGCGTTACCTCTAGGAGAGTTAGAGGAGTGGAGTCATATGTGGCAAATTCCTTCTTTTTTTTTGAATGACAATCTGGTAAGTTCCACAGTTATTGCTTCTTGGAGTCTGCTCACAAATAACCATTTTTGAATGCAGTTCTGCAAATCACCATGATGAGAATTAAACTCACAACATCCCTAACCGCCCCACTGCCACACCTCAAGCAGAGTGTGCATCATACAGCAACATGGGATCTTCCTGTGCAATTTATTTTGGGTGATTTCTCTTCATATTAATTGTTTAGTTCAGCCTGCTTGCATGTGGAACAAAATTAGATGATAATTCAGAGGCTGAATAGAACAGCTATGTTTGACAAAACTCAGCAACTAATGAAGTTCCCACTGCAGGGACCTTACTTTGACTGCATCACCTGCCTTTGTTGACAGCTCAATTATGCTTTAGTTGGAGGGAAGGAGTGATCCAAACAAGGAACACAATAACAGCCGTAAAATACAAATTAAATATACCAACTCGTGGGTCTGAATAATGAAGACAAGACTGGGTACACATCAGGAATACAAACAAAGTGGCAACATAACAACCATTCCTGAACCACCCAAGGATGTTGGTATGGTTTCAACCTTCCACTCAACTCAGACTGCCAACACCAAGCGTGATACTGTGGCAATGGGCTCTTCATAATGCAACTGCTCTGCAGGGCATTCGTATCTGATGGCACATTTGTTTTTCGGTTTGCATGTGCTGGTGAGGAAGGGGCAGCACATTCAAATGCACAGACTTCCCGTGTTAGATTACCACTATGAGACCAGTTATATCAGACAATTCCCAGGACATATCTCACAAACCACATCTCAAAGAAGTGCATGAGGGGAGGTGAGAGACAATCAGCATTTGATGATTAAAATTACACTGTGCTTTCAGACAACAGAGAAGGAGAAATGGCTCTCATCAGGAGGAAGGTCAATCATCAGAGGATACTCAACAAAAAAAAACTCATCATCGCCTCATAGCTTTTTGTTTTGCTCAGGTACTTCTTACAACCTGAAATCCTCTACTCGAAAGGATATTAGAAACAGTTTCAAGAGTGACTTTCAACAGGGAAGTGGATAAATACTTGAAAAGGAAACATTTGCAGGTCTTCTCTGAGGGGACGCATTAGGACTAATTGGAAAGTTCTGTCAAAGAGTTGCCACAGGCAAAGTGGGCTCTTTCAGTGAGAAGCTGCACAGGGTTATGAAAACCCATCCTACTTATGCCATTCTATTATTTAAAATTAAATTACATCAATGTGGGAAAGAATAAATGGCCCCAGATAGAAGCTTCCCTTCCATCAACCTGCATTTGTGAGTACTCAGAGATTGAGGGTTAAAGAGTAGAGAGATAATGGGCTTCCAGAGGAACTAAAGCCCACACATGACCTTCGTGATGAAGGTGGGAGTGAGGTGGGTTGCATTAGAGGGGTAATGGCATTTTAAAAAAATTACATGTTCATTAGGTGTGGACATCACAGGATAGCCAGTATTTTGTTGCCCACCCACGATAGCCCTGGAACTGAGTGGCTTGCTGGGCCATTCCAAAGAGGGCAGTAAAGAACACACCACATTGCTCTAGGTCTGGAGTCACATGTAGGCCAGGCTGGGTAAGGAAGGCCATTTCATTCCCTAAAGGACAGAAAAACTGGATAATCCAGGAAGATGCTGGAACAGCAGTCATTTGCTTTCCCTGGATTGGACAAAGCAGAGGTGTTGCACCAAGTCCCAAAAAAACATATTAAAAATTACATCAAAATGATCATAGCAAGCCAGTGGAAACACCATGGACTGAACCGCCTCCTTCTGTACTGTAACAATTCTGTTCATTTATGTTCATGGTTCAGAGAAATCACAGCTCAGAATGGGGCATTTTGACTCACTACATTATTGAACTTTTTTTTTCAATTGGCTCATGAGTGTCACTGGCTGAGCCAGCATTTATTGCCCATCCCTTGTTCCCCTTGAGAAGGTGGTGGTGAGCTGCCTTCTTGAACAGCTGCAGACCCACAATGCCATTAGGGAGGGAATTCCAGGATTGTGATCCAGCAACAGTGAAGGAATGGTGATATATTTCCAAGTCAGGATGATGAGTGAATTGGAGAGAAACTTGCAGGGGGTGGTGTTCCCATGTATTTGCTGTCTTTGTCCTTCTAGATGGAAGCGATTGTGGGTTTTGAAGGTGTTGGCTGAGGATCATTGATGAATTTGCTGTGATTTCAACTTTGATCTCTCAGTGTGAAATGCAAGGACAAGAGTTAAATGAAGGACAGGTCTGACCTTTTGATGACAAAGCAATTAGGTGCCTTTGTCACTTTAGCTCCTGGATTGTGGTCACATCAAGGTCTTATTAATTTGGTTCATAATACTTACAGTAACAATGGTGGAGGTAACATAATACACCTACTGTTAGTGATGGATGGTTACCACCACATGATATAGATACTCTCTAGTCTAAATCCTCTGCTTTATTTAGAGGCACAAAGTTGATTTTAATGTATTCAAATTATTGCTTCATTAAATATAAAGACTGGAGGTTTGGGAACTTTGAACTTTTCACAAGGGCAGTTTGTAGCCAGTAACTATAACCTTCAACCTCTTTGATAGAGAAATGGATAAGTGCAGTTTCCTTTTGACTTGTTTAATTAACTTTGCAGTCGAAAAATCAGGGTAATTTATTGGAATACAAATAGTCTCCATCTGCAATGAAGGTGCAAAGAGGTTACAAAACTGCCTGAAAGGCAGGCTCACTTAATATGCTGTAATTGATTCTATACGAATGGAAAATGACAAGCGTTAATTGCCCAGTGGTACAAGTAGTTACTTAGGGCTGTTGTGGAACTGTGGTAGTGTTCATTTCTCTGGGACAGAAGGTCTGGGTTCAAGTTCCATCTACTCCAGAGGTGTGTCGTAATGTGTCTGAACAAGTTGATTAAAAATATCTTTATTTTTCCCCGAGAGATTCCTGAAGAAGAGCTCATGCCCGAAATGTCGATTCTCCTGCTCCTTGGATGCTGCCTAACCTGCTGCGCTTTTCCAGCAACACATTTTCAGCTCTGATCTCCAGCATCTGCAGTCCTCACTTTCTCCTAAAAATATCTTTAGACAGCCACCTGCACTGAGCATGGGCAGTAAAAGTGGTGAGGATTGTGTTCAAACAACATAGAACATAGGAGCAGAAGAAGGCCATTCAGCCCCTCAAGTCTGCTCTGCCATTCTGAAGCATGACTGATAGAATCAGAGAATTATACAGCACAGAAGAAGTCTATTTGACCCATTCTGGCTTCCAAAAGAGCTATCCAGCTAGTCCCACTCTCCAGCACTATCACGGTATCCCTCTAACTTCATCCCTTTCAAATATCTATCCAGCTCACTTTTGAAACATCCTGTGGAATCCCCCTCCATCACTCTCCCAGGCTGCACATTCCAAATCCTAACAACTCTCTGAGTAAAGATGTTTCTCCTCATCTCACTCATAACTCTCTTGCTGACAATCATTTATCTCAGTGCCACTTCCCCACATTATCCCTGTCACCCTTGATGTCATTTGTACATAGAATTCTATTAATCTCTTGTCTTAAACATATTCAATGACTGAGCTTCCAAAAGAAGCGAATACTAAAGATTTACTGCCCTCTGAGGTAAGAAATCCTCCTCATCTCTGCCTTAAATGACCTGAACCCTTATTTTGAGAGAGTGTCCCCTTGTTTTAGATTTATAGCACATGAACAGACTGTTTATTGCTGTTTATGCTCCTCATAAGCCCTTCATTGAACCCTATCCATCAATATATTCTCCAATCCTTTTTCCCTCACAAATGCACCAAGCTTCCATTTGAACACATCAGTGCTATCTGCTCGGTCTGCTGTACTCTGTGGTAGTGCCACGTTCTAACTTCTCTCTAGATAAAGAAGGGTTCTCCCTATTTCTTTATTAGATTTACAGTGACTTTCCATTAACAGCATCTTGTTCTGGATTCACTCACAAGCAGAATCTTTCTAGAAATTGCGTGTGTGAAAAATAAACCAGTGAGCAAGTGAAAACCTTGTAGAATGTATGTTATAACACTATGTGAAGTCTGCATTTAAAATTCATAATTACATATAAATTTTAACATGCAGTGCACAGGAATTCACTGCAGGGTCACTTTCGCTTACAACCTGTACTCTAGTGGTATCTCTGGACATAAATCATCAGTAACTTAGATGTCAGCTGAAGCTTACTGGAAGCACTCTCTTCTCTTGTGCACATCCCATCTGGTGCACACATTTGGACATACACACACTCACACGTTCAATGGGAAGCAATGCTACATTGTCAAAGATGCCATTTTTCTGGTGATTCCATCTGCCCTCTCATGTGGAGGCAGACAATGCACTGGTACTCTTTCAAAGAATTCAGTTCATGTCCTTCGCAATGTTTACTCCCAACCAACTCTTTAAATAAAAAAAAAACAGACATTGCCACATGGTTGTTTGTGACAACTTTCTGAGCACAAAATGGCTGCCACTTTGAGGACTTGACAACAGAAACGAAGTGCTTCATTGGCTGCAATATCCTGAGGTTGCGTCAGTGAGCTTGCTTCTCACTTACTCATTCACTCACTCACTCATTATCAGCGGTCCCTCGTAGACGAGGGTGACTCTCTTCCACTCTCAGGGCAGTCCATAGGTGACTCTACAGACCGATATGGTTCTGCTACACCTGGGGCAGGTGATGGTCGTGAGAAGGGGTTGGTGGGGCAGGGCATTCTTTTCACTGTTTCCTCCTGGCTTCAGTTTCTTCCAGTTGGCAAGTGTCCAGATATCCAATGTCTTCCCAGATATTCCTCCTCCGCTTTGGACAGTCTTGGGCTAGTGATTCCCAAGCGTCGGTGGGAATAATGCACTTTGCCAGTGAGGCCTTGAGAATATCCCTGAAGCACTTCCTCTGCTCACCCGGGGCTCGCTTTCCATTTCAGAGCGGGGAGTAGAGCACCTGCTTGGGGAGTCTCGGTCATGGAGATAAAATGCTGACTCAGTCATTCATTCACTTATTCGCTCACTCACTCATTCATATGGGCGGCATGGTGGTTATGAGTGGCACGGTGGCTCAGTAGTTAGGACAGCTGCCTCACAGCGCCAGGGACCCAGGTTCGATTCCAGCCTCAGGCAACTGTCATTGTGGAGTTTGCACATTCTCCCCGTGTCTGCGTGGGTTTCCTCCGGATGCTCTGGTTTCCTCCCACACTCCAAACATGTGCAGGTCAGGTGAATTGGCTATGCGAAATTACCCATAGTGTTAGGTGCATTAGTCAGAGGGAAATGGGTCTGGGTGGTTTACTTGTTGGAGGGTTGGTGTGGACTTGTTGGGCTAAAGGGTTTGTTTCCACACTGTATTGAATCTAATCAATCACTCACTTATTTTTTTCTCTTCTTTCTAGGTTATATCGCATAACCACACACCAAAGGTCCTCAGTTGCGCTGGGAGCCACCACGACTGATTTACAGGGCCTTCAGATCTTCCTTATGCACTTTGGGATTTAAAACAGGCCATAACGGAGGCTACTGTAGCCAATCAGCTGCATAACAAACCCAGTGACTACAGCAGCCTGTCAAATTCTTCACTGCCTGACTTGACATCATTGCAGTTGCACCTGGGATTTAACTTTTAACAAGCGTCAAGTCTTTCTTTTGATTGACACCAGGATGTTGCGACAGGTTGTGCTTTCTGTCATCTTGATATTTGCAAAATAGAAACTGGAAAACACAACTGTCAGAGGGCTATCATTTAAAAACAAATTGCCGAGTTGTCTAGACTGCACTGTAACACAACAAATTCACATCCACGCAGGCAGCAAATGGTAGATTTCTCTGCTGTCTCCTTACCAATAATCGCCTCTTCTCCTGAAAATGGCACCTATTTGCTACGGGCACTGGCTGCTATGTTGTAAATCACGCCATACTTGCTGCAGCTACTGGTTAATTATTACTCAGTGAACATGCATCCAGTAGGTGTTTACTGGTATATAAGGTGAAAATCCACCACTCTGCCAACATGGCAAATGTTGATGTTGTGTTCACCAGAAATGGTTAATGGCTGAGTAGATTCACTGCTGCCAATCCTCCATCTTGGTGTTAATCAAGTGGGGAAGGATACGCAGATGAAGCCTTCAACAGGAAAGAGGCTCAGTCTTGATAAATAGTCTCATTACATCGTATTGAATGACTTTTACATTCACTCTGAAAGAGATGATGGCTTCTACTGGAATCTGGGATGGACGTATGCGTAAACATGCATTACCAGACAGATGGATGGACACACTCCCCCCACCCAAGGTTCAGTTGGGCAGAGTTATCCTGTGATGTCAGTTGATTCCCCCCTCAGTCTGCTAACTGTCTATATTTCCTTTCTCTAATTGGAAAAGAGCTTCTAAGCAAGAGTTGGATCCAAGGGTCATGTCTTCTCAAGGGCAACTGATGAGCAATAAATGACAGCCTAATCAGTGATGCTGGCATCCCCTGAAGTCCCAGAGATCCCAATATCACAAATGCCAGTCTTCAGTCAGTTTGATTTACTCCATGTGATCTCAAAACAGCTGAAGGCACTAGATACTGCAGGGATCATGGGCCTAACAACATTTTGGTAATAGTACTGAAGCCAATCCAAGCTGGGTTTGCCACTAGCAATCTAGAAATGCTGAAATAATTTGCTCTAAGCTATTTGATGGCACCAAGACAAAACAAGTGGAATGGTCAACAGAAAAGTCTATTTCAAAACTGGTCAGGAGCCCTGCATCAGGTAAGCTGAATGGCTAGGTGGATGCAGTGAGTCTATTTTGTGATTAGATTACTTGCAGTGTGGAAACAGACCCTTCGGCCCAACAAGTCCACACTGACCCGCCGAAATGCAACCCACCCAGACCCATTCCCCTACATTTATCCCTTCACCTAACACTACGGGCAATTTAGCATGGCCAATTCATCTAACCTGCATATTTTTGGACTGTGGGAGGAAACTGGAGCACCCGGAGGAAACCCACGCAGACACAGGGAGAATGTGCAAACTCCACACAGTCAGTCGCCTGAGGCAGGAATTGAACCTGGGTCTGTGGCGCTGTGAGGCAGCAGTGCTAACCACTGTGCCGCCCAAATATGATGAAGGGCTTATGCCCAAAACGTTGACCCTCCTGCTCCTTGGATACTGCCTGACCTGCTGTGCTTTTCCAGCGCCACACTTTTTGACTCTATTCTAAATGGAAGCAAATCATTAGTTTATTTAAAGTAATCCTGTCAGTGTTTTGATTGGCCTGTAAACAGTGGAATGGGTTTTGTTAACTGGTCATTGATCTTTATGGACTTCATATCAGTCTATCCAGGAAGGGGTAGCACTGCACCCAAAGAAGGGTTAAACAACATGACTTGTGTGTGAAATACAATTCCTTTTCAGCTGATTCCCTGTACAATTAACTCTGACCACAACATGGCGAGAAAACTACAGCAAGAAAAATAGAGTTGTGAAAGATCTGGACAGTAGCAGTAGCATAAGTTCCCTCAAATGGAAAAGATGTGCAGATACATTCAAAATATCGACACTGGTTGAATTTAATGGACACTGTTAATCATACATAATCTAAAATAAAGGGGTGAGCAAATGGCTGCAGATGCTGGAATCTGTACTGAAACCAACAAATGCTTGAGGTCACAGTGGGTCAGGCAGCATCCATGGAGAGAGAGCAAGCTAATGTTTCAAATCTAGATGACTCTTCATTACAAACCACCCCCGTGGCCTGATTCACCAGGAGCAGGTGGAGAAGTGTCAGCTAAACTCAAAATCCTAGCTTCCCTCTCTCTCCACAAATTAAAGGTGTCCTTGAAAGGATTCCTATTCTAGAGTAACTCCAGTGTGTTAATTGGTTAAGGCAGAGGATAAGGTCATGACCGGAAACCAAACACCCTGACAATGTCTCACTCTGTACTGCGCCAAAGGATGGAGGTGTGTGACAATGTCACAGTCTCTCTGTCCAAAACTGAAGATCCAACATTGCCATTAATGAGAGAGTGATGTAGAGAAATAAATTTACTGTGCATGAACATTTTTGGCTAAATTTGCCCATGCTACATGTTGTACAACTATGCAAATATTTATTGACCGTTCATAAAAATGCAAAGGTACACTATCTTCATCCTGATGTGAGACCAAAAAAAATACTGATGAAAAGGTTTAAGTTAAATAAACTCTTTTTAACTAGTACGTCAATAATCAGGCACAGGTCAAACATAGAATCTTGATTTGATTGAGAATCATATGCAACCCTTGTTCAGAAAGGACCTAAAGCCTTTCTGATAGGTTGTGGTATCCCATTCTCTTCCTTCCTGGAGGGAAGGAAAATCCAACGCGTTACTGCAGGAAAGTTCAAAAACTTGTGAATGGCAATCACTGACTGACTTTCCCTGGAGAGATACTTGATTGCAACCTATTGAACTTTGCATTATGCCTCTTGTATTTTAAAAAGGGAATATAGGCTGAGGAATGTGACAAAATAAAGACTCACACACATGTATAGAACGAGGAGGAGGAGTTTGATCCCAATTCCAGAATTTCACTAAATTACAACCAATAGAAATGCTGATGATATAAATGAGAAACAAAAATAGAAATTGCTGGAAAAGCTCAGCAGATCTGACATACCTGAGGAAGGGCTTTTGCCCAAAATGTCCATTCTCCTGCTCCTCGGATGCTGGTTGACCTGCTGTGCTTTTCCAGCGCCACATTTTTTGACTCTGATCTCCAGCATCTGCGGTCCTCACTTCCTCCTAGAACTGAGGAAGGATCACTGGACCCGAAACGTTAGCTCTGATTCCTCCTCACAGATGCTGAACTTTTCCAGCAACTTCTGCTTTCGTTCCAGAATTTTGCTGCCGATTTATAAAACAGAAGTTTCTCTCACCTTGTTCAAGCAACATGTTGTCCACAATCTAATAAATCATGTATACACAGACACATTGAAAAAAAATCTCATGACTAAACGCATTCAAGTGTACGTACAAACCCACATAAATGTTCACACAATATCCCTTGTAGCTGCATTATTTATTAGGACTTGAAACATTTATTCGAAGACAAGAGAAAACTGTGGTTCCAGGAGACTATATCATTTTAATACCATTTAGTAGCATTTGTCCTTGGGAGTGCTTTTGTATCTCGAGTAATCAGCAATGCCTGAAGCCACAAAAGCACAATGGTAAGGCCAACTATTCTACATGGGCTGTTTCTCTTTTGCAGTTGCACTTATATTGAGCACATAATCAAAGGGAGAGCAAGAGATATGGTTAACAAAGAATCACCTTGTTCTCCATTTGTTTCTATATACAGTAAACAGGCATTGATAAAGGGTTGGAAGTTGGTGCGTTGTTGATTTGATGATAATTATCTCCTTATGAATTCTTATAAATGAAATAAGACTCACAATAAAGAAAGGAGTTTAATTCTCAGTGTTTTCTTGGGACTGAAATCCTGTTTGATTAGGGTTATCTGGGTGAACTTTCAGAAGTTAAGTATATTCAAGACACAGTTGGATAGGTTTTTTGCATGGTAGGGGAATTAAGGATGTCGGGATAATGCAGGTAGAAGGAGCTGAGACAATGGATAGATCAGCTATGATCTTAATGAATGGCGGAACAGGCTCGATGGGCCAAATGGCCTTTTCCTGCTTCAATTACTATGAAGAATATAAGTTCCACCAGGTACAATATCACCCAGCGAAGATTGTCTTTGTTTGTGTGATTCTGTCTCAAATTAATCACATCAACTGTGAAGATCGCAATGAAAAGGCATAGTCCCTGAACAGAAACAAAATAATAAGCAAGACTTGTGCTCACAAGCAAGCAGCTCAGAATTTACCATTCTTCCCCTGAACCTGTGATATTCGGAAGATCAATTGCAGATCCCATAAACAGTGACCCCACAGCAAATGTGCTTCTTCAGCTATAAGAAGTTTAGGACATTCTGGAGGTCAGGGATGAGATTATATAAATGCAAGTGTAATTTCTTTTTCCAGACTGATGTGAAAATGCAGAGATAACAAATGTTGACCTAGATAGCATGTATAAATATGGAAGACTATCAACTGTAACAATATGACAGATACTCTCTCCATGTACAACACAAAGCAATGATTATACATACAACAAACAAAATCACAAAAGCATCAAATATATTATCCATTCAACTCTTCTTCAGCACTTTAAGTAAATGCATCGACACATTTAAATGTGGTCGTTTAATCAAAAATATTTCAATGAAGGGACAAAATCTTGTACAATTTTGCCTTGAAAATGCAGTTTTGCTAAAAAGGACAGACTTTTCTCACAGTACAAAGCAGTCCACATTCAAAAGGTTCACCTTTGCCACTGCCTATCCCAACACCCTCCTCAAGGTTTCTGAAGCTTATGGGTTGTTGCAAGACACCTTGTACTAAGTATTAGTATAATACTAACATCCTGCCAGTATTAATTCTGCCAATTGCCATACATTCGAGCCTTTGACTAGGTTCCCCACGGTAAATTAATTAGTAAATTTAGATCACATGGGATTCACAGTGAGCTTGCCAATTTGATACAAAATTGGCTTGACAGTAGGAGTCACAGGGTAGTGGTGTGGGGTTGTTTTTCAGACTGGAGCCCTGTGACTAGTGGTGTTCTACAGGGATCGCTACATTTCTGTTTGTCATTGATATAAACGACTTGGATGAGAATATAGGAGGCATAATTAGAAAGTTTGCGGATGACACCTAAATTGGTGGTACAGTGGACAGTGAAGAAGGTTACCTAAGACTACAAAGATATCTTGATCACTAGGGTCAATGGGCTGAGGAGTGGCAGGTGAAGTTTAATTTAGATAAATGTGAAGTATTGCATTTTTGTAAAACAAACAAGGGCAGGTCTTATACAATTACTGGTAGGGCCATGGGTAGTGCGGTAGAACAGAGGGACCTAGGGTTCAGGTGCATTATTCTTTGAAATTTGTGTCACAGGTAGACAGGGTGGTTTACCAAGGCATTTAGCACACTGGCTTCCATTGCGTATAGGAGTTGGGATGCCATGTTGAGGTTGTACAGGACATTGCTGAGGCCTCTTCTGGAATACTTTGTGCAGTTCTGGTTGCCAAGTTATTGGAAGGATATTATTAAATTAGAGAGGGTTCAGAAAAGATTTCCCAGAATGTTGCCAGGAATGGAGGGTTTGAGTTATAAAAATAGGCTGGATTGGCTGGGACTTTTTCACTGGAGTGTAGGAGGTTGAAGGGTGACCTTATAGAGGTTTATAAATTCATGAGGGAAATAGATAAGGTGAATAGCGAGGGTCTTTTCCATTGGGTGGGGAGTTCAAAACTAGGGGACATATTTTTAATGTGACAGGTGAAAGCTTTAAAAAAGGAAATGAGGAGCAACTATTTTACACAGACAGTGGTTCATGTGTGTAATGAACTGTCAGAGGAAGTGGTGGATGCAGGTACATTGACAGTGTTTAAAAGACATTTGGATAAGAAGGACAAAATTCTTCAGCCAGAGGGTTGTGAATCTGTGGAATTCCTTGTCCAGCCATGTGTTGAGGCTACCTCATTGAATGTTTTTAAGGCAAAGATAGATAGGTTTTTGAACAGCAAAGGAATTAAGAATTTATGGTGAGAGAGTGAATAAGTGGAGCTGAGTCCATGAAGAGATTAATCATGATCTCACTGAATGGCGGAGCAGGCTCGAGGCAGCAGATGGCCTACTCCTGCTCCTAGTTCTTAAGTCCATGAATAGGAAATGTTTGGAGAGTTATGGGCCAAATGCAGGCAGGTGGGACTAGTTTAGTTTGGGAATATGGTCAGCATGGACAAGTTGGGCCGAAGGGTCTGTTTCCATGCTGTGCAATTCATATATAATTTGATGGAAGTAGGGGCCTAGAGGACTGTTGACACCCTGCAGAGTAGATTTGCCCCTTGTCCTCAGTGGCTAGTTATTGTTTGTTTCCTCAGCACCAGCTGTACGCATCTACAGTCCAACTTTATTTGCAATTAGTTAGGATACAAGGCAGCTGTCCATAATTCAGTTCAGCTTCAGGCATTTGCACAGGCCACAGAGCATTCAGCTTCTCATTAAATCAAAAACCAAGTGCAGTCTTTTGAGGCCATGGATCAAAATAATTATTCTTCTCTCCCCAATTAGAGTAACAATATTGACTGCAATTGGAATCTGCAGGAGCCTTGATTTTGCTGTGTCTTCTTTGCAAGAACACATTATAATACTTCAAGATGAAGATTATTTACCAAAGAGAGAATCTTTGCATGTCACTGAGTTAATAAGGTTCACTGTGAAGTGAACAAAGGGGTAGGCCATTGAATCTGCTCCACAATTCTATTCGCCACTCTTTATCATGTTGCAGACATATTAGATTCGAACGTTAGTTTGCAGATTTGTAACGCCTCACTGCAGTTGCACGCTGGAAATCAAGCAGTACTCCCCTCTCCCCCCCCCCCCCCCCCCCCCACCACACTCCAACCATTCCCAGAATCATCAGAAAAGTCACAGATGTTACAAAGTGAAATTCCCCAATTTAACTGTCTTTGACATCCATGTTGACCAAAAGCACAGATCAGGTTTCTGTATTTAACAAGAATTACTGTACATTACAAATAAATAGATGCCGCCTATAGTAAACAATTATGAATCATTGACAAATTCTACTAGCTAAAGCTTTAACCCCTTATAAAACTCATCCACATATGTACGCAGACAGACACAGAAACATTGGTGCAACAGGTAAAGGGAAAAGCTGGGAAGGCAGTTTGGTGGGTCCTGACCTCAGGGGTCACTGAGCTGACCTTCTGATTTGTCAAGACTTGACTACTTGCTGATTATGCTCTCTCACTCTTCCAGTAATTTTCACTTCCTTGCAGGAAGCACAGAGCAACTGGTTCACAAATTATAAGGTCTCTGACTTATTGATTAAGAGCAACAGCTTATAGAGAGAAAATAAATTAGCTGTCTTCAATGTTTTTCTCACAGCAGAGATGGAGACAATACTTCTTTTCTGGAAGTCCAATGGCTTTAAACAGTGTCAGTCACATCTACAGGCTGTTTGGGAGCCAATTATCAAATAATTGGCAAGCAGAAGACCTTTATCATTGACAACTACTCACTGATCCACAGACCAATCAGCTACTTGTTGACGGCCGAATCTTTTCTTTACACATGCCTTGGCACCAGTTAGTCTGCAAATAAACCTTCCTGACTGGTTGAACAAACATTCATGTAAATAGCACAATATGATCGATTTTTTAAAAGGTGCAACAATTCTTCCTACAATCTTTGGTTTTAAAACAGTTTTTGTTTTGAAAGTTGTGTACAGTGATAACACTATTCCCAACCAATAGGAAGGTGACTACATAATTCCCTTGTGGATCACTGCATTTTTAAGAAAATCATCATTTTTGAAGTGTTTTTAGGTTTAACAGTTTGAAGTATATGCCAGGCAGAAAGGAAAAGAATCTTCTGAATCTGCTTTGAAACATGCACCAGAGATATTCATTTGATGCTATCTTTTAGCCACCATTTCTGGCCCCAACCTTGATCTTCCCTCACAATTTTATCACGTGACAAAAAACCTTTTGCTTTAAAAGAAATATTGTGCTAGTTTGTTTTTGAAATTGATCATGAAATTAAGCCCAGAGTTAACCTGAAAACATCAGTAAAAATGTTCTAGCTTTAAAATGTAAATGCTTCTTGCAAAGGCAGTTGGTGAATACTTTGTCCTTCCAACTTCAGACAGATTGCCAACAGGAAAGTATTTATTGATTCAGGGCTGTAATTCTAATTAGGTTTGCCTAGAGGTTACCTCACCGATTGTCTCTCATAAACAGTTTAAGCAACATGTTGACAGTTTAGCTGTAGTTCGGTCAGTAAATTATCCAGGGTTCTGGATGTCTGCTTTTGTAGGGTGGCATGGTGGCTCAGTGGTTAGCACTGCTGCCTCACTGTGCGGGGGGTCAGTGTGGACTCAATGAGCATGGCCTGCTCCCGTACTGTTGGGATCCTATGATGCTCACAGGCTCTCAATCCCTTGCCTTTAATAGTCTTTCTGGCACAGATTCTGTTAGTCCTGCATCCCTTATCTGTGCAACAGGTGCCTTGATCATATATGGATAAAAACTGACTAGGTCAAGTGCACACATTTGGCCCAGTAAGCACTGAAAAGCCCACAAAGTCCAATGTGAAAATTGATTGTGTGCCAATCAAGGGTAATGCCGTGGCATCATCTACGTATTAGGGAACTTCAGAGCCAAATGTTACACATTTAAACAAACAGACTTTTAGCTACAACCTGGCTACTTTTAACATAGAAAGAAAGAGTACAAACAGAGGCCATTCCGTTTATCATAGTTGTGCTGGCTCTTTGAAAGTGCTATCCAGTTTGTCTTAATTTCTTCCTCTTTTTCCATAATGCTGCAAATTCTTTCACAAATTTAATTTCTTTTTGAATGTACTTGTTATTGAATCAACTTTGCATCACCCTTTCAGGCAGTGCCATCTGAATACCAACTACTCGCTGTGTAAAATACATTCTCTTCTCATCTCCACCTCTTTCACATGAGAAGTAGGAGCAGGAGTAAATGATGTGGTGTCTCAAGTCTATTCTACCATTTATTATCAATGCATCCGATCTTCTGCCTCCTTTCTATAAATTTGTGCTTCCCTTTAGCTCATGTTTTAAGATCCTTCATCACTTTGAACACCTCTACGAAATATCCCATTGGCTGACTCTGCTCAAATCCCTAAGTTTCTAATCTCTCCGACTAAGTAAAGGCCCACAGCTCGGCCGTCATTCCAACAACTCACCCAAGGTCTTTTTCTAGCTGGCACTTTGTAACCAGTGGTGTGCCACAGGAATCAGCACTGGGACCTCATAATTTACATACATGACTTAGATGGAAGGGTGGAAGGTATGGTGTCAAATTTGAAGACAACACAAAGAAAGGAAAGAAAGGAAGAGAATACAGAAAGATACCAATAGGCTAAGTGAAGGAATAGAAAACAGAGTATAACTTGAGATTGTTTATTTTGGAGGGAGGAATAAAAACAAAACACATTATCTAGATAGTGACAGATGACAGAGCTCTGAGATGCAGATGGACCTATTGGCCTTTTGCATGAATCACAAAAGGTTAGTACATAATCAGGAAAGCTAATAGAATATTATTACATATTGCAAGGAGAACTGAGTACAAATAGGGAGGTTGTGATACAGGGTCAGAAGTCAAACAACATGAGGTTATAGTCCAACAGGTTTATTTGAAGCGACAAGCTTTCGGAATGCCACTCCTTCGTCAGGTGAAGACTTCACCAGGAGCGGGGCTCTGAAAGCCTGTGATTTCAAATAAACCTGTTAGACTATAACCTGGTGTCATGTGACTTCTGACCTTGTCCATTCCAATCCAACACCAGTACCTCCCCATCATCAGTTATACAGGTCACTGGTGTGACCGAATCTGGACAACTGTGTACATTATTTGTCATCTTGGTTGAGGAAGGATGTAAATATGTTGGAAGCAGTTCAGAGAAGGTTGATAATAGACAGTAGACAATAGGTGCAACAGTAGGTCATTCGACCCTTGAAGCCTGCACCATCATTCGTTATGATCATGGCTGATCATCCACAATCAGTATCCTGTTCCTGCCTTATCCCCATAAGAAGGTTGATCTCACAAATACCTGGAATGGGCAGATTGTCTTCTGATAAAAGGCTGCACAGACTAGGCTTGTGGCAATTGGGAAGAAAAGAGGTGATATGATTGAAATATGGTAGATATAATCCTGAAGGATCTTGAAAGATGAGATGTAGAAAGGATGTTTCCTCTTATAAAAGACACTACAATCAAGAGCCACTGCTTCCAAATCAGGGGTTGTGCTTTTAAAATTGATGTTCACCAAAGATGTCTTCTCAGAGAATCATGAGTCTTTGGAACTCTCCCCATGAAAAGCAGAGTCCTTGAATATTTCTCAGGCACAATTTAACAGGCGCTTGTTAAGTGATTCAGAGGTCATCAGCGGAATGTGGGTATGAATTACAATCAGATCAGCCCCAATTTTGTTGAATGAGGGAGCATGGTTGAGGGGCTGAATGGCCAAACTGTTGATTCACAATGTTTATAACCTTCCCAAACGCAAGCTGTTACCATTGAACTTTGACACTTCAGAAAAGGAAAACAAGGCCCTCCTCTTCATGAAAAAATAAAGCACAAAATAGGAAGGGACAATTCTCCACTACAGGTACACCAATCATATGGGGATGTCCGTCACGAGGGGAAGGATTGTGCTATACCCTGACTGAGTCTAAAGCCCCAATTGCAAGCTGGGTGCTAATTTGGGCAGCCCCTTCCCCTTAGCTTTAAAAACAGCTAAACACAACAGAGAAAGGCAGAGGTCACTCGGGACTCAATGATGAAGTGTGCAACACGCTTAATCCAGCAGAATAATACAAGATTTACTGAAATAAATGATAAAACTTTGCAGCAAAGAAAGTTAAGATTAAAATTTCAAGGAATGAGGTTAAGAGCTCAGTTTCCATTGGATAAAATTATTGATTAACATGTAGGAATTACTGATGGTGATATTTGCAGATCAATCCTAACCAATATTTGTGTAGCATTCCTTTCAATATGATTCAGTATTTAATAACATAAAATGGGATCATGTGTAAATGTTCACAGAATTCACACAATGTGGAAACAGGCCCTTCGGCCCAACAAGTCCATACTGACCCTCCAAAGAGTAACCCACCTAAACCCATTCCCTTACTACTCTACATTTACGCCTGACTAATGCATCTAACCTACACATTCCTGAACACAATGGGCAATTTAGCATGGCCAATTCAGCTGACCTGTACATCTTTGGATTGTGGGAGGAAACCGGAGCAGACACACACAGACACAGGGAAAATGTGCAAAATCCACACAGACGGTCACCCGAGGCTGGAATCATACCCAGATCCCTGGCGCTGTAAGGCAGCAGTGCTAAACACTGTGCCACCCCTCTATTTATCCCTTACGGCGGACCACTTGTTCCACTTGCTTTTAGGATCATGAGAACAAACACTAGACTCAGGTCAGCCTAATGTTTAAATACTTCAATAGGTTAAATCCTCCCTAATTCCATAACCTCATCTGGCTCTAATACCCTCTGAGCAGTTGGTGTTCCTATATCACTGGCACACACTCCCCACCAACCCTCCTCCGACCCCACCCTCCCAAGTTTCTGAGCCCTCCCAATGAAGGTCATATCCTCAGCAAATTTGGGTACAGCTTCCCACACTGGCTCTCAATGTTAACTTATTCTTACACCAGGAAATTAACACAACCCTCACACCCCACCAAAACAAATCAGTCATAAAGTGTTCAGTGCACAAAGTTTGGTTATTATACATCATATAAAATGAACCATATAAATGTAAAAATCACGTTTTAAAGTACTTTGTACAAATATTATTTAATGACCTCATACAGGTTTCAGCCAAGGTCTCCAGATTCCTTTATGATAGACTCAATAAAGCTCCCCTTGCTACTACTTCTGCAAACACACTGTACTAAGCCCTCTCCCCCACCAATAACACACATGCGCACACATACATACTTGTACACATAGACATGCACACACACACGGAATCCATTCACGTGCACACACACACATATAGCCACATACACATTTGCACACACATGCTCACATATACACACACATAGACACACTCACACACATCCCTATTTCTGAAGGCCCTTACATGAGTACATAAGTCCCTATTCTCCAACAACTGTACATAAACACACACACACACTACACTACGACAGCTAATTCCATATACGCGCCACCCTCTGTGTGGAAAAGTTACCTCTCAGGTCCAATTTTACATCTTTCCCCTCTCACCTTAAACACACGCCCTCCAGTTTTGGACTATCCCATCCTAGGAAAAAGACCTTGGCTATTCTCCCTATCCACGTACCTTTGAGATTTTTTTCCCCCCAAATATCCCAGTTTCCCCTGACTTTGGATTCTGCCATCTCTTCACCAAGTACTCCTTGACGTTCTAGCTCTGCGGCACATATGATGCAGTGTAAACTCGACAGCCAGACTCTACATTGGAGCAAGTGCCAAGAAAATGTCAAACGATTTTGAAATGACAGAAACAAAATTCTGCAAACACTCTCCTGCTATCTTTGGAGACCGCATCAGCCTTATGTGTATAGAGTAGAAAATCCTAACATCTTGTGTTACAATTGCTTCATTTGATGTCTTCCAGACAATACATGAGTGAGTACAAGCTAATTAAACCAATACAGATAATCCTCATACGGGGTCACATGACCTTATAACTATGCATGTCGGTGCATTTATTGCTCCACGCCAGCCATCTGTGTTTCCTCAGGGGTTAGGGAGAGTCGCAACACTGTACCGAACACCCTTTCACACCCCACCCTGATCTCACTCCCTGATCCCAAGAGTTCCAACCAGCTCAATAGGCAGCAACAAACCTACCAGTGTTTCCTCTCCATCCTCTATGTATTAGCCCTTAAGCCTTCCCCAAACACCAGACCAAGTTGTACAAAAGCTCTTTAATTCAGTCGGAGATTAGGAGAAGTGTTGCTTGCATACCGCCAGCACTACAAAGCTGACAGAGCAGAATCCTGCAACTGAATCAACCCAAGCAGGGACTTTAACACATTGCCAGTGTATTAACATTATTGATGACCTGTCACTTGAACAAAGGAAGTGCTGTTGATTCTTGTTAAATGAAAAACCTATCACCAAGATGCCCTGAAGATTTACAATAAACAACCAAAGCTCAACTGCTCAAATATATCTTCCTGCACAGATGAGATTCAGAAAATCCCATTTCCATTCATTGCAGTTTACACTGACATTGAAAGAGAAGCTTGTGTCTTAATGGGTTAAATTATATGTTGAATTCCAGCTGCACTGTGAATTCCATTTAGTTGTTTAACCCCTATCTAGTGGGAAGCCACACCTCAGAGATTTGGGAGGTTCCACAATTTAAACCAGGTTCATCATCTCCAATGTGTCTGCTCAGGCCTTCAGCCAACTGAGGAAGGGAGTATTTGAGGGCCAGGGTCCCAAGACAGAGGCTAACGCCATGGTTTATCAGGTAGCAGTGATTGCATGCTCATATATGCATTGGATGATCTAAGCAGACAACTCAAAACAGGGAGAAATACCACCAATAACACTTTCTCAAGGTCCTGCTAATCTGGTGACAAGGTGATCCAAAAGTATGTCCTTTCCCAAGCCAACATGCACATCACATCTAATGTCAGACCTCAAACTCCCAAAACGACTGCTTTACACAGAGCTCGGTCGTGGTGGGAGACATCCAACAGAACAGCAGAAACACTTCAGGATAACCTCAAAGCACTCCCAAATACGTCAAACCCATGTACTCATTAGGGTTCTATTGGTGCAGTGGATAGTGTCCCTATCTCTGAGACAGAAGGCCCAGGTTCAAGTCCCACCTGTTCCGGAGGTCAAAGAGCCACAGACCATTCCCTGGCGTGGCTGGTAGTAGTGATGGCTGGGAAGGGGTGAACAGCCAATCAGAACAATTAAGGAGCAAATTAACACAGTTTTCTGGTAATGCCAAACGTCTCCCATTGATGTACCAATCGGTCACGTGCAAAGATCTGAGGAGAGAGACTGAGATGTGGAGGATTCTTTCTTCTCTCAGAGGGCAGTGGATCTGTGGGATCCTTTACTTCTTATTTCTATATTTACTGTAATGGTCTTATGGAGAGGCCCATTGGAGAAGGATGCTCCTTGCCACAAAGACAATATTACATGGATAAAAGACCACAATCACAGCTATCTCCAGCTATGTACAAGTGTTTCTCTCCAACCTGATACCCATGTGGGGTTTCTGGAGTCTTCAGTGTAATGCTTTTGCAAGTGTGAGCCATGCTCTTACAGTTCATTCACTGCCTCTGCAACATCCACCTTCCCCAATGAGGTTGCTGACTCTCCCAAACAGTTAGTCCTTAGATTGAGTCCACAACTTGCATTGTAGGACTCTCGCTGTGGAGGCAGGCAATTCCATATCTTGAAAAGTGCAGCACCCATCTCACTGTCAGCAAATGCAAACTCCAGACCTCTGTTTGGTCACAAAGGCCACAGGAAAATCCAGCCCCAAGTGTCGACATTATTCCCCAGTATACGATACGCTACCACCACAGTTCTCCTGACTACAAGGTGCAGTTTTGCTGGAAAAAATCTGGACGGTTTTAAAAGAATCTCAGTCAAAATTAGAAAGCTCTGACCAAGATGTTATTTGCATTTAATTGCAGAGACCATTCTCCTTTCCCTCAGGCCATCCCAGGATAATGTGAACCCCTCATGCATCAGGCATCCTTTGTCATTTTCAAATTATATCCACTTACCATCATATAAAGACTGCAAAAAGAAAAATGGGACCTTTCAAGATTTGTAATTCAGAATTTCAGAATCTGGACAGCTTAGGGAGCAGTAAACTGGAGGTTTGCACTACTCCATATAAATTAATATCAAAATCCAGCTGACCTCTGCTGTAACAGTCCTTGAAAGACATAACATACTGGCACTGTATACAAAGCACATAATGATAAATCGCAAGTTATGGAAAAGATGTTTTACAATGTTTATTAATGAGATACATCCATCACCAGTATGTGATCATAATGAAACACTCCAGCTATGTTACACAACTGTTACTGTGATTGGTTCGGTCGTATGTTGAAGCCCCCAGGGCTATGGCTTCCACCCTACTTACATTCTGGGTGGCAACAACAATATGCATCTACTTCCAGATAAGACACTGAACAAGGCTACATCTGCCCCTTCACGTGAACATTTAGCATTACAGATGCATTACCTAAAATCTGGCAGTCTGAAAACTGGAAACGTCTGGAAACAGGGCATTTCCCTCGAAGGACACCTGGCCACTCCTTCTGGAACAGTAGTTCAACCTTTTGATTGTTCATTTGTGCATTTACTAGTGTACGCCATATGCATATTCTTCCAAAAAGAAAATGGTTTCAACAGACTTCAAAAGCCATGATAATTTTGTGGAATAAAAGGGAAATTACAGATATCTCTTGGGTCCAAAACCTTTATAACAGTTATGTTCAGATATGCCAAAACAATTCTCTTTGCCAGGTGGTGTGATGCTTTAATTTACCAGCTCAGACCAGAGTCCCTTCCTGTGTTTGAAGATCTGTCTCCCACTAACTCTCCCCTTTCACTGCTGACAAAGCTGCCCGTTCCATAGGCAGGCAATCGAAAATCTGGGAAAATCCAAATTCCAGCACAGTCTCGGGTATGAGGGTGCCAGGCTTTGGATATTAAACCTGGATTTGGGGGAAGCATTGGCAGGTCACCAGGATGCATCCCAGAATGGTGAGGGAATTCCAGGCAGTAATTGAGAATGTGCAACAGCCACGATTTCCCAACCCTCCTTAGACTCAGAGATGGTGCTGGCGGGCTTGAGAATTGCAAATCTTATGCTCTTGGTGATTAAAAAGTTGGTAAAGATTAGCCCATTGACCACAGCCCATCTCAACTGAGATGAAACTTTGTGAAATGATCATTTGGGACAAAAGTGAATATAATTTGGACAGGGCTGGATTAATTAAGGAAAGGCAACATAGATTTATTAAAGACAAAAAACTTTCATTAACTTGAGTTTTTTGATGTGGTAACCAAGAAGCGTTCTGAGGGAAGTATTCTGGAGAAACTCAGCAGCTCTGGCAACATCTGTGAAGAGAAAAGAACTGGCATTTCAAGTCCTGTGACCCTTCTTCATATCCTTTTTTAACTCTGTCTTCACAGATACTGCCAGACCTGCTGAGTTTCACCAACGACTTTGGCTTTTGTTCCCTTTAGATCTTCAGCTTGTACAGTGTTTTGTATTATTTTAAATTTCAGAAGATAATGTGCTTCCTGCAATGTAAATGGACTTCCAAAAAGGTGGCTAATAAAGTATGACAACTCAAAGAACATAGAACATAGAAAAATACAGCGCAGTACAGGCCCTTTGGCACTCGATGTTGCACCGATCCAAGCCCACCTAACCTACACTAGCCCACTATCCTCCATATGCCTATCCAATGCCCGCTTAAATGCCCATAAAGAGGGAGAGTCCACCGCTGCTACTGACAGGGCATTCCATGAACTCACGACTCGCTGAGTAAAGAACCTACCCCTAACGTCTGTCCTATACCTACCACCCCTTAATTTAAAGCTATGCCCCCTCATAATAGCTGACTCCATACGTGGAAAAAGGTTCTCACGGTCAACCCTATCTAAACCCCTAATCATCTATCAAGTCACCCTAAACCTTCTTTTCTCCAATGAAAACAACCCCAAGTGCCTCAGCCTTTCCTCATACAATCTTCCTACCATACCAGGCAACATCCTGGTAAAACATCTATACCAGGCAACATCTATAACATCTATAACAGCTACTTCGAGGTAAACCACATTTTAAGATTGGCAAGGTTCAAAAGTGTAAGAGGAGGATGAGATAAATCAGGAATTAGTAATACCATTACTTAAACTTTAAAGACTGTGGGTTACAAGAGGACAGAGAGACTGACCGCTGTATCCTGCCACATCCTTCCTCACTGTCAACAACTCCAGCGACTTTCGTATCATCCGCAAACTTTCTCACCCAACCTTCTAACCCCTCTTCCAGGTCATTTATAAAAATGACAAACAGCAATGGTCCCAAAACAGATCCTTGCGGAACACCGCTAGTAACTGCACTCCAAGATGAACCTTTACCATCAACTACTACCCTCTGTCTTCTTCCAGCCAGCCAATTCCTAATCCAAACCTCCATCTCACCCTCAATGTCATCTGCAAAACTGAGGCACAATTGCAACATTTAAGAGGCATTTGGATGGGTGTATGAATAGGAAGGGTTTGGAGGGATATGGGCCAGATGCTGGTAGGTGGGGCTAGATTGGGGTTGGGATATCTGGTCGGCATGGACGGGTTGGACCGAAGGGTCTGTTTCCATGTTGTACATCTCTATGACTGTATGTGATAAAAAGGATTCTGACAGCACAGGCAAGATGTTGATTAAGTGACATGAAACAGAGAGTAGTGGTAAACATTTGTTTTCCAGAATAAAGCAGGAATGCCGTGCTGTTCCCCATGGGTCAGTTCTAGGACATGCTTCCCTTCATCAATATTAATGCTGAGTCGTGGGTGTATGAAGCACAATTTCAAGATTTGCAAATGCTATCAATTGTGGAGGTGTGACAGTGAGGATGATACTAATATATTGCAACAGGACAATAAGAAGCAAGTGAAGAGAATCGGCAGACTAAATTTAAACTTAATACAGAGAAATGAAAGGTTTTGGGCAGACAAAATAGGCAGGGGCAATATATATTATTAAGACAATTCTAAAGAATGGACAGGGATGGACAGTCAGGTATGCATGAATGTGGCAGAATAGCCTGAGAAAGAATTAGAAATGTACATGGGACCTTGAGCTTCATAAGTTGAGGTATCAAGTAAAAGAGCAAGGAAAGTATGCTGAACCACAATTAAGCTCTGATTAAGCCACAACTAGTGAATTGCACCCAGCTCTATTGTCACACTTTAAGAAGGATGTGAAGGTCCTTGAGAGGGTGCAGAGGCGATTTATCAGAATAGTTCTATGGGTGAGAGTTTTTAATGTCAGTTACGCTGGGCAATCAAGGCTTGTCCTCCTTCAAACTTGGATGGTTTGGTGGAGATATACAAGGTTATGGCAAGTTTAGGCAAGGGCTGTTGCTTTTTTGAGGATGAGGAGACACAGATTAGACTAGATTCCCTACAGTGTGGAAACAGGCCCTTTGGCCCAACAAGTCCACACTGACCCTCTGAAATGTAACCCACCCCTCTCTGACTAACACACCTAACACTATGGACAATTTAGCATGGCCAATTCACCTGCCCTGCACATCTTTGGATTGTGGGAGGAAACCAGATCACCTGGAGAAAACCCACACAGACACAGGGAGAATGTGCAAACTCCACACAGACAGTTTCCTGAGGCTGGAATCAAACCTGGGACCCTGGCGCTGTGAGGCAGCAGTGCTAACCACTGAGCCACCATTCCGCCCCTGATGTAAGGTTTTCTGGAAGAGCTGCAGGGTGTGACGTCAGGAAGAACACAGTGAGAGGTAGTGATCGGGAATTTGCTGTTCACAAGTGAGGTGGAAGCAGAGACGATGAACGATTTTGGAATAAAACTGGAAGAGCCTTTGAGGGGATTAAATGAATGATGCTATGGGCACAAAGCAGGGTATGTGGACTGATTAAATTGCTCTACAGAGAGCCTCAATGAGGCAGGTCTATGCAGGAAAAAGCTATGACTTTATGAAAGGAAGGATATTCTCTCAATGCCCTGAAAATATTTTGCCTCTCCCAATACTTAACACCAACAAGCCACACCAACAGGGATCATGGGATTCTGGTGTCCATATCTCTCTATGGGCTTGGCCTCCATAAGATTCTAAACTCCTCCAGCTTTTAAACCTCTTCCTCAGCTCATTGTCATTTTATTATTCTAATACATTGCCAGGGTACAGTACGGTCGCTTTCCTCAGGCTAAAGGGACGATATAACTGTAGCTTCTCGCTGCGCTGTCTTGCTCTGCCTGCCTACATACTAGTGGCTGCACTTCAAAATTAATTCATTGGCCTCAAGGTGTTTTGTGATTGCCGGAGGACATCAAATTCAAGCTCTTCCTCCTGAACCACCTTCTTCACTGCACTGAATATTCACAAAGAGATCAGCTTGGCCATTTTTCATGCAGGTAATGTCCCTTTAAGTGGGGCAACCATAAAACATATATGTGCCAAAGATAATGGTGCAATCTAGAGAGCTAGTCAGAGGCTACTTACGGAGCAGATGGTTTAATGGGGCTTCCTTAGCATCAGGTACAAACAGTGTGTTTTTATAGCTGTGGTAAGGTTCTTACAGCAGACAATTGCTGAGGGAAGGTTACAGAGAGGACATTTAAATTGTTTTGCTGAGAGCAGGGCAACCTTAAGGCTATGGAACTACAGTGAAGGTCGGCGTATATCATCAGGTACTTGAGTCAGGGGCTGATGCACTGGCAGACACACAGTATGAACAAACCCAGTCAGAATCAATCTCTTCATTTATGTCGATGTGAGCAAACTGGTGGCTGGAATTGGTTTCTGGAATTAGGTGGCACTGTAGTACAGTGGTTAGCACTGCTGCCTCACAGTGCCAGGAACTCAGGTTCGATTCCAATTTTGGGTGACTGTCTTTGTTGAGTTTGCATGTTCTCCCAGAGTCTGCTTGAGTTCCTGCCACATGTTCTGGTTTCCTCCCACAGTCCAAAGATGTACTGGTCGGGTAGATTGACCAGGCTAAATTGTCCTCAGTGTTCAAGGATGTGCAGGTTAGGTGGATTAGCCATAGTAAATTTGGGGTTACTGGGATAGGGCTGGAGCTGGGTGGGATGCTCTTTGGAGGGTTGGTGCAGAGTCAATGGGCTGAATAGCCTCTTTCCACACTGCAGAGATTCTATGATTCTGTCCATGTACAAGTTCCATCTAGAGTGTGCTTATAATTCTGTGCTACTTTATGGCAGAATTTTCTCCACTGATCAAACATTTATTTTGCATGAATTCTATATATAGACCCGTTAAAACATACTGGCAATCCTGGCTTTCATGTGATGAAACTATACCAAGCCACTAAAGAAGGTGCACCAAGGACCTTAAAAACATGGAAAGAATTAAGGAGGTTACGCCATCAAAGAACAGTGAAGAAGCTGGTCAACTCTTTTCTCCAGAAAAGGCAACACTAAAAAGTGAAAGTGAGGACTGCAAATGCTGGAGATTAGAGTCAAGAGTGTGGTGCTGGAAAAGCACAGCAGGTCGGGCAGCATTCGAGGAGCAGGAGAATGGACGTTTTGGGCAATGAGGATGAGGATGAGGATGAGGAATGAGGAGGATCATTCCTGATGAAGTACTTTTGCCTCAAACATCGATTCTCCTGCTCCTTGGATGTTGCCTGACCTGCTATGGTTTTCCAGCACCACACTCTCTACACTAAAGAGTGACCTATTTGTGGTTATTAAGATTATGATTGGGTTTGATCAAATAAATGTAAGCAGATATGGAGGGACTGTTTCATGGGGATACATTAAGCCAGATGGACCTGTCGTCATTGGAATTTAGAAGAATGAGAAGCGACCTTATTGAAACATGTACAATTCTTCAGAGGTTTAATAGGGTAAATGTAGAAAAGTTGTTACCACCTCTGGGAGAGTCTAGGACCACAGGACACAATCTCAGAACTTAAGGTTGTCCATTTAAAACTGAGATTCGGAGGATTTTTTTTTTGCTCAGAGGATAGTGAATCTGTGGAATTCTTTATCACAGAGGGCTGTTGAGGCTAGCACATTAAGTATATTCAAGGTTGAGACAGACAGATTTTTAATCAATCAGGAATCAAGGATTGTGGGGAAGAGGCAAGAAAGTGGAGTTGAAGCTTCTTATTGAATGGCAAAGGAGACTCAATGGGTTGAATGGTCTACTTTTGTTACTATCAAAATTAGAGTGGTACTGGAAAAGCACAGCAGGTCAGGCAGCATCCGAGGAGCAGGAGAATGGACATTTCAGACAGGAGCCCTTCATCAGGAATCTTTTGTTACTATGTCCTGTGGATTTATGTCGGGTAGATGTTTCAACTTCCACAAGTTATTTTGTGCTCTGGGTCATTAGGATTAAGCAATAAATGCTGACCTATCCAGTGGCACCTGTGTTCCATGAATGAATATTTTTAAAAATGTGAATCACCAGACTGGAGTCATACATATAAGATTGTAACTAACAAATCCAATAAGGAAATAAGTTTTTACTGCAGAGAGGCAGGAATGTGGGACAGGATGAATTAGCATTTTTGTATTGAGGGAGAAGCTCAATGACCTGATGCGTGTGAATAAATTGGAGCATTATGTTGAAGGGGTGAGATGAAGAGCAGATGGGCAGGGGCTTGAGTGGAACAAAAACACCATCGTGGACCAGTTGGGCTGAATGGACTGTTTGCATTTTGTAAATTCTATGTAATAATTAAAGGTTGAATCCTTGAAAGGAATGACCTCAGGCAGAAATGCTCGAAGAAACGGGGTAAAACCAGGTAAATCTTCAGTAACATAGTCCCATGCTTTCATTGACTATACTCCATCTCCTTTAAACAGCTTCTCGTGTCCAATAGTAGGATGAAAAGATAATTGTGTCAAATTTTCTTTTTTATTCATTCACAGAACATGGACATCATTGGATAGGCCAGCATTTATTGCCCATCCTTAATTACCCATAAGACAGTTAAGAGTCAATCACATTGGTATAGCTCTGGAGTCACATGTAGGTCAGACCAAATAAGGCAGTTTCCTTCCCTAAAGGACATTAGTGAACAGTCAGTAACAGTTTCATGGTCATCATTAGACTGCTAGTTCCAAATTTGTTATTGAATTCAAATTCCAACATCAGTCATGGCAGGATTTGAACAAATTGGGTTTCCTGAAGTAATAATCTAGTAATAATACCACAAGAAGACTTATACACTTAATGGTAAGGTCCTAGGGAGTGTTGCTGAACAAAGAAACCTTGGCGTGCAGGTTCATAGCTCCTTGAAAGTGGAATCGCAGGTAGATGGGATAGTGAAGAAGGCATTTGATTTGCTTTCCTTTATTGGTCAGCGTACTGAGTACAGGAGTTGGGAGGTCATGTTGTGACTATACAAGACATTGGTTAGGCCACTGTTGGAATATTGCTTGCAATTCTGGTCTCCTTCCTTTTGGAAAGATGTTGTGAAACTTGAAAGGGTTCAGAAAAGATTTACAAGGATGTTGCCAGGGTTGGAGGATTTGAGCAATAGGGAGAGGTTGAATAGGGTAGGGCTGTTTTCCCTGGACCATCGAAGGCTGAGGGGTGACCTTGTAGAGGTTTATAAAATCATGAGGTGCATGCATAGGATAAATAGACAAAGTCTTTACTCTGGGCTGGGGGTGTCCATAACTAGAGGGCATAGTTTAGGGCGAGAGGGGAAAGATATAAAACAGACCGAAAGGGCAACTGTTTCACAAGGGTGGTACATGTATGGAATGAGCTGCCAGATAAAATTGGGGAGGCTGGTACAATTACAACATTTAAAAGGCATCTGGATGGGTAGATGAATAGGAAGGGTTTGGAGGCATATGGGCTGGGTGCTGACAGGTGGGACCAAATTGGGTTGGATGTCTGGTCGGCATGCACGAGTTGGGCAGAAGGGTCTGTTTCCATGCTGCACATCTCTCTGACCATCACCTCTCCTCAGCAACGGCTAGTTCCCCTGTACTGGATTCCTAATGGTGTTTGGAAACTATCCCCTGCAAATCCAAAGGAGCACACAGAAGAGGTAAAGAGATCTCCATTAGACTACCTAAAGAGGGAAACATCTAGACAGGTTTAAGTTTTTGTGTGCCTTGATTTAGGTGTATTAGTTCACACAGTTGCCAAGTCCTCATCTGTGTTATTTTAATGGAATCATTAACCCACTTACTCTGAACAGGTTGAACAGCCTTGTTGGAATAACACAGACAGCAGTTTAACAAAACTTGAAAATGAACTAAAACAGCATGCAAGGAAATTAAATGAGAGCAAACAGAGAAAAAGACAACAAATATGCAAACTGGTTAATATGGATATGCATTTATTTATGTAGTCAGGAAGTTGCAGACATTGAGGGATAGATTTCGTTAAAACCATTAGAGCAAGTTGCAGGCCGGAATGCAGAAGTGGCTGTAGTGACAAATACCTCACGATCTGTGACCCAACTTGGCTAATCTGTGACCCTACTCCACATTTACCTCATTTCCCTTAATATTATTGGTGAACAAAAGTCTACCAATATTGGTTTTAAACAAATTGCCATTTGTGGAAGAGAGTTACACATTTCTGCAACCTCTTGTGTGTGGAACAATTCCCTTGCTTCACTTGTGAAAGGTCTAACTTTAATTTTCAGACTGCACACAAAGCTCTCAATTCCTCAACCAGTGGAAATAGTTTGCTGCTATGTAGCTCATCTAATCCCTAACTACAGCAAACATCAAAATTACCTCTTAACTCTCTAACTCCAAGCATTACAATCCCAGTTTGTTTTCTCCTTATAATTTAACCCTTACAGTCCATAGTCTGGAAAATCTACACTGCATTCTCTTCAAAGTCAATATCGCTTTCCTTAGTTTATTTGCCCTAGAATGGTTTCTAATACTCCAGGTCATCTAACTGGAGTTATACAATGATTTCCACTTGGCATCATTGCAAGTCACGCGCTCTTACAAATGTATTCCCTTTGAGAATTTTTTTTTGTTATTGACTTATTCTCTACAGTGATGTGGAACTAAGCAAGCTCAATATGTCTGCCAAGAACTAGCAGCAGGTGAAGGAAAAGGAAGCTAGGAGGGAATTCAAGTAGTTTCTTCACCTTTTCTAAAGCTAACACAATTTGCTTCCAATGTCACCCTCAAGCCATATCTATCAAGGTGTGTGCTTCTGGTGTGAAGATTTCCACAGTGGAATGATATACTTGGAAATTGATAGTGTGAAGGACCATCCAATGTTGCTCTTCCCATTGTGGGAGTATGTGTGTCTCAGAATATCTGTTAACACCCCCTGGATTGAGGAGGAAAGTTATTTCTTTAATGTAGATGTTTTGGTAATACAGAGGTTGTCACCTCTTCCTATCTATGACATCTTCTATTCAGATAGCTTTCAGGAGATCTCTAAATGCTTCCAATTTTGGCCTCTTGCACATCCTCAAATTCCTGCCCTCCATGTTAGCAGTCATATCTGTCTGGCCTCTAAGCACTGGAATTCCCTTCCTAGACCTCTCCAGCTCTCCACATTGCTCTCTTTCTTTAGGTCACATCTTAATTAAACAATACTTCAACTAAGTTTAAGGATATTTGCACCAACACCAACACCAACACAACATCCCATTACACCTAGAGCCAAAAACGTCCCATTAAATCAGTAACACTAACACCTCATTAAACCAACACAATATAACACCCCATTAAATCAATGCTAAAACACCTCACTAAACCAGTTCAAACAGCCTATTAAACTCCATGACAAATGTGATTTTAATTTGTTGTCACTAATTGAATCCCACCCCACTTCAAACAATTGCATGCCAATCAGATCCTCTTTTCAAATAGTGTTACATGAGAAACAAACAATGGTTCGTTAGGAGCTACTGAAACCACTTGGTTTCCACATTCATCCAAAGACACTATATTTGTAGAGGGGGATAGTGGGATGATTTTTCCCTTATAACACAGACTAAAATTAGGGAGCATGGTTGGATTAGACATAACTGAGGAGATGTATTCTCTTATGGAAAGCATAATCTCAGAATAAAGGGGTGGTAGTTCAATACTGAGATGAGGAAGAATTTCTTGTATCAGAGGATTGAGAGTCTCCCTGACACAGGCAGCTGTGGGAGCAGAGTCCTTGTGTATGAGGTTGAGATGAATAGATTCTTGATCACCACAGGAATCAAAGTCAATGGAGAAAAGGCAGGAAAGTGGACATGAGGAATGTGAGATCAACCATGATTGAATTGAATGGTAGAGCAAGCTTAAAGGGCCAAGCAGCCTATATCTGTTTCTACTTTTCATAGTTTGAGAATATGAGGTGTCAATTTTTAAGGCAGGGAAGAGGAGTTTTATTTCTCTCTGAGGCCTGCTAGCCCATGGGCTGTTTCATTAATTCCCAGGCCTAGGAAGTAGTGGAGGCCAGTCATTGCAATTAATCAAGGTTTTTGATAGTTAACTGATTCAGCAACTATAGGGAGGGGTCAGGGGATAGACAGGAAAGTGGGTGGAGACCATAGCCAAATGTACCATGATGTTAGTAAATGGTGGGATAGGTTCAAAGGATCAATTGGTCTAACTCTGTCCACGTGTTTCTATGTTCCTTTTCCACCAATGGAAACAAGGCAAGTAAAATGAGCAATGATGCAGTTCAGTCAAATTGAATGGTGAAACAGTTTTGAGGGGCTGAATGTCCTCATCTTGTTCCAACCTAACAGAGAAAATGAACTGTGTTACTATCACACTATGTAAAAGCGAATCATTTATTACTGGATCTTTTACACAGCTTCAACCTAGATTGATCCAGACAGCAAGCTGGACTTGGCAACTGATGTACTGTAGTGTGACCAGGTTAGCAGAAGTGTCATGTTCAGATCAGAGGGCTATTCCATTAAATACTCATAACAATTTTTTAAAAAGTGAATTTTGCACTAAAGAGGAGGTGGAAAGGAGTGCCAGGAAATGAAGAAGTGTCCATTTTCAGATAGCTCCATCAATATCAGACTTTTGGACAAGTTTCCATTCTTCCCCTCCACTAGATCTTTCTTTCTGGCTTGGGCTGTAAGGACCAAGAGCCTGGATACAGTGGCTGAATTGCCACAAGTGTTTCTTGTAGCTGTCTCTCTTTCTCTCTCTGACTCTCTTTGTCTCTGTCTCTCTTGCTCTCTCTGACTCTGTCTCTGTCTCTGTCTCTGTCTCTGTCTCTCTTTCTCTGTCTCTGTCTCTCGCGCTCTCTGTCTCACTCTGTCCTTGTGTAATATGTCCTTCTGATTTTCTTCTCCTTTTTTGGCTGAGAAAATGCTCGGAGCCACTAGAGATTGGCCATAAATATAGCATTGCAACTGTCACATCCTGATAACAAGAAAGAGAAATAATTTCTGCAACTGTAGCATTAAAACTGATGTGTCTAAAATATAAATCAGTTTATCCCACTGTGCCTTTCTGTGAAAGTTATAAATTATTATTGTTTTTGATGAACGTTCAACAATATCCAAACAAGCAATGGAACACAAGTTACAAATTCACTCCCAAGCCCTGCAATTTGCTGCATCTTTTCCTGAACCCCAAAAAGGGCTACCCACGGCAACATCAAGGCTTGGGGCCTACTCCTAAGGTGGTTGCCTTTCTCATTCCAAATATTTAGTTTGAACAGTATCCATAGGCAAATGTTTAGATGGCAGAATAACTGTCTGTAACAATTTAGAGAATAATCCAGTTTATGGAAGAATAAATTTCCTAGTTTGGTCAACTCTGAAAAGGTCACAGTTCACATAGAAATAACAATCATAATTCCCCACCCTGGGGTTGTTTGTGAAACAGCATCATCACCTAATAAACGCTGACTAATTCTTTTTATTTCCCCTTGAACCATGTGAAACATGGCAACAATTTTTCTCATTTCTTTTCTTTCAATAATCAATTGATTGAAAGCACAACAGATACATTTTTTAAAAATGAACAGAATCACCTCAGGTTCTAAATGCTCATCGCTTGGTTGATTCTGAATTTAACAAATTGCCCAAAAGGCTCATTGGAAGCAGAGGACTGGAGCTCATTAATGCAGCTTGCCTGCACGTTCCAACCCCATTTGGTAGCCTAAACAGCACACAATGTGATCATCGCCTTTCCTTTCCGAAACAGTGAGGCAATGTCAGATTGATAGGTTCTGAAATTCCCAATTAGTAATGCCTTAAAACAGTTTTGAACTGATGTATGCTTTAACCAGGTTAAATCTGGCTGAAATGGAGCGGTAAGGTAAAAGTCAGCCTTTTCAATGCTGGTATGCAAGACTATCTCATACAATAAGAGTGAGTGGGGTGGGGGTTGGTTGCTGTATATGCACCCTGCTCCCACCCCCACTCCACCCAACAAAATAAAATTCCCAAATTACATTGTGAAACCCGAAAGGGTTCAGAAAAGATTTACAAGGATGTTACCAGGGTTGGAGGGTTTGAGCTATAGGGAGAGGCTGAAAAGGCTGGGGTTGTTTTCCCTGGAGCGTCGGAGGCTGAGGGGTGACCTTATAGAGGTTTATAAAATCATGAGGGGCATGGATAGGGTAAATAGGCAAAGTCTTTTCTCTGGTGTGGGGGAGTCAAGACATGGAGGGCATAGGTTTAGGGTGAGAGGGGAAAGATATAAAAGGGAACTATAGAGCAGCTTTTTCATGCAGAGGGTGGTGTGTGTATGGGATGAGCTGCCAGAGGAAGTGGTGGAGGCTGGTACAATTGCAACATTTAAAAGGCATCTGGATGGGTATATGAATAGGAAGGGTTTGGAGGGATATGGGCCAGGCGCTGGCAGGTGGGACTAGATTGGGTTGGGATATCTGGTCAGCATGGACGGGTTGGACCAAAGGGTCTGTTTCTGTGCTGTACATCTCTATGACTCTATTTGTTATCCAGTGTGGCATTGAAGCATGCAGAGTAATGAGGACCCAAGATTGATCACTCCAGAGACATGCTCCCCCATTCTTTTCTCTAGAAGAATTCAACCAGGAGAGCTGCTCCTAATCACTAGCCACTAACCCTAGATGACATTGGCACCAGTGTAGACGTTGGGCTGTCTTATAATGATTGAGGAGCGGGAGAGGGGTCATCTGCATCACTCATGACGGATGGATAGTCTGTCCATAGCATGATCTCAGTCGACTAGATGGAAGCTGGTACAGAGGAAAGGAAATATCAGGAGAAGGAAAGATACAATTTGAAACCAAAAGGTATTCACTTTTGCAGTTTAGAGAGGAGTTTGAACAAAATAATCTTCTAGACTCTTTGTTCTGAAAGTTGAAAATTCAGCAGGTCTCTGTATCCCTTTATAACAAACTTTATAACATTATACCAAAACAGACCTGCATGGTCATCTGCTGTTAAGTCGTATCTAACCCAAAAGTCTTGAGTTTAGTTCCTGTGTGCTGTTTCAACAAACCTTTGCTCCCTCTGGCAAGACAAAGGAAAAATCCGGAACTGATTGGTTTTGGTTCAGTGATTTCCCCTGGAACGCACATCTGTGAATTAGGCTAAGGCCCAGTTGTGATATTCCTCCATCCCCGCAGCTTAAGCATCACTGTCCAATCTCATTTGTGCTGAGTGTCCACTCAAGCAACAGACTGGAGGTTCCCAAGGGACATACCCAGCAGCGAGGGACAACAGCGAGGGGTATTGCCACATCTCTGAAGAATCCGGAAATACCCCAAGAATTCCACTTCAGGGATGTTACAGGTAGACAGAAGATCTCTAGCCAGAGATGTGCTGAGCATTTTGATTTTCATCACAGAAGTGACTATTTAAGAAAAATTGTTGACATACTCTGTAACACTGAGGTCAATATCTTTACCAAGTTGTCTCTCTGCAATCAATACTTGGACAATCTATAGTGTTTGCATTTGATTCAGTGAGTATATAGAAGGTACCTCTGCGCTCTGACAGTCACATGCAATGAATTGGATTTATGCAGTGTCCCACTGCTCAGCTGAATGAGTGTGCATGTTTTCCATAATAAATCAGATCCCTTCCCTCAGCGTCCGTCAGTTTCGTCCTGTCCCCGTATTCTGCAGAATCCCTAGGATAATATTTTAAAAGCAAGTGCAAAGGAGGAGGCAAGTCTATATTTCCAATTATACTCAAACTGCTCAAAAGGTCAACTAATCAGGTAAATAAGATTGATGCTTCAAGGAATGAAAGAGACATTTTGAGGGTTGAAATGAAACACATTATACAAAGGTTTTAAATTCTAATTAGGTTTACTGAAGGCCAGAGTTCAAGAAACACTAGCCTGATTTTAATTCAAAGTGAATAATGAGTTAGAATCAGGACATGAATAACAAATTTTTGTCTGGAGAACAGCAGTGAGTGGAAATAGGACTGGGTTAGGAAGCCTGCTTTAACCAGTACAACAATGATTTCCGACACCATGGTAGTGACCACACTTCAACACAAACTTAATTTACAGTATAATGCTTCTGGGATACCCTTGGACATTCTATGCATGCAGGAAGATGGAATTAGAAGGTTTCTGAGTGCCTTTGGATCACCATGAATAAGATGGACCAAATGGCCCCTTTCTTTGCTGTATCATTTTTATGGTTCTATTGTTCTAGGCCATGAAACCCACTAGAATGGGTAAATTACTGCTGATGCTGAAATCTGTACTGAAAACAAGAAATGCTGGAGATCACAGCTGATCAGGCAGCATCCGTGGAGAGAGAGCAAGCTAACGTTTTGAGTCTAAATGGCTCTTCATCAGAGCTGAAATGGAGAGTGGGGTGGACAGAATAGTGGGATGGGGTGGGACTGGGGGTTTGGAGTGCTGAGGGAGAAAGGATGTTGGTAAACTTGAGTTGAAATCCATACTGGGTAGGTCTGAGTCATTTGCAGTCGCTGAGAAAGGAAACACACTGTGAAAGCGAGTTTTGGTAAACATATTGTTGAACACCAGTGAAATTGCGTAGATATTGCCCCTCCACACTTCACATCAGCTCTGATGAAGAGTTAACCAGACTCAAAACATTAGCTCACTCTCTCTCCATGGATGCTGCCTGACCATCTGTGACCTCCAGCATTTCTTGTTTCCAGTTTACATGAGAAGGAGGCCCCGACTTGGAAACATTCAACTTCCAAATGCTGGTACTAACTAATTCCACACAGAGCTGTAATGTTGGACTTGTTCTGATTTGCATAGAAATCGACTTGTGAATGGATTCCAACACAGAATCTGTTGATAATCCAGAGGCTGTCTATATGAAATGTCTTCCCATATTCACATAGCTGGCAATAAATATTTGTGGTGGATATTCTAATTATCAGATAATTCCCAATGAAACACATATAGCAATAAAAGCAGCACCAGAGTGATAATCATTTTCTTGATGACCGATATCAATGCAATGCCTCTGCCTGCGAGTCATTCCCTGAAGATGCAAGTGATTTTAAATCCTACTGAAGGTTCGGGGTTGGTGCCATGACTTGGTAAAACATTCTCAGAAGTGTATAGCAGGGGTATGTGAGAGAGGAAGGTAGGTAATACCTACATGTGCAGGAGTCTTCCCTCGAAATGGGTTACCGCAGAGATAGAGCAGGACAGCCAATTAAAGAAATCCCAGTCATTAACTTTGTGTTCTACAATTTTTGTGGTGTTATTAGATTAATATAAAACACTTGAGGAGTTTGCTGATGTATGTGAAATAGGAACCGAACAACAGCTTACAATTCTATCCTACATCTTCCACAGGGCTGTATGAGACTCTAAATCGCCACAGTTATAGTAGCAACCCAATATCCAATAGAATACACTGTGCTACATGGTTCTTCAAACATATGTTGCATGATATCCATTAAAAGCCTTTTGAAAACATCCAGCAGATGAGCCCAATGTAATGGGGTGTGAACCCAGCGTACATTTAAGTCCTACTCGTTGATGCTGATCAGACTTCCTCAAATAATCCCACATGCCAACATTTGACCCATATCCATCTAAACATTTCTCGTTCATGTACCTGTCCCAAACGTCTTTTAACTGTCCCCTGCACCTACCACATCCTCTGACCGTTCATTCCACGTATGAATCCCCTTCTGTGTGAAAAGGTTTCTCCGCAGGTCTCTTAAATTTTTCTCCTCTCACCTTAAAGAAATGCCCTCTAGTTTTGAACTCCCCCACCCCAGGGAAAAGACCTGGGATATTAACCTTATCTACGCCCTTCATGATTTTATAAACCTCAATAAGGTCACCCCTCAACCCCCTACATTCCTGAAAACAGACAGAAATCTGATGACAGGCAGAATGCTGATGAGCTGGTAGGCACCGCCCTTAGGGACCAGGGATCCCAGTTTGAAAAGCCGCGCAGCAAACTGAAGACAATAAAAGAGAAAAAAAAAAGCAAGAAAAATTCCTCAACGCAAAGCGTGGATATCCGTGATCCATAAAAGGATAGGCCCTCAGGATGTCCCCTTGGCTTCCCACATGTTTGCTGTCATTCCCATACAAACCATTATTCTGATTTATACACTCCTTCCTCCAGCCAAAACATCATTGAAATATTGTATGTCAGCACACATGCAACATTGAGTGCTCCAAATACAGAGAGAATGATACATTCTGCTCTTAGATTCAGGAACTAAATTGTTACGACAGCACAGCTTGTTAGCGGGAGCAGTCAAGGCTAGTAATTTCATTTTAATATATATGTGCCGATGCACTTATTTAAAAAGTACTGTCATTCACTAAAAGCCTTTTGAAAACATCCAGCAGATAGAAAACATACAATTTAATAAGGGCCTTCGGAAACATCTTGCAGTCTTTTTCTCTGCATTTCTTCCCAGATGATTATTCTACCTTTATCTTACAGAAATTTATCTTAACCACACAAGATGATGGGACCTCTTTTCTTCCCCCTCACTGTGTAAAAGCACAACTATATTTGACACCATCTCTAAATTATAGTTTGATACAAGAATAAGAACATTAAAAGCACATCCAATGGTTGACCTCCCTTATTTTCACTTCTCAGCCCCTATCTCCATATTCCTGGACTGTCTCAGTGCCCTAATTTAGGCAAACACTGGTCCCAATAGCCCTAAACCCACAGCCCTTTCCATCTAGAAGGACAAGGGCAGCAGATCTTTGGGAATACCACCACCTTCAGGTCTGCTCCACGCCACTCACCATCCTGACTTGGGAATGTATCACCATTCCTTCACTGCCACTGGGTTAAAAACCTGGAATTCCCCACAATTAGTATTGTGGGTCAACCCACAGCAGGTGTGTTGCAGTGGTTCAAGAAAGCAGCTCACCCGCACCTTCTCCAGGGCAGCCAAGGACAACAATAAATGCTGGGCCCAGCCAGCGACGCCCATATCCCACAGATTAATTTTAAAAAATGAATAATTAAAGCTATATTGTCCTGCTAATATGGGAATGATGGGCACGGTCGATGGAAATTTGGGTCTTTATATCTAATATCAGAATCTGGAAGAGAGAAATGGAGATTTATTGACAACTTGAAGACCTTAGTTTCCAATCAGCCTATGAGTCTGGAGCATAAATTAGCTGTGATTTGTACAAGTACTGCCCAAAATGATGATGAGAAAAAGAAGGAAATGTGAAAAAGGCAATTGGTGCCATTTTGTGTGAAACAAGAACAGAATTTGCTGGAAAAGCTCAGCAGGTTTGACAGCATCTGTGGAAAGAAATCAGAGTTAACGTTTCGGGTCAACTGACCCTTCCTCAGTTCACTCAACCTGCAGCATTAACTCTGACTTTCACAGATGCTGCCAAACCTGCTGAGCTTTTTCAGCAATTTCTGTTTTTGTTTCTGATTTACAGCATCTGCAGTTTTTTTTTCAGTTTATTTCATTTTGAGTGAACTATATTCCTCTAGCCTCAGGTGTGGAGAGTTGCTTTTGTAACGGTTTTTTTTTGTCCTTTCACTAAATGAAGTGTATTTTTTTAAAAAGTGAAGTCATAGATTTGCAGGGGAGTGTTGGATCTGATCATGGCTAGAAGCCTTGATCCCCTCACCTCCATAATCTGCAGTATAGAGTGAACTGCGTAACTCAGTGACACAATGTAAAATAGAACTGTGCCAAATGGGGGAAGATAATACACCCTTTCAAAGGGCATAATTAGCATCTCTTGATTTTTGTGTTGCCATTGTAAACTGTAAATAGTTATTCTAAATTCCCATTTCAATTAGGCCCTGACCCTGCACTGATAAGGACAGACAGTTCTTGTGAAATTTTACCTTATGAATGGTACCTTACTCAAAATACATCTCGAGATAAAGTAGCATCTAAATATTTTTATGGCTATCAGCATCACTGTTTGGTTAAATTAGTAGCAGATTATTAAAATATTAATGTTACAAAATTATCATTTTATCCAATAAAAGGAGCATACTGACAGATTATTCCGTACATGCAGGTCTGCAGAATAACGCTTGAACATTAGAATCATAGAATCCCCAAAGTGTGGAAGCAGGCCATTCATCCCATCGAGTCCACACCGACCCTCTGAAGGGCCTCACATCTAGACCCACCACCTTACCTTATGATTAGATTCGCTACAGTGTGGAAACAGGCCCTTCAGCCCAACAAGTCCATACTGACCCTCCAAAGAATAACCCCCCCAGACCCATTTCCCTCTGACTAATGCACCTAACACTATGGGCAGTTTAGCATGGCCAATTCACCTGACTGGCACAGCTTTGGACTGTGGGAGGAAACCGGAGCACCCGGAGGAAACCCACGCAGACACGGGGAGAATGTGCAAACTCCACATAGACAGTTGCCTAAGGCTGGAATTGAACCTGGGACCCTGGTGCTGCGAGGCAGCAGTGCTAACCACTGAGCCACCGTACCACCATATAACCCAGCATTTCCCAGGGCTAATCTACCTAGCCTGCACATTCCTGGACACAATGGGCAATTTAGGAGGAAGTGAGGACTGCAGATGCTGGAGTATCAGAGCCAAGAGCGTATTACTGGAAAAGCACAGCAGGGCAGGCAGCATCCAAGGAGCAGGAGAATCGACGTTTTGGGCATAAGCCCTTCATCAGGCAATTTAGCATGATCAATCCACCTAACCTGCACATCTTTGGACTGTGGGAGGAAACCGGAGCACCCGGAGAAAACCCATGCAGTCACAGGGAGAATTGCAAACTCCACACAGTCAGTCACCCGAGGCTGGAATCAAACCCGGGTCCCTGGTACTGTCAGGCAGTAGCGCTAACCACTGAGCCACTGTGCCATACCATGGGCTAATTTATTTAGTATTAGGCCTTTAATAACTGATAGCAAGAAGCAATCCTTCATAAAACAGGCAGTGAGAAGACTTGGACATGTCTGTTCTTGAATAATTAAAAATTTCAAAACGGGGAATGAGAGAACTTTGTAAGCAAGGATGTTAAATATAATGGAACCAAGGTGAGCAAATGGTGTTAAGACCCCAATTATCCAGTTGAGTGGTAGAACAGGTCTCGTTCCAGTTCAACATCCCTTTGTGGCTATTCAAACTCGTAAAATGAAAGGAAGTTGGTCAAAAAAAAACCAAATCAAATTAGAAACTAGGAGTGAGAGTAGGCTATTCAGCCCTTCAAATCTGCTCTGCATTTCAACATTATCATATCATCCAACTCAGTAACCTGTACCCACTTTTTCACCACACCTTTTGATTCCTTTAATGCTAAGAATTATATCCAAGTTCTTCTTGAAAGCATTCAATGTGTTGGTCTCAACCATTTCCTAAGGCAGAAAATCCCACAGGCTAGAAAATCGGAATAGGAGTAGACCATTCAGTCTTTCAAGCCTGCTTTGCAATTCAATATGATTATGGCTGATCCTCAATCTAACTGTCATATTCCCATGTTCTATCTATTCCGTTCAATAATTTCCACCTCTATTTGCTCTGTGCATCCCTGACAATTGGAAATAATTAGAGAGATCTATCAAGAGCTCAAGCATATTTATTCTGAGAAAGAAACAATTTAATTATTTTCATTTACTGCCTCAGAGAGATATATCCATCAATTGAAGACAATAATTCAGTCCTACCCCCAAAACAAATGTTGCGACACATTCATTCAGTGACACTACAATCTGACCAATAATAAGCAGTCGGACTTGTGATGGAGAGCTATCCTGATTGGAGTAGAGTGGAACCCATGGTAACAGCCAATATTGTTAGAGATTTTCCTGAAGCATTCCAACTCCCTAAAGCCTGCTCAATGTCCCTCTGGAATAAGTGTTGAATTTACAGATGGCTGGATTTGCAAATCACGCTAGTTAACCTATTATTGGGTAGAATTGTCTTCTAAGCTTCAAAATGTCCACAATCGCCATCTTAAAACAGCTGAAGAAAATAATTTCAGAACTGTGTATCAAACTGTGATTATATTTTCCCATTAGATTCTGGCATAGTCCTATAAAACATTCTTGGCACCAATTGAAAGGTGAGGTTGGCACACACTCATTAAGCAGTCTGGTTTGAAATGTATCACTCCCTCCCAAATCTTTACAAATTGCTGATATTTGCGCCTTCTAAGCACGAGGTAATCACAATGATGAAATTCAGCTGAAGACTCAGTTAGTAGTTAGAAGACAGAGCATGGTACCACCGGGAATAGCTGACATGAATAACATAGATATGCTAATGTCGAAATTGGATTATCAAGTGTGAGAGAACGAAACAGAGAGATATGCTGAAAGAACAAGATAAAGTTGAATGAGGAGATGTTCATGCAGAGCATAACACCAGGCTCGTCCAATGATTCCTTTCTGTCCTGTATGTTCCAATTCCAGTCCTGTCAACAACAACTAAATCCACTGAGACTTCTTCATTACTGAATCATCAATGCAAGCTCAAACAATCCTCAAAGGGACGTAAAAGCATGTTCTCAAACTGGGTTTATAATGGATGGAGAAGATGCTACCCCCTTACACTATTGATGGGTAACTTTTCTTCTGTCTGAGGCCCAGCAAGTCAGAGTTGCCATTGAGACTGTAGTTGTTCCAGCAGCTTGAGTGGTGAGTTACCACAGGGACAGACACAGAAAATGCTGGAGAAACTTAGCTGGTTTGGTAGCATCTGTGGAGAGAGAAGTAGAGTTAACATTTCGAGACCAATATGACTGTTCTTCAGCTCTGGACTGGAAAAGTTAATTTTCTACAGATGCTGCCGGACCTGCTGATTTTCTCCAGAATTTTCCATGCCTATTCCTGTGGTAACTCAGCAGGTCTCAGCTGAAGGACAGTCATACTGGATTCAAAACGTTAACTCTGTTCCTCATGGGCAGCATGGTGATTCAGTGGCCAGTACTGCTGCCTCACCGTGCCAGGGACCCTGAGGGATTCTACCCTCAGGCAGCGCCTGTCTGTCTGTATTTCCTCCGGTGCTCCAGTTTCCTCCTACAGTCCAAAGATGTGCAGGTTAGGTGGATCGGCTGTGGCAAATGTGAGATTATAGGGATGGGGTGAGTCTAGCTGGGATGCTCTTTGGAGGGTCAATAGGTCAAATGGCCCACTTCCACACTGTAGGTATTCTATGATTTTCTCCATAGATGCTGCCAAACCTTTCTCCAGCATTTTTAGAATTCTAGCACCCACAGGATTTCACTCTGAATTAAGAAGTTACTACTGGAATCTCTCAAACTGACTGTGTAGCTTTTCCAGACCACTGCTTTGGGTCATTTGCCATTGTTACCTAAATAGCAACATAGAAACTCAGAGAAGGAATAGGCTCCTGGAACCTGTTCCACCGTTCAACACGATCAGAGCTGATCCTCTGTCACAATGCAACACTTCCACTTTCTCTCCACGTCCCTTGCTTTCCTGCCTAAGGCTAGGCATTTAGACAAGTGTTTGAAAGGTAGCTGTGGATAAGGACAGTGAGCGGGAGTATCTGGATGGACTGAACGGTGACGTCCTGTGGATCTGGGCAATAGCTCTAGACATGGTTCTAATCAAACTACACCTTAACATTTGTGATTTTGAAAAAGTCGGGTTCTATTCTCGCAGTCTATTAATCTCCGGTGTTCGCTTCCCTCTGTACCGCGGCCCAACGCTCCCCCCACCCCTTCAGTTTAGATTCCGTACATTGTGTGTTTGAACCCTGAGCCTCAGCTGTGTTTACAGATCTATTACCTGCAACCTCATCTCATTATGTTGACAAAGGCTTTTCACAAAAGAATTAATCCAGCAGTCGTGTTGCACAACAGTAGGCATCTGTATTAACAGCTGAATGTGAATGTGACTACTGTGTACTGTGTGTGTGTGTATATGCATGCATTTATGTCTGTGGGGTTGTAGGCATATATGCATTTGTGGGTATTTATTCATGCCCCTGCGGGCATTTATGTGTGCTTGCCTGTATGTGTGTGCAAACATGTATGCATTTAAGCATGTGTACGTATCTTAAAGACCCTCATCAATGGCAAATTGGGACGGGAATAAAGAGAAGGCAGGGATGCTGCTTAATGCTGCTTTCCTCTGACTCTGTGCAGCATTCAGGATGATGTCATCCAATATAGCTGAGATAATTAAGCAAATTCATTACCACTGCAAGACCTGAAAACTGAAACCCTGTAAAGTAAACCATGGTGGAAATGCACATCTTTTGTAGAAAGCCAACAGCTGTCGGATGCTCTCATTTAGTCCAAATGAACAGCGCCCGTCAAAATGAACAGTGGCCAGTAACAATTCTGTGTACAAGCTGTACAGAGAGCCCTGATATTAGCTTCCTCCTGCTGCAACACACTTTGGCCCTTGGTTTAGATATTTGGACCTAGAAATGGTCAAATCCATTCACACTAAAGTCAGCATTGGACTAAATCCTTGACAATTTCATTGAACCATTCTTAAGTTTATGGAGGAGAATTACGGATAAATTAATCTTTTTACTGAGTGTTTGTCTTGGCAAATGTTTGAGGTGGGTGAAAAGGTGGAATAGTTCAAAAAGTGTTCCTACATTGGCTTATCCAATGTGGTTTTCTATTGAATTCCAAATCACATTTGCATCATGATGGAAGTTGCTTTAGCTCCACATCCCTATCACTGAGGCAGAAAGGACGTTGTGCCACTTAGCAGAATATTTTTCCCTGCTGTGGAGGGCATTATGTTCCTGCGTCTCAGCCAAAAAAGCTCTGGGTTCAAATCCCACTCCAGATCCTACTTCCACCAAGGGAACTGTCCTTTATATGATCCGTCAAGTTCAGTGTGAATTTGTAAATCCTTCCAACATATGCCATTGTCAGGGGATAGAAGTATGAGATGGAAGGAAAATTGGAGCCTCTGCCGTCACTATCAGCAGCTCCAGCCAACAATATACATGTAAAAGTCTCTGTTGTCACAGCAACTCAGACTCCTATCAGTTGGCTGGATGACTGGTGTGGATCAGATTGGTCCCAACAGCATACACTTCGAACGTCATTCTGTCTGAGGTGGATTTGCGACCTGCCTTTTGACCTGTGGGGGGAATCACGGCACTATTGGCGAGGCACAGTGGCTCAGTTGTTAGCACTGCTGCCTTACAGCACCAGGGACCCAGGTTTAAATCCACTCTTGGGTGACTGACTATGTGGAGTTTGTACATTCTCCTCATGTCTACGTGGGTTTCCTCTGAGTGTTCTGGTTTCCTCCCACAGTCCAAAGATGTGTAGGCCATGTGGATTGATCATGGGAAATGCAGGGGAATAGGGTAGCGGTGTGGTCTGGGTGGGATGATCTTCGGAGGGTCAGTGTGACACGATGGCCTGAATGGCCTGCTTCCACACTGTACCAATTCTATAATCTGCACTGAGCAAAGGACTACAATATGCTAGGCTTGATCAAACATGTACAGTAAGAAAGAGAGGAAAGCAATGTCACTTAACTACAACCAAAAAATTTGTGGAATCTAGGCTCAGGATAGTTACATTTTAAAGCAAGTTCAATTGTGTCCACAAACTTAATAACACACGGGATGAGCAAAGAGACCCCTCAAGCCTGCTTCACCATTCAATGATCGTGGCTGATCTTGTACCTCAACATTTCCTAACCATTCATCATATCCCTTGCTTCTCTCAGTGGGCAAAACTCTATCAACCTCTGTCTGGAATGTACTCAAGAACCAAGCATTGACAGATGCTGAGAGGTCATTTCGCTTGGAGAGCCTGGAACTGGGTGGTATTGGTTACAGACACGGGATAAGACATTGGCTACGGAGAACTGAAGAAATTTTGAAAGGTTGTGAATCTTTGGAATTCTCTAGCCCAGAGAGCTGCAGATATTCAATCATTCAAGACAGAGATCAATAGGCATTACGTCAATCAGTCATTAAGGGAATCAAGTGATATGAAGGCTGTGCAAAGTGAGCTGAGAATGAAAATCATTGAATAGTGAATCAGGCTCAAGCCGCAGTAAAGCTTATTCCTGCTCCAATTTCTTATGTTCTTATGTTTCCCACAACCCTATTCCGCGGCTGCCTTCTCAAGGGAAACAGCATTTTCATTTCAGTGTCGCTTCAGAAGAATGCAAATCTGACAAAAGTGTGTTCAGTCACATTTTTGTTTGAAGAACTCAAGCAATGTAGTCTTCACCCAGCAGCCTCTGGATGAAAGTTCTGCCCATTAAAGTGAAAAAGCAACGTTACTGAAAGAGTCGCTCGAGCCACAGATGCAACCTCAAGCCACGCAGAATAACCCGCGTTGTTTAGAGAAAGGGAGAAGCAATTTTAGCTGGCAATAAAGTAATAAAGCTAGGTCTTCATATGCCACCTGTCACCATACAATAAGCTCCTTCAACTCGAAGCCAAGCTGTGGGACTTGTGCAACATCACATGGACTTTCAGATAAAGCACACTTGCCTTTATAATGAGACCTTTGAGAACCAAGCTGAATGCCTGTTCCAAAAATAGAGAATCTTTGTAAAAGAGAGGCCAATAAACAATATATATATTATCAAATTCTGAGGTACATCTGAGCGCATTAGAGTGAGTGGGGATTACAAAGTGATTTAAAGAAAGTGTTATTAGATAGTAACACATAAGCAATATATGAGCTGCGTCAGTGATTCATGTGAAAGAAACCTACTGGAATTAAGTCTACTTTTGTGCTGCAAGGAAGCTTATAAATCCTTTCCAATATTATCCAGTTTCAACCATTTTACTGGTATTTAACATTACTGCTTATGTATAAAATATAATACGTGTGTGTATACACACACACACACACACCTTTCTGTGTTACACTTGCTATTATAAAGCAAAATGTTCACCATAAGGAAAGCAGAATAAATGAATATGCTATATTTTAGTTGACCCATCTTTTTGCTGCTGCCTCCTCTTTCTACACATTAAAATAAGCACCACATATTGAAATAAGGTATTAAACAAAGACATCTCACAAAAAGTGCAGCTCATTTTGTTTTGTGAAGTTCCTGTGCACCAAGTGAGAGACATTAGTGCGGAAAACAGAATAATTTCTGTTTCACTGTCCACTTTAAGTGCTCTCAATATACTTTAAGACTCCCCACTACTCTGCACCAAAAGTGCACCCTCAATCCAGCACAGTATTCTACATATTGAGGATCCCACGGCTTACTGTGTCAGATTAGAATCAGTAACTATATGGTGGGTCAGTGGTTAGCACTACAACCTCACAGTGCCAGGGACCTGGGTTCGATTCCACCCTTGGATGACTGTGTGGAATTTGCATATTCTCTGCGCGTCTGCTGCGGGTTTCTTCTGTGTGCTCTGGTTTCCTTCCATAATCCAACGATGTGCAGGTTAGGGTGGATTGGCTGTGCGAAATTGCTCATGATGTGCAGGCTAGGTGGATTAGCCATGGGAAATGTAGGGTAACAAGAAGAGGGTAAGGGGTTGGGTCTGGGTGTGATGCTCTTTGGAGGGTCAGTATGGACTTGATGGACTGAAGGGCCTACTTCCACACTCTAGGGATTCTATAACACAAACGAGAGGTAATGTTGTCCTATAAGCCCATGCACATACAGAGTATGGAGCATCAAGAACAGGGCATTGATGTTTATTTAAAGAGAAATAAGGTGCAGAGTAATGGGAAAAAGCAGGAATGAGACGCAAAGTCAAAATGCTCAAAGTCTTTGCAGACAGGGTGGGCTGAATGGCCTCTTTCTGTGCCAGAATAATTGAGTGGTTCTATCAATCAATCATTCAGCACCCTTGAATTTGCTCTGCTGCTCCATTAAGGAATGGTTGCTCGGTGTCTCTAATCCACTTACTACAATGTTTTCTCCCAGGTTAACCAGAAACTAACAAAAACCTAGGGGCATAAAAACAAAGTACTGGGAAGGCTAGACATCACATAAGCCTGGCAGCGTCTGTGGACAGAGAAACTGCCTTAACATTCTAAAGAAGATTCATAGCAGACTCAAATTGTTAACTCTGGCGGCACAGTACCTCAGTGGTTAGCACTGCTGCCTCACAGCGCTAGGGTCCCGAGTTTGATTCCCGCCTCGGGCAACTGTCTGTGTAGAGTTTGCATGTTTTCCCCATGTCTGCATGGGTTTCCTCCGGGTGCTCCAGTTTCCTCCCACAGTCCAAAGATGTGCAGGTTAGGTGAATTGACCATGTTAAATTGCCCATAGTGTTAGATGCATTAGTCGGGGGTAAACACAGGGTGTGGGTGGGTTACTCTTTGGAGGGTCAGTGTAGACTTGTTGGGCCGAAGGGTCTGTTTCCATACTGTAGGGAATCTTATCTAATCCTCTCTCTCCACAGACACTGCTAGACCTTGGGCATCACATTATACATTTGTGCATGATGTCATGTCGCAGCTTCTTTAAGGAGCTGGGGTTACACATTACTTGAGGTTAGGACAAGAAGGAATTAATATTATTTGTTTAGACAATACAGGCATCATTGGCAAGGCTGGCATTTCATGCCCACCCCCTGATTTACCCATGACGCTATGGTAGCGAACTGTCTTCTTCCACCATTGCGGTCCATCACGTGTAGGAATACCACAATATCTGTGAAGAAGGGAGTTTGATGCAGTGAAGGAACATTGATATCATTCCTAGTCAGGATGTGTGTGAGACTTGGAGAGGAGCTTGCAGTTGGTGGAGTTCTCGCTCGCAGAGGTCTTGCAGAAATGATGATATTTTCCATTTTGCACTCATTGCCATTCCTGTTGGGTAACGGGGGTTTAAAGATGGAATCCTGCCCCAGTGATTACAGCAGTAATTTTTGAGGTGCATCATTTGACCACTTTATCATAAAAGCAGTAAGATATTGCCACGTTTGTGTTGCTTTTGGAAAAAAACTAGTATCTGTAATCATACGGGTAGAGGTCACAGTCAAAGTCCCAAGTTATATGACAATTTCCACATCACAATCACTGTCAGTTTCACCCAGTCCTATATGCTGAAGGACACACTGAGCCAAGCTTTCAGAATTAATTATTTACATTTTACTTTTTTGAATATTTATGTTAAAAGCAATTTACTGTTCTCTCCAATGATCAAATTAGCTACAGCCCGCCCCTCCAGAACAAACTGGTGAAGAAAATGCCATTAAAGTCTGTCTGAATTAATGAACAAGGGCACAGCAGAATCCATTAAGGTGCACTGCCTGAGTGCTGGGAAGCCACATCAAAACTGCATTTGTATTAAATCTGCACAAAAAGGCCACCAGACTTGCACTGGGACTTCAGAAAAAATTGAAAAGGCTCTGCTCCCTTAATATTTAAACATGCGCAAGCAATGGCAAGTCACCAAGTCCAGCACACCAGAATATGAAGCCCCTTACTCAGAGGATCGCAGAAGAGTTAGATGCTGAAAGAGTGATTCACGACCTCAGGTTATCTCAAAGCACTTTAGAATCAATGAATTATTCTCTCAACTTGTGGAAAAGCAGCAGTCAATTTGCACTCCCACAATGTAGCAATGTGATAAAGAGCAGATAACTTGATCATTAGTGCATAAAATTATCTACAAGACACTGAAATCGGTATAAATCTGATTAGAAATGCTTTAGCCCCACTCTCTCCTTTGTGCTTTATCAAGTACGTGCAGCACCTGCTGATCTAGTAAAAGCAAAATACTGCAGATGCTAGAAATTTGAAATAAAAACAGACAGCGCTGGAGAAACTCAGCAGGTCTGGTAGCAGTTCTGGAGCTAAAAATAGTGTTAACATCGAGTCCAATCTGACTCCTCTTCAAAATTGAAAGAGAGCGGAAAATGATGTTGTTTATAACGTTGACAGAGGGAGAAGGAAGAGCAATCAGAACCGATTGTGAGGGTGCCCAGAGGAAAAAGCAAAGACAGTGTTAATGGTGATAAAGGAGAGATAGGGCTGTAAATGAAGGTGTGAATAGGAAAACTTGAGTCGTTTCATTTTACAAAAAGTAAAAGAACCGTGGCTGCTGGAAATCAGATAAAAAATAGAAATTGCTGGAAAAGCTCCACAGATCTAGCAGCATCTGTGCAGAAAAAGCAGAATTAACATTTCGGATTCAGTGGCCCTTCTTCAGAAAGGTTTTCTTCTTTTCATTTCATCTTCACCTTTATCCCTTATTACATCCTCTATTCCTACTTCAGCTCTCTCATTTTATTACCCCCTGGTCCAGTGCTGAGCTGCACATTTCAGGAAGATGCCAAGTCAAATTCTTGGCCTGTGCTGAGCTAATCATGGAGAAACTGAGGACTGCAGATGCTGGACCTTAGAGTCAAGAGTGTGTTGCTGGGAAAGCACAGCAGGTCAGGTAGTATCCGAGGAGCAGGAGAGTCAACATTCTGGGCATAAGCCCTTCATCAGGAAACGTTGACACTTTTCCAGCGCCACACTTTTCGACTCTGAGGTAATCCAGTTCAGCTCAGGAGAGTAAAGCTTTGTTCAGTTGGTAACACCGATACCTCTGTAATTAAAGGTTGAGAGTTCAAATTTCAACTCAACTGCACAATTTGATTTCATGATCTAGACCAACTCTGAAGGAGTGCTCCCCTATTTAAAATCATAGAGTCTCTCCAGTGCAGAAAAATGCCATCGGCTCTGCACTAAGCATCCCACCATACCCACCTCATCCCTGTATTTACCATGGATAATCTACTTAGCCAGCCCATCCCTGAACACTCTTGGCAATTTTGCATGGCCAATTGCATATTTTAACAAAGAACACAGTGGGTCTTTGGAAATGGATGTGATTTGCTAGCTGCAATGGGTTGTTGTACATCTGAAAGGAAGAGTAGTAATCATCAGAGAATCATGTTAGATAAGCAAGCTAATTGTTTGAAACATCTCGCTTCATACCTTCAGACACCAACCCTGCATGCTTGAGTGCTCCAGAAGGAAAATCTATATCAATGCAAACCTTTTCCAATCAGTTCATCAATATAACTGTGTTAGGGAGGATTGATGGGAAAAATTGAATGAGGAAATGCTGGACAAGGTGAATTGATTGCGAATATAGTTTATGCATTACATTGCAACAGTGACCTACTCAGGCAGCTGTTGTAGGAAAATGTACAGAAGGGTTGTTCAAAATGACATTCTCTGTCATTTGTATTTGTGCAATATGCATTTATTGAATCATAATGAATAGAATATTGCTGCTGTTTTCCTGGCAACATAATTTAGATACAACTCATTCTAAACAACCGGTGACACAAAATGATTGGTAAAACAATCACGTGTACAATATATCATTTCAGAAAGACAAACATATAACCACCAGAGCTGGACTCTCTGAAGGACTGGCTACTTTGAAGTATAATCCAGAACATGGAGATTTTGTTTAGTCTCTGGGAAGACTTAAGGCATTGTTCTGCCATAAATTTGGCTCCTTTGCTATTGAGTTCTGCACCATCCTTGATTGCTTATTCAGGTTGCATCAGCCAATGTGCAATCCCAGTGTCCCATTTAGCACAAACCTCACATCCCCCTTGGGTTTGCTGCCTGCACCAAGCTACCTTAGCAGTTTCCATCAGCTCTAGATTTGATTTTTGTAACACCATCCAACAGTGCATAACCTGCAAACCTCAGCAGGTTTGGAACGTGGGGCCCGTAACATATCCCCATTGTTCATTCCTTTCACTGGCTTCCTGTCCCTGTTACTAAGCTCCTTGTTCTTCAACTTAATTCCCTCGAGAGTTTTGCTCCCTCCGGTCTCCACACTGTCCTCCAGAGCACAAGTCATAATTCCAATTGGGGTGGCTCCTGATTTGCAGCTTCAATACCAGATCGAGCAGTGTGATCAGTTGGAAGCTTGTGGTAAGAGTGTTCCACTGGTCAGAGGTGATGAGCAGCAGGCTCTGACGTGGTTTGGTATTTCTTGGGGGAAAATGTGCTGGAGGTTTGGCTCACAGAACAGCCACTGCCTATTGTTGTGGGTTAAACATAACCCCGACCAGTTTCATTCCGTTCAGGCTGAAGAGCTGAAACTATTCTCAGTGCAACCCCAATGGATGACACAAAATATGACTTTGTCATCCCTTTGGCTCACGAGAAAATGAAATCCTTTGCGAGCAGAATTTTGTTTTTGTTCACCTTGGACTCAGTCAACATCTGGAAAACAAAACTTCAACCACTCTGAATCCAGCAGAGCAGAGATTGGCAGATTGTAACAAAATGCAAAGTGACAGTGAAAGAATATTCGACATATGAGCTGCAGATGAGAGTTTTCCCTTGCCTTTAATCTCGACAATTTGTTGTTGTATCCTTGGGCTGAGCTGTATGTCAAAATTCTCTTTTGTGCTGAGATTTATTTCAAAGGATCGTCTATTAATAAGGCAAGGCTCACAATTACTCTTAATATATTTTCTTGTAACATGCTTCAGTCTCGGAGATGTAATGCAATAGGCAGCAGTTACAATCTTCTCACTAATGAAAAGCCCAGAAAGCCCTTTCCCCTATTTACCTGCCTCCTAATGAGTGTATCAATGTTTACACTGTAAAGGCTACTTGTGCTCCATTTTTTCTGATAATCAGCAGCCAAAACTTTGTAAAAGCATTTTTGCTGATATTATTCAATGCTGGGACTGTTACAAAAACGCTTCTTATGCTTCGTAGCTTTTGATGTTTTGTAGGGCATGGCAAGTCTCATTGATTCTTGGTCACTTTCAACCTTCTTAAGGCTGTTTCCTGCCTAAGAAAAAAATTCAGTGATGCATAAGATTTTCCCCCTTGTATCTGTAGACTAGAGATCCTGAATCTATTACCAAGGTGTGAAAAATTCAGTGATTCTCATTACAGAAATCAAAGCATACAAGCAGTGAAATTGGTCCCTGACAATGGAATATCTTTCTCTATGAAGAGTAACAACAGAAAACTGAAATCCAGAATAAGATTGCATTTCCAGCTCCACTCCACTCCCTGTGAGGAGATACTGTCAAAGGACAATTATGCCGTACTCTGTCTTCCCTTCAAGTGTGGAACTTTCCGGAGGTGTGAGGTGGAGGGAATAGTGAAATTACCACCATAAAAAAACATATGACATTGGCAGATTGGAAAGGATCGAGTGGGGATTCCCAAGACCATGATGGCTCCAAGGTCATGAGTAAACTTTTTCACAATCCATCCTCTCCCCTGACATCATTCCATGACCCGTATTCCCTTCCATAATATTGTAATGTCTGGCAAAGACACAATGCCAGAGGAGAAGACCCAAAACCATAAGAGGAATTGCCCTGGAAAATTCCTCTCAGACAATTACAGTCACAGAGAGATACAGCTGTACAGCACGGAAACAGACCATTCGGTCCAACTTGTCCATTCCGACCAGATATCCTACATTAATCAAGTCCTATTTGCCAGCATTTGATCAAGATCCCTCTAAACCCTTCCTATTCATGTACCCATCCAGATGCTTTTGAAAATTGTAATTGTATCAGCCTCTACCACTTCCTCTGGCACCTTATTCCATACACCCACCGACCTCTGCGTGAAACATTTACTCCTTAGGTCCTTTTCATAGTTTTCCCCTCTCACCCTAAACCTACACCCTCTGGTTTTGAACTTTCCTACTCTGAAGAAAAGACATTGGCCATTCACCCTATCCATGCCCTTCTTGATTTTATAAACCTCTATAAGATCACCCCTCAGCTTCTGGGAAAACAGCTCAGGCTATTCAACCTCTCCCTGTAGCTGAAATCTTCCAACCCTGGCAACATCCTAATAAATCTTTTCTCCAGTTCAGGAGATTGTATTCTATGACTTGCACAAGACCAGTTCAATGAAGGAAACATATATAGAAATGACGATCAGGAGTAGGATACTCAGTCCTTTGAGTCTTCTGTGTTACTCAATTGGATCATAGCTGATCCTCTATCTCAATGGCATATTTCTGCTTTATCTCCATACCCTTTGATCCCTTTAGCCCTAAAAATTATATCTAAACTTCTTCTTGAAATCATTCAATGCATTGGTCTCAACCACCTTGTATGACCACTATTTCTACCATTCTCTGGGTGAAGAAATTTCTCTTCTTCTCAGACACACAGTCTGACTACATAAGGAGTGCTGGAGAAACTCAGTGTCTGTGGGAAAATAACAGAGTTAGCGTTCAATTCTGATGGTGAGTCATACTGGATTCGAAACGTTAACTCTGTTTCTGTCCACGGATACTCCTGGATCTGCTGAGGTTCTCCAGCACTCTGTGTTTGTTTCAGATTTCCAACATCTGCGCTTTGCTTTTAAGCAGTCTGAAAACATAGAGAGAGTGCAGACATTGGGAAATGACTCAGAGACTTTGAGCCGAGAGTGAATCGGTGAACACTGAGAGCTAACTCTTGGCGGTATCATTTTTCTTCTTGTGGATGAGAAAGGTGAGGGAGCTAAGGATCAAAGCATCAAGGATTCCAGAGCTAACATTGTGGCACAGAAAGTGAAACCAGATATGGAGATGAAACAAAAACAGAAATTGCTGGAAAAGCTCATCAGGTCTGGCAGCACCTGTGAAAAGAATGGAGAAGCTCTGTGTACAATAGCCCAGATTAGCTTGGAACCAAATGAAGGGCAGACCCACTAAACTAGACAATGGAGGAAAGGTTGTAGAGGAGGACATTGTATTTCACCCTATTGAAGTCTAGAGCAAGTTTCCAGAAAACAAGAATAGAAAAATGTACCATGGCTACCATTTCTGAATAACGTAAACTCTTCCACTATCACACCAGGTTCAGACCAGCTGACTGTGCCTCGGGGTCAAATGAAGGTTTCCCTGGGCTTCCTTCCTTGTACCTCACCAAGTGATGAAATTATTCACCTTAACCACAAATAAAGATAAAAGCCTGGTAGAAAAGAGTGTTTTGTATTTTTCAAGTCTATGGAGCAGGAATATTTATTACAAAAACAGGAAATGTTGGCTCCGTAGAGACTTATATTAGATTCAAAACATTAAATCTGTTTCTTTGTCTGCAGATGCTGCCAGACCTGCTGAGTTTCTCCAGCAATTTCTATTTTTATTTCTGATCTCCAGCATCCACAGTACTTTCTTCTTGTTTAAAGAATATTTGTTACATTTTTTATAACTATTGAATTGCATTTTGATCAGCACTGGAAGTATTCAGCATAATTTTCTGATGGAAGTTTGAGATTAGAAGAGATAAAATGCAGTGTCACACTTTAAATGGATCACACACACCCGATTGTGCTAACACACCTGTAAATTCAGGCCTACAATCAAAGGTAGCATCCTGCTAATTCCTCCTGTCATGTCTGGCAAGGTGAATAAAGGCACAATGCAATTTTTTTAAATCCAGAAATGGAAATGTAATATGTTCTCACCTCCCACCAATCACCATCGCCCTCCCCTTACTGCCTCCCAGTGCCTATTATTTGTATTGTCCTTGTAACAGCTGATCTCATGCATCTCCTAGTGGTCAAGCCAAGAACTGCGCTGATGGAAAATTGCTGTAACCCGCGCCCCTCTGACTCTCTCTCAAACTCTGGGGAAAATGAACAAGATTAGAGAATGGGAACCTTTCTTCCTAAAGGAAAATCATATTGTATTTGCGTTTGTGTGTTGGCTTTCACAATAAAACATTTAATTAGTTTCTGGAGAGCAAGGGTTCATTAGGGCCAGTAATGTAACACAGGAAGCCAGGAGATGAGGAATTTCAGTTCTGTGGATATATTGGAGAAGCTGAGGCTGTCCTCTTTGAGAAGATTAAGAGGGGATCAATCAGCACCATGTGGAGCCTGGACAGAGTATTTAGAGAGAAACTATTCCCATTGGTCGAAAAGGCGAGAAACAGATGCCAACAATTTAAGGTAATTTGCAAAAGAATTAACGGCAACATTAGGAAATCATTTTATTAAAAAAAAACACACCTACTGGTTACTGCTGTGCTTTGTAATTTCCTATATTTCAATCCAACAGCTGACTGTGCCTAGAAATGGAGTCAAGTGAAGGTTTCCCTGGGTTTTCTTCCTTGTACCTCACCAATTAATGAAATTATTCACCTTAACCATAAATAAAGATAAACGTTTAGTAGAAAAGAGTGTTTTGTATTTTTCAAGTCTACAGAGCAGGAGTATTTATTATGAAAACAGGAAATGCTGGCTCCGTAGAGAGTCATATTAGATTCAAAACATATGCCAAGTAGCATACAGCACAGAGTCAGTTTCTTGTTGAGTCAGATATCTTTTAAGTATATTTGCAATACAGACTATTCACATGGTTACAGTGTCAAAGACATGCAGTCTGTGTTCTGCAATAGTTGATGTGGGGCTGAATGATTGAAGTTTTGAAGACATTAACACGAAAACACAGGGGAGATAAAGATAACTGATTTCCATTGATTGGCGACTTGAGAATTAGAGGGCATAGTCTAAAAAGGATTGATGTTAGGGAGCACTTCTCCACACAAAGGGCGGTAAATATTCAGAATTCTCTTCCACAGATGGCAGTGGAAGATGGATCAGTTATTAATTTTCAAACTGAGGTAGATAAATTTTTGTTCAGCAACGGTGTTAAGGTATATGGGCCAAGGGTAGGTTTATAGAGCTAGGCCATGGACAGGACATGATCACATTGAACAAACTTGAGGGGCTGAATGGCCTACTGCTGTTTATATGGTACCTGTACGTCATATCGACAGAGCTCATCAAAGTCACAACACTGACTCGGAAGGTGAGGTGCGTATTTTTATACTGGAATGTGCCATGTTGTGATGTCATGTGACTGACTTAAAGGTCGAGGCTTGTCTAGTCTGAAATCTATGTGATAACATGACAGTTAGCATAAGAAATGTACTTTCTGAAACTATAGTGGTGATCCAATAATGGCTTTCAAAATGAAATAACTGTATAGCAGCAGGTATCCTGTCACCAAATCACCCTTTAGTTACATATACACAGTACATGGACTCTGACCAGCCAGCTCAGACCTACTCCGTAGAATGAAAAGACTTTCTGAAACTCCTGTTTCTTTTTTTTTTATTTTTTTTTTCCGGCCCAGCCCTCAGAGTGGAAACTCCTGTTTCTATGGTCAGCCAGGGCTCCCTGATTGGCCCAGGTTAACAGCCCTAATCAAGAACCTCTGTCACTGAGATCCACCTGGCCTTCATTACAATCACTACACAGAAGGGTCTTGAGTAGAGAAGAATATTCCAAGGTTAGAGGGAAGAGAGAAGTGGTGGTGCATCACTGAAGTGCAGAAATTTACTGTGAGTGAAGCAGAGATGTACCATAAGGGTCCTTAGAGGCTGAGACATTTTGGATGCCAATGCCCATGAATGTGGGGTGCATATGGCTGATGCCCATGGAGCATAGCATACCCTAAGAACGTTAGTGCCCATTGTCTAACCTGGAGGTTGTTGGAGGAAGCAGTGACAGGAAGTTGCCAAATACTTGCACTGAACACAGTGTGGAGAATTCTCAATGTCCAGCTTGTTCAGCACATTTGGTAAGATGAATACTAAAGAAGGTCATTGTATTATTAATATTGTGTTTAACAATCTATAATCCTTTTTAATTGGCAATTCATCGATGTCTTGTAAGTTCCAGGAGTGCAAGCATTCTCTGAAAGAAGTTGTAAAGCAAAAACTGGTACTTTCTACAGAGAAGGGTAAGAGAAACCAGTCATGCATGGTCCCATTTATTGCAATGACCAGCCAATTGAATAGCATTGAGGGATGAAGTTCTGGTCATGCCACCAGGAAGAGTTCAACCTCTCTTCTACCAGCCAGGACTAGGGTATCATTTGCATTCACCTAGAAGGGCAGATGGAGTTCAGTACAGGTACTTGGAAACTTTCTGTCACCGCTTCCCCCAAACAGTCTCCAGGTTAGACAGTGGACACCAACGTTGTTCGGGCAAGCTCCAAGGGCACCAGCCATAAGCACCCCATATTCCTGGGCATTGGCATCCAAACTCCATCTGGTACAATGGAGCACTGCTTCAGGACTACACCACAGTGGCAATCTGGATTATGTAATTAAGTAAATCTCCAGAGTGGAACTTAAATCAGCAATCCCCTTAAGTCAGAGTGAAGAGCACTACCACCGAGCCAGGCTGTAGTTGAAATACTTCTCTTTAGAAGATGTCTGAAGTATTTCTGGCTATAACTTCCCTAAGAAATCAGAAGCCTTTGAACAGCAAGTGCACGTTCTCTAGAATTTCCTCCTCTCTTAATGACTGCATATTCAATGCCTTGACACACAGTGTTTAGCAATTCCTCTGAGTCAGATCTGCCATCAAGGGACCAACCATAAAAGCTAACTGCATTGATACGACATCCAGCTGAGCAGTGCCTTTATAGTTTATTATCATAACTTAAGTTAAAAATATTATGGAGGTTCAAAAAGGTAGAACTGAGAGTAAGATAAATAAATATCCCCCATTGGAGCAGATAGATTATTCAACATGGTCCATATTAATTTTGACCAAAAGGCTTTCCTTTCAAATACTCTTGGTATCATATGATGCAAATTAATTTTTTAAAGCATTGTATAGGTATAGTATGCAACACATGAAACATTCATCAATTCATTCTACCTCCTTTCAATGCATGCTTAAGTAGGGCCTTCTGAGGAAATTGTTAAAGACAATAGAAAGCGACAGGGTAGGAGCCATACAGCAGCATTATAACGTTACAACAGTAGCCCATCACACCACATATAGTGCACATACAGTCCCTACTCCCTGTATAGCCCTCTGTTTCTCTAAAGGCCCCTGACATCCTGGGTCTCTGACAATTCAACCATATTTGTGCCTATCTTTTTCATTGGTTTGTCAAATTTACCAGCATACAAATTTGGAAAAGATTGTCCATAATGCTCAAATAAAAGCAAAATGCTGGAAATTTGAAATAAAAACAAAGTGCTGGAGAAACTCAACAGGCCAGATAGCATCAGTGGAGAGAGGAAAAGAGTTAATGTTTTAAATGCACCAAGACTCTTTTTTAAAACTGAATTCTGAAGAAGAGTCATGCTGGGCTCAAAATGAGAATCCTTCAGATTCCAGGCGTAGATTCATATGGGCTGACATCACTGTGACATAGCTCCTTGAATACATGCTCATCAGCTAATCATAATGTAAAGGTATAGCTAACCCTTTACTCCACAGAAATTTGGAACTCTCACTCCCAAAAGCTGACGCTGGGGATCTACTGAAGATGTCAAATAGACTTTTGAGACAAATAGACTTTTATTTTTAGGTAAGGATAATAAGCTTGGTGAACAAAAACAGGTAAACAAAGTTAAGATACAGATCAACCATGACCTGACTGAGCAACAGAACAGGTTTGTGGTACTGCTATCCCCATGTCCCAGAGATACTGAATGAATAAGCCAAAATGGCTTGAAGAAAGCCCAGTCATCAAACTGGAGAAGGTTCAGAAACGATTTACCAGGACTTTGCCAGGAAGGAAGGGTTTGAAATATAAAAATAGACTGGAACGACTGGGACTTTTTCCACTGGAGTGTAAGCAGTTGAGGGGTGACCTTATTGAGGTTTATAAAATCATGAGGCACATAGATAAGGTGAATGACAAGGGTCTTTTCCCTGGGGTGGGGGAGTTCAAAAATAGGGGGCATGTTTTTAAAGGTGAGAGGGAAAGATTTAAAAAGGGCATGAGGGGCAACTTATTTTAACACAGAGAGTGGGTCATGTGTGGAACGAACTACCAGAGAAAGTGGTGGAGAGAGGCAAAAAAATTGCAGATGCTGGAATCCAAGGTAGACAATAAGGAGACTGGAAGAAAGTGATGGATGCAGGTACAGTTACAACATTCCAGCATCTGCAATTTTTTCTGTCTCTCTCCACCACTTTCTCTGGCAGTTCATTCCACACATGACCCACTCTGTGTAAAAAAAAAAAAAGTTGCCTCTCATGTCTTTTTAAAATCTTTCTCCTCTCAAGAAGACATTTGGATAAGTACATGAATAGAAAGTTTTGGAGAGATATGGGCCAAGCGCAGGCAGGTGGGGCTAGTTTAGTTTGGGAATATGGTGGGATCGAAGGGTCTGTTTCCATGCTGTATGACTCTATGACTCTAATGCCAATCAGAGGTGTCACCTGCCTGGCTAGTCAATAGCTGGTCGCACTTGCTTGTGCTATCATAGATAACAAGCTGCCCTGTCTGAGCAGAGCAAGGTTAATCTTTTCATGTAGCAAGTCTTCCAACATGCCAGCCATCCATCTGAAAAGAGAAAGCAACAAAATAAGGGCATCAAGGTAGATTCGAAATGGATAGAAATGACTGAGTTGTCTCCAAATATTTCTGACACAAAATATTCATAGCCGTATAAGATTAGGCAAAACATCATCCTTGAGCAAAACTGAAATGTGTGGTGTATTTGAGCCCACACAAACCACTTCATTTTCAATGTTTGGTCTCATTTTAATAATCCAATCTCTATTCAATTTGCTCAGATGAAAAATCATCCTTCTCATTGTTATTTAACTGTTTAGTGTAGTCATCTTCCAAGGGAATGATTCTTTGGCTACAAAGAGGAAAAATGGTTAGGAAACTGAGGTGGGGAATAACCTTAGTGTTGGTAGGAAAATCAGACCACACTTTGTGTTGACTGGACCAATGTGGTTCCTCCTGATTACTCAGCTTGGAAACAGCGATGGGTGTGTTATGTCAATTACTTCTGCTACATTAGTGTCTTTATTGAAAAGCGTAGTAGCCAGGGGCTCTTCAAGTGTAATAGCATCCACAGACAATATCAGAAAACTGTCACATCAGATAAAACATTATTACTGTGATCCTTGACGGCATCTGACACTGATTTCCACATTTGTCACAAAACAAGCTGATGATCTGTCTCAGTAAATTCACATCAGACCATCAAGCAGCATAAAATAAACTCACACTTGAACTCATATTCTTTCTAATTTCATGGATCAATAAGAAATCCAGATTTCTAAATATATATATCCATCCTTAGACTTTATCTTGTCCATTGCCCCAAGCATCATATACATTCTAATTTTCTGAACTGTTCAATATCTTTGACTTACAAAGAATAACATGAGAATAGATAAACAGAGGGCCTTTGTTGCAAAAATGAAAGAATAATTTGTCTTTATGTGAAATCGTTGAGAGTCCCACAGCTGAAAGGAGAGAGGAAACTCTCAACCAATATAAGAATTTAATCCTTAAAAAGTGAGCATTTGAACTAGCATCTAGGAATCAATCCAGCTGAATGTGGAAAGCACAATTTCACACAGATGACTGTCAAAATAATGGTAAGGGTGATCGTGCTTATATTGATATTTAAAGACACAGCAGAGCAACTTCAGACAGTTATGCAGTTACACACCAAACCCCAATGTTAATTATTTCAGTTGTTTTGCCTTCAGCCTAGTGACGCAGAATCCTGCTGCCTGTTTCAGCTTTGAAGTTCATTGAACAGAGCAAGAAGTTCCTGCATTGTCTTCGTAGATATGAATTAAACAAGCCATTAAAAATTTATTTCAGTTTTAGTGCCCTTTGTGCAAGAGCTAACTAACCACAGAGACAATTCGATGACCTACTGCAGCAAGTCATGGTCCAATACATTATTCAGACCTGGTGACAACATGAGCCAGTGGAGTCAGTAAACAAGCTGCAAACAGCCCTCCTTCCAAAGTTCTTGATGTCAGACAGGCCAGCTGAGTGCAAAGTACTGAAAGTGACGTGTGGTTTACACCAGAGAAAGTAACTGGCTGAAGGATAAATGAAAGACAGGTCAATATCCACCACGTGCACTTCACAGATACCTGGGAGATCACGAGCAGAAACATAGCAATTGGCATGCCTTTTCCATATGTGTGGCAATTTTCAGAAACTGGTTTGAAAAGCACATCTGTCACTTGCAAACAAACGCCCTGTCACATTCCTGTCTCCAAGTGAAACTCTGTGGGTTCCAACTCATGAGACTACACCATCAAATTCCACTGCAGTACTTGTGGGCAGCACAGTGGCTCAGTGGTTAGCACCGCTGCCTCTCAGCATCAGGGTCCCTGGTTTGATTCCAGACCTTGGGTGTCTGCCTGTGTGGAGTTTGCACATTCTCCCCGTGTCTGCGTGGGTTTCCTCCGGGTGCTCCGGATTCCTCCCACAGTCCAAAGGTGTGCAGATCAGGTGAATTGGCCATGCTAAATTGCCCATAGTGTTAGGTGCATTAGTTAGAGGGAAATGGGTCTGGGTGGGTTACTCTTCGGAGGGTCGGTATGGAGTTGTTGGGCTGAAGGGCCTGTTTCCACACTGTAGGGAATCTAATCTAAGGGAGAGCTGCAGAGTCAAAAGTGCTCTTTCAAGTCAGACGTTAAACTGCAACCTTACCCCAGCATTACTTGACTTCAAAGCTAAGCGGGAGTATTCTCCCACGTCTTCTGACCAATATTTATTCAACAACTAAGAGCTTATCTGGTCATCATCGTGCTGTTTGAGGGTCGCTCCAGTGTCGGGTTTCCTACATTGAAACACTTTTCAAAATTATTTCATTAAGTGCACATTCTAAGGTCATGAAAGGCTTCGTATAAAAGCAAGTCACTTTTTTTCTCTTGGGGGTGACATTGCTGATTGGTAGCACTTAAAAAAAAAATGTAAAAGGGATAAGGTGGGAAAGACCAGGAAAATGTGATTCAGTGGGATTGTTCCAGTTGGTTAACAGGAACTGATGCAATTTCTGGGTCTTTTTTACATTAATCATTGATCAGTGACAGTAGGGGAGACCATTCTGCCTGAGCCAGCTAACTGCAAGAGTTACTCACCCCATTCCAATCCTTGTCCTTTCTCTGCAGTCCTGGAGTTCAAGTGCTGATCCAATTGTCCTCTGAAAGCCAGCATTGAATGTATTCCCACTACACCATGCATCCCAAATCATGACCATTCATGGCATGGAAGGGCTTTTCCTCATGGCATTGATGGCCTTTTTTTTGCCAATTATCCCAAATTGTTAATAGCTTTGAGCTAAACAGCCTATAGTGACAAAGCCAGAGATAGCAAATGAACTTGTAGCTTGCCAAAATCTCCTAAAGATTTCTGTCAAATGGGGAATCAAGAGAAGCAAGAAACGTAGTCACAGAGATGTACAGCACGGAAATAGACCGTTCAGTCCAATTCATCCATACCGACCAGATATCCCAAAATAATCTAGTCCCATTTATCAGCAGTTGGCCCATATTCCTCAAAACTCTCCCTAAATGCCTTTTAAATGTTGCAATTGTACCAGATCCGCCACCTACTCTAACAGTTCATTCCATGCCTGCACCATCCTCTGTGTGAAAAATTTGCACTCTGGTCCATTTTAAATCTTGTCCCTCTCACTTTAAACCTATGCCCTCTGGTTTAGGACTCCCGTATCCTGGGGAAAAGACCTTGCCTGTTTACCCCATCCATGCCCCTCATGATTTTATAAACCTCTGTAAAGTCATCCCTCAGCCTCCAATACTCCAGCCTATTCAGCCTCTCCCTTTGGCTCAACATCAGGATAAGAAAGAAATATCCCTCGATCACATTTCTGATGAAGAGCTTATGCCTGAAACATCAACTCTCCTGCTCCTCCGATGCTGCCTGCCCGGCTGTGCTTTTCCAGCGCCACACTTTTTGACTAAGAAAGAAATATGTCTAGTTCTCTGACCCCAAAGAGAAATTCAATTAAAAAGCTCACTAAGATACTGAGCTCTCTTATAGTTCCTTGGCACTGTCAGTGACGTAAACTATAAAGATCCATAACTACAACATGAACAGCAACCTGCGTTGGTAGCACATTTAACACAAAATAATCATGCCAAGGTGATTTACAGAAGGATTGTATGGGAAAAGATAACAGCGAGGTATGAAGAAAGATATTAGAACAGATGATCAAAAGCTTGCTCAAAGTTAAATTTTAAGGATCATCTCAAAGGAGGAAAGAGAGGTAGAAGTAGAGAGGCAGAGGCCTAAAGTGGTTCCTCCAGAGATTGGAGCCTGGGCAAGATCACCACTGGTGCAATGATTAAAAGTTAGGATGCTCTGGTGAGAATTAGTGGCGTGCAGATATCTTGGAGGGTCATGGGATTGACACTTAAAGATCAGGAGGGGTGAGGCCATAGAGGGATTGAAAAACCAACATGAATATTTTAAAATCAGGCAATTGCTTTACCAGGACAGCCATGCATTCCGTGGAAATGTGTTTTATAACATGGGATTAGCCACTCAAAGCACAAGTTCCCTTTGAAAAACACCACAGATGCCACTATTGAGTTAACTATAGCAAACAGGATTAGCCTTGTACAGATATCAACAGTATCACAGTGATACTTCATTAATCATTGAGATTTTCAGCTGCAAAACAGCTAGTCATCTGACTGCATACATGTTTAATGCATCTTGTATAATGTATAATAAATGGAATAGCATGAATCTAGTCAGGAGAAGGGATTTTAGTTAAATAGATGATGGTAGCAGACCTGCTTGATCGGGAATGTGCATCCTGGAGTATTATTTTATCAGATACATTTGATCACATCTGTTGTTAAGCAGGGCCCTGGATTTCCCAAACACTCCTGACCTTCTCCGAGGTGTGCAAGGTCTTTCCATTGAAAGTAGAGCAGCGATGGCTTTATGAGGAATTCTTTTTTTGTACATCAACATAGCAGAACATCCCATAACTTACAGGACAACTTATCAAAGAAAATTTGACATTGGGCCACAGAAAAAGATATTAGGGCAGATGGTCAAAAGCTTGGACAAAGAGATTGGATTGAAGCAAGAACGAGTGTACTGACACATTGCTATCCCTTTGGAACGTACTGCCGCACATAGATTTTGGAGGTCCACGAAGCAGCAGGAAAGAAATAGAGGGAACTTTGGATTTGTGGAGCAGTTTAAAGGAGAGAGAGAGAGAGAGAGAGAGAGAGAGACGGGGTAAAGAGGCAGGGAGTAGGTGGGACTGTTGAGTTATCCACAAATTCATCAAACACCAGTGTGGTTCCAGTGTTTCCTCCTGCTCTGAATTCATATGTTTGTAGTAAAGCACAGAGATTTAGGGAGGGAATTCCAGAAGTTAGGATCTCCACAGGCAATGATGGAGTGATGAAATTTGGGATTGTGCAAAACACCAGAAGTAGAAGGGAGCAGTAATCTTGGAGGATTGTGGAACTGGGGAAGGTTACATCCATAGGGAGTTGTGAAGCCATGGAAGGATTTGAAAATATGTAAGAATTTTAAAATTGAGGCATGTCCAGAGCATGTGCAGCAGTGAATGACACAAATTTGGATCCAGACACTCGAATTTCAGATGAGCTGAAGTTTACAGAGTTTAGAAGGTAGGGAGGACAGACAGGAATAATCAGACTCATAAGTAACAATGTAAAGGCAAAGTTACCCAAGTCCTACCAGACCATAGGATTGTGCTGTCATTAGAGAGAGAGACTGGTGGTCATTTAAGCTGAGGATCACCATGCTTCAGTTGAAAGGAGAGGTTGAGAAATGGGACATTTAAATTAACCTCAGCCAGAATTGAACCCGTGCTGTTGGCATTACTGTGCATCATAAGCCAGTTAACTGAACTAACTGACTCACTCCCCAAACAAAAAAGTCGCGATGACAATTACAGTTACAGATGAGTTGGAAAGATGGGCAATGTCTCAGAGATAGCCTTGGTGATGGGATCAGGCTATCAGTTCATAGTCAAATAAAATCTCACGATGGTGTAAAGATTTGTAAAGTAGTCATTGACAGGAATGGAGTTAATAGCTAAAGAACAAAATTGCTGAAAGGGTCAAGACTCAATGGCTTCAGTCTCTTCAACTTTTAACTGGAGGAAATGCGTTGCTCATCAAATGCTGAATATGAGACGATGTTTCTGATCTTTCAGAGATATTGACAGGTCAAGAGAAGTGGTGTGGTCTCCAGGGAAGTGCAGAGCTCCAGGAAGCAGGCAGGAGTGTGGATTTGCGGTCACAATCAGACCACCCATCACCTTGCTATTTGCAGAGCTAGCTCAAGGGGCTGAATGGCCTACCTTTGCTCCTATTTCTTATGATCATATGAAGTAGTGCTGGAGATTGTGAACACATTTGTGGAAAAGGGACATTGTATTTTCCCCAGATATTGGGGCAGCACGTAGATGAGAAATTGGATGAGAAATTGAAATCAATCCAAAGATCGATTCTTTGGGGGCTCCCAGAGGTTACATTGCATGGACAGGAAGAGAAGCCATTTCTAATGATTCCCTGGTTGTGATTGGAAAGAAAAGAATGGAACCAAGTGTATGGAGTCCTGTACAGGACAAACAAGAGACAGAAAATAAAGCCGTGTACAAAACAGAATCTTAGTGCATTCTGGCAGTGTGAAGGTGAGGAAGGGGAGGCGATGTTCAAATCAGTAATGGAGTCAGATGACTGCAAAATCACATCTCATATATCTATCCACAGCTTTACACGTGATCCTGGCTATTGACTTCACTGAGGGGGACAACACATGATTTCTTCAAGGTTTTTCTGTTTCTCTGCATCCTCCCTGAAACAAATCTCTGGCCCTTTATGAAGAACAGTACCGGGAGGTTCCAGGCCATGATGCTCAGATGATGAATGAATCCGGGGTCATCATCATGAGTGATCCAAATCTGTGGAAGAGCAGTTGCAGTTTGGGGAAAATTGGAATTCCAGGGCAGCACAAGCATGGTGACAGGAGGATCTCAGTCTGTTATGTGAGCACTTTCCCCATTGGTTGTCTTAGAGCCTATCTTATCTAGTAACTCTGATCTTTACACAGCTCACTTGAGATCACATTATGTATTTCTGATCACAGTTGGAGTGCATTTAAAGACTAGTTGATTGTAAGGGGTATGGGCACTTCAGTCAAGCTTAGTCCTGCTCTGGATATCTCCAGAGGAGGGGGTGACAGGGATTCACCGGGCAGCAACACTAAGCTTAAAGCCTCTGCATTAACCAGAGATTTGAATGTGATCTGAATGTGTAGCTCTGTGCACTTATTCCTGAAGCCACTAACATTAAATGCCCAATGCCAGGAGCATTCAAGTGATTATATTGTGTTAGCTTTGGCTCAACGCTCTTGCCTCCAAGTTGGAAAGTTTTTAGAACACTACCCTACTGAGGGAGTACCACATTATTGTTTGGGCTGAGTTTCTGATTAGATGTCATAGAGATGTA
>NC_057744.1:7324333-7399333 GCF_004010195.1 Chiloscyllium plagiosum | reverse complement strand
GAGGGTTTCAGTTACAAAAATAGCTTGGACAGGCTGGGATCTCTTTCACTGGTGCCTAGGAGGTTGAGGGCTGACCTTCTCGAGATGTATAACATCATGAGGGGCATAGATAAGCTGAATAGCAAAGGCCTTTTCTCTAAGGTGGGGGAATTCAAAAATAGGCACCATATTCTCAAGGTGAGAGGAATAAGGTTTTGAGGGGCAACGTTTTTACACAGAGAGTGGTTAATGTGTGGAATGAACTGGCAGTGGAAGTGGTGGATGCAGGCACAGTTACGACATTTGGATAAGTACAGGAATAGAAAAGGTTTGGAGGGATATGGACCAAGCACAGGCAGGTGGAACTAGTTTAGTTTGGGAACATGGTCGGCATGGACTGGTTGGACTGAGGGGCCTGACCCCATGCTGTATGATTCTATGACTGTGATTATGACTGCTTCGTTGCCTTTGAGGATGCCCTGAGGTTGTGAGTGATGGTGCATTAATGCAAGTCCTTCCGTTCATGAGATGTGCCATTATTGACAGGGCCTTTACCCTGACAACCCCAACCCTCTCCCTTGGAACTGATGAGTTCGAGGTGAGATACAAAGCAATTGTACAAGGCAATCACAAAGCACACTACTCCAGCTCTCTGCACTGTGAAGGCAGCTTTCATTAAATACACCATCATTCTTTCTAAAATTATTTTTGTTTTTATTGTGTAAGCGCTTACAGCAATATCCAAAACCAGTTATCTGCCAAGGCTGGCTCTCACGGAAATGTTTTAAAAACACATCAAATCAAAAGATTAGAATCACTTTTAATATCTCACGACTTCACAAATGTAATTTGTAAGATAGGGAAACTAAGGCTTTTCAATCTAAAAACATTCATTTCATAATTGTTACTTCGTGCATCAGATAGCTGAAGGAATACTGGAAGGTCTTAACATATTTATGGATGTACATCAGATAGGATGATGCACTGACAACCTGTCTTGCAATTTCATACTTCACACATAGTTAGGATTTTGCCCTATACAAATATTTAGAAGATACAAAAATCAGAAAAATTTCACAGTTTTCAAATGACTCGCTTTCAATGAGATGTTCAGACAGAAATTATCATTCCACACTGCTAAACTATATGGTTTAACTCAAGCTCCTTGATGCAATAAGTTGGATGGGGAAAAGGAGGAAATAAAGATCATTAACATTCAAAATTATGATTAAAAAAGTAATTAGGAAGAAACCATTTCAACAGGCAGGAACAGCCAGAAATCAGAGGATTCTGATCAATGATAATGGGCAGAAAAACGCTGAGAGCTGAATCACAGAATTGTTCCAGTGTAGGAGTCATCCCTAATCCTTGTGAACCTCATTTGAGGTCACATTATTTACTTGCAATCCCAGCTGGAATGCAATTGAAGACCAGTTGATTGCAATGGGTGTGGGGCAGATCAGACAATCTGAGTCCTGCCCCTGATGCCTTCAGAGGAGGGGGTGAGGAGGACAGCAGCTCTGAACATTAAGCCTCTGCACAAGCCCAAGATTTGAATGTGATCTGAATGTGTGACTCTGAACACTTATTCCTGAAGCCACTATGAGAAGATGACTCCGATCCTTAGCCAGATATTTGTGCACGTGTGAATGTGTCAAAAAATATTCCTGAAGTCAGCAAAGCTAGACCAACACACCAATGCTGGCTCTCTGTAAGAACAACTCAACTAGTCCCACTCCTTAATCTTTTCCCTGTAACCTTAGAATGTTTCACCCTTCACATTGTGGCGTTCAAAAAAGGAGTTGGATAACAATCAAAATTGCCTCTGCTACACATTTAAGCAGCTCATGCCAGATCCTAACCAGGCACTGAGTAAAAACGTTTTCCCTTGTTGTCATGTTAAGAAAAATATTTCAAACATCAGCAAGTTTTGAGGGTCTGGAACACACTACCTGAAAGAGCAGCGGAGGCAGATTCAACGACAACTTTCGAAAGGAAATTGGATAGGTACTTAGGAAACATTTGAAGGCCTTAGGGGAAAAGGCAGAGGACTGCATGAGGTACAATGGGCCAAATGGCCTCATCTGTCCAAAGCTGTTTATGATTGCCAATCCTTGCTGTATTTTTGAGTGGTGGTACTTCAAAGTGTTGTGTGCTGGGTAAGGGCAGTCAGTTATGATCAACTGCATGTGGACATAGGAAACCACACAGAGGGCCAAAGACCAGATATAAGACAAATGCATCAAGCTACATAAAGGGGAGAACAGCAGTAAAATAGTACAGGACAGGTACTGAAAGGGTTGTTCTGCAGTTTGACACTGGGTCTATTTCCCAGTACCTTGTATATATTATTAAAGGATTAGTCTTCATCATTCCAGCTGTGCTCTGGCAATGGGCCAGCTCACCAATTGCTAATGCTGACTCTACATGATGAAAAATAAAAGACTTTTTCATTTCATAGATAATCCAGCTGGGACTGCATGTAAATTGAGGGAAAGCTTTTATCCTAACTTCCAGTCTGTAATTCCAGAAATACGGACTGGGTCATAGCAGCAGCTTTGCAGAGCTAGGGAATATCTTTTCATGCACTCACGTGTGCACAAACATCTGGCTCAAAATCAGAGACTTCATTTCACAGTGGCTTCAGGAATAAGTGCCCAGAGTCTCACATTCTAATCTCTGGTTTGTGCAGAGGCTTTCAGTTCAGCTCCTCCGCTGCAGACAGGGACATGGTCAAAATGTGTGACGCTGGATAAGCACAGCAGGTCAGGCAGCATCTGAGGAGCTGGAGAATTGACATTTTGGCCTGAAATGTCGATTTTCCCGCTCCTCGGATGCTGCCTGATCTGCTGTGCTTTTCCAGCGCCACACTTTTCGACACTGATCTCCAGCATCTGCAGTCCTCACATTCTCCTAGACAGAAACGGGAGTAGGGTTCTGAGGAAGGGTCACTCAATCTGAAATGCTAACCTGGATTTCTCTCCACAGATACTGCCAGACCTGCTGAGCCTTTCCAGCAATTTCTGTTTTTGTCAGGGGCAGGACTAAGTTTGACTAAATTGACCCATACCCTCTGCAAACAACTCTTCTCCAAATGGACTCCCACTTGGAACACACATAAATAAGGTGATCTCAAGTGAGGTCCTCAAGGTTTAGATTAGATTAGATTCCCTACAGTGTGGAAACAGGCCCTTCGACCCGACAAGTCCACACTGACCCTCCGAAGAGTAACCCACCTCCCTCTGACTAATGCACCTAATACTATGGACAATTTAACATGGCCAATTCACCGGACCTGCACATCTTTGGATTGTGGGAGGAAACCGGAGCACCTGGACGAAACCCATGCAGACACGGGAAAAATGTGCAAACTCCACACACAGTTGCCCGAGGTGGCAATTGAACCTGGGTCCCTGGCACTGTGAGGCAGCAGTGCTAACCACTGAGCCACTGTGTCGCCCACTGTGCCATTTAATGATGACTGTCCTTTTAAGTTAGTATATCTGGGGCTAGCAGCTGGAGGTGAAGAGGTCTTGAGACTTGCGGTAACTGGAGAATTAAGAAAATTAAAACTGCGTAGCAAAAAGAGAGCACTGCTGGGTTTACCATAATTAATTTGTGATGAAATGTCTGAGTCTGAAACAGGTTAATCACTCCCAGTCCCAAGAGGAAATTCCCAATTGTCTTGAACTCCTATCACAATACAGCAATTCTAAAGAAAACCCTAGACATTCAAACACATTTCCCTGTATGTATACTGAACTTGATGACATTATCTGAACTCAGTCGTGATAATGCATTGTAATCTGAATATTAAAGGGTTTTTGCTGTTATAATTTTCTGGTTTATAAGATTATTACATTTTGGGACTGTGTATTTAAACTTAGGACAAATGAAGGAAGTCATGTGACCTGAAACTGCATGCCTGGCAATTTGTTGGTTCAGGATCAAAAGAACGCTTCGGTTGTTTTATGGAGAAGATGGAGCAAGGTGTTTACACTTGAAGTTGTTGGCAGCAGTTCTGAGTTCACAACAGATAGGCTGTCAAATTCCCAAAGTCTTCCAAAGGTATTGAGGAAATCAGGTTGTGAACAGTCCATTCACTACTGAAGTGAAAGAAAGTTGGGGTCATGAACCGCATTTAGATTAGATTAGATTCCCTACAGCCCAACAAATCCACACTGACCCTCCAAAGGGTAACCCACCCAAACCCATTTCCCTCTGATAAATGCATTTAACACTGTGGGCAATATAGCACTTCCAATTCACCTGACCTGCACATCTTTGGACTGTGGGAGGAAACCCACACAGACACAGGGAGAATGTGCAAACTCCACACTGCCCAAGGCTGTGATTGAACCTGAGACCCTGGTGCTGTGAGGCAGCAGTGCTAACCACTGAGCCACCCCTACACAAATGCAAGTTTAATGTGTTTGATGGTGCCATGGGGAAGAGAACAGAGATCTGATCACAGGTTTCCTAACAGGTCCACAGCTACCACAGACAGACAGATAGGTCCTGTGCACTCAGCAAAAAGAAAGGTGCTTTTCCTTTGATTGTTACCATAGCTGGATGCAGGAGGGGAAGTGTTACTACTCAAAAGAGATGCATCCTACAGTAGTTTCAAAGGATTGTTCTGACATGGCCATAAGGAAGAAGCATCACTGCAATGAGTTTTACAGCTGGTGATGTTTTAAGGAACTTAGCCAGGAGCTAATGCAATCATGTAACAGGCTTGAAGGCTGAATTGCCTGCTCCTATCCATTTCTCAACACGTTGAGCATTTGAACATTAATATCCCCATCAGTCAATTTGAAGCTTTGACATTTACACGTGAATCACGGAGTACGGGATTTGCTACACCAGAAATAAATAATTTAAACTCAAATCGGAAGTTGTTCCGAAACCAAATCTCACTGAACCTTCACTTGTTTGCTCACAAATTTTGTGCTTGCTTCATGGATTTGGCTGAACTGTTCCTGTGGAGAATCCTCCAAATGTTGGCCAGTTTGCAATCTCCGCTAATTCAAAGCAATCATGCTGAACTGCAATCTAGGTTTATTGCACACAAAATTAAAATTATTACTTTTCCCAAGGAGCTTTTATAGAATGTGAAAGTCAATTTGCTGTGGTCAACAATTTGTTAATAGCCAACAATTTCATTCTTCAAACAGCAGTACTGTCTCCTTCTCTCAGTGGCCCAGAGAGCAACCACTGCTTTGATTTCCTGGTTCATGCCAAGTTAGCTGATATCAGCAGAGGTGCTACTTGGTCCATACAGTCCTAGGGTCCAGCTGGAAAGCTGATGTTGGGGAGGTGTGGGATGGGGTAGGAGAATTGCATCAAACGTGGCCCATGGCGTTCACAATGGGAGAGTTACAGGGTTGGGGGTGAGGGGTGTGGTGGGGGTGGGGGAAAGCACTGCATTTGAAGCTGGCCAAATTAATGGAGGAGTTCCATATGAATTTACAGCACAGTCTAAGCTGGTCAATTCATATGGAAGAGAGGATTAAGTTGGGAAGATGAAGAATAGGGGGGGAGGGGGGGGGTGGTGGTGTTGTATAATGTAATGGCTCTGAGAGGGTTAATATTGGAGATTTCATGAGACCGGAGTCTACATGTCACACAAACCACCTCCTGCTCAATTAAGTAAACAAAAGAACTCAACAGTGCTTTGGAGAAAAACATACAGCTGCTCATCCTCATAATTTAAAGGGAGGGAAACTAAGGACTAAAATAGGGGGTGAAGGGATGGGATGGACTCTGGTCAATCTTCACAAACAGCGAAGAAACAAAATGCCAAGAAATGAAGTGTTACAGGTCAAATCCAACTTCTGAGTTCGAGTCATAAAAACTCCAACCTCTTGTCAATCCCAGCATACTTAGATAATCAGAAACATAATAACATTCAATACAAGCCAGATCTTGTGCTTCAGTGTACTCCTGCTCCCCGCTGGAAAATAAATGGCTATTATTTTAACCTCCCTCTATGTTGGGGAGTCTCACCCACAGAGTGGGAATTAGGTGGTAAGCTGTCTTTGGATGTTTGACCATCTAAAGCAAAACTAGGAGCCATGTGCATACAAGATAACCACCAGCAGATGCAATATAGCTGAAACATGGTTAGCAGGCAGTACTCAAGAGCACAATGAGTGGTTGAAGTGAATAGCATTGACATATTTGAGGAGAAACGAGACCAATCCATGTGGAAGAGAGGTATAGAGGTTTAAGTTAATAAGGTGGGAAAAACAAGAATGGGAGGAGTGAGAGGGTTAATATTGGAGATTGCATTAGGCTCCACCCAAGATGATGATATCATACAGTCTGGGGTGGAGCTGAAGCTGTCTAGCTCAGGATCCCTTTGGAGACACGTGTCATCTCTGCCTACATCTTGTTACATAAGACAAATTCCCCTTCTCATTAAGACTCAAGAGTGGCTTACCTTCTACTGTTGCGAATTAGATAGGCCCTTAGACTCAGCAATGAAAAGAAGGATTGGTGTGAGGACGCCCCAAAAGCAAGCAGTAGTTGGTACCAACAGGAGGAGCATAAACAACAACGTAAACTATTTGGGCCGAATGTAAATTCTATGTAAATGGGTGAAAGAATATTGACCAGATATGGCTGAACTTCTGCTCCCTGTTACCAGAGGCTCTCTGTTAGCTAACATACATCTCCAAGAAACATTCTGTGATTCAGAACAATAAGGAGAATCAATGCTAACTGAATACCCTCAAAAGGTCCTTCCTTTACCCTTCACAGGAATAAAACCATTGCAGAAAATTGTTTAAAGGGAAGCCACATTTGAACTACAATATGATATATAAAACATTTTAAAAACAAGAGAAAGGGCACAAGGCTTAACAAGCACCTTTATTGGATTCATACTACTTACCAGCTTTCTTAGCATATCCCTCAATCCCTGCTCTCTCTGGAATGGATCTAATTAGCTCCTGAATCCATTGATCCTCTCTGTTTCAATAATCTTCGCCAGCAATGTCTTTCATATCCCCTCTGGGTGAAAAGGTTACATTTGACTTATCTTCAAATTGCTAATTTTCTTTTATCTCTCTTCTTCACAAAACCTCCGGCCTTGATGACAACTCACCTGCACTAACTATGCCAATTCCCCTCGTAATCTTGAAATTAAAATTGGTTTGATGTCTTGTTCCAATGAAAACTAGCCTGGACTGCTCCTCATAATTTAAGGCTGTCACCATCAATGTTCACTTCTAGACCTTGCTCAATAATATCCTATGAACCGGGTAATCAGAATTGCATCCAGTTAGCTCAGTTGGCTGGACAGGAGCTTTGTGATGCAGCCAAACACCAACAGGAATTGGTTCAGTTTCCACATTGGCTGAGTTCAGCATGAAGTGTCTGCCTTCTCAACCCGCCCTTTTCCTGAATCATGGTGACCCTCAAAGTTAAAGTGACGATCAGTCATCTCTCTCTAATGACATAGCACAGTGGTGATTTTTCACTTTCACAACCAAACACATTGTGTAGCTTGGAAAGGTTGATACAAAGTCAATTCTGTATGTTGCCAATTAACAGAAAGAACTTACACATTTCATATCTTCAAAATGCTGTACGGCCAATGAAATATTTATTTTCCCATTCACTTAGGGATGTGAGTGTCATTGGCGTGGCCAGCATTCATTTCCCTTCCTTACCTGCCCCTCGAACCGTTGTATTTGAAGAAAGTTTGCTTAAAGAAAAGTAATTATAAGCCACAAAATATTGTTGAAGATGCTGTTACCTAACATCACCCTAATCATACATCCTGTTACGTGTTCTAGTCCACTTCTCTATTATTTATCTATATTTTCCACAATTGTATTCGGACATTAAAATCAAACATGGAAACGAGAAATACTTAACAATTACTTTGGGCCTCAAAAGTGATTTAACATTGTCATGTGTAACGAGATGTATTGAAAAGTATTGCTAACCAGACAAATCACACCTTACATACCTGCCTGGATACGTGCAGCTGCAACAAAATTCAAGAAGCTTGACACCATCTAGGACAAAGCAACCCGCTTAACCAGCACTTCATCCACAAACATTCACTTCCTCCACCCTCTATGCTCAATAGCAGCAGTGTGTGCCATTTACAAGATGCATTGCAGAAGTTTGCCAAAGTTCCTGAAAAATCATCATCCAAACCCCATGGCCACTACTGTCTAGAAGGACGAGGGCAGTAGATATATTGGGACACCACTATCTCCAAGCCACTCACCATCTTAATTTCAAAATACATCACTTTTCTTTCAATGTGGCTGGCTAGAAATCCCCAAACTCCCTCATTGATAGCATTGTGGGTAAGGGTATTAAGGAATATGGATAAATGGCAGGCAGTTGTGGTACAGATCAAACTCAGTTGAACTGAATAACAGAGCAGGCATAAAAGAAAGCCGTTTTCCAGGGTTCACTCTGTAAATCACTCAGCAGTACATTACATTGATACTCTGGGAACCTTAACTAATTCATCAGTCCTTAATGCAAGAGTTAATTCTCTCTTCCCTAGTGTCAAAAATTGGTGCTTAAAAACTTATTTTTTAAAAAACTCACATATACAATTTTAATGAATGTGTCTTATTTAATAAATAAAAGCTTTTTAATTCCTCAATGCAATCACTTCGGCCAGGTATTGTATGGGATGATGTTACAATGGGTTCTATACGATTGAACACATGAACGTCAACAATTTTTCTGAAATGTGTTTGATGGCTGGATATACAGAGGAACTTCAATTATCCGAATGTTGATTATCTGAATTTTGGATGATTCAAAGAAGATTTCGAGGTCCTACAAAAACATTAAATCAAAGAGGTGAATGTATTGGGATTACCTGTGCTGAAGGAGATGTGAAAACGCTGGCAAAAACAAAGAAACTCAAACAGCTCAAGCATCAGAGACTGGATATTCTTTAGGTAAAGGTTGTTACACAGCTCTTTGCAAAACTAAGTGTTTTACAGTACTGTATTCCCATCACTTTACTGGGCCATTCATGGAAAACTGGCCAAGAATGTAAACATGTGCGCAAGGCTGTGCTCCTGTCTTTCTATCATAAGACTGAGTTCCCAGAAACTGACAAATGCTCTTGCGATCTTGGAAGCTTTTCTAGGCCTTGTTTAATCCTGTCTCCACCACTCCTTGCCAAATGCTAACTACCGCTGCATTTTTAAAAAAGTTTTCCCATGTTATCATTGTTTTATTTTGTTCACCATCTGAAATCTGTGTCCTCTTGCGCTCGATACGTTAAAATTATAGATTTAAACAAATTCTCTGGTCGAGCCCAACATTAGATCAGCATGACTTCCCTTGTTTAGGTAAAATTGATTGTCCGAATAATCAATTATCCGAACGAAATCGTGCCCGCCCATCTCTTTCAGATAATCGATGTTCCTCGGTATAGGCAATGAACCGTAATGAAACAAAAAGGAGGAACTCCCCCCAAAAAGTCTCTTCATAGAATAACACAGTCACTGCCATTCCCCTACCTCATCCTGATGTCTCAGCATCTCATACACAGTACATTACAATGTTAATGTGCCATAATGTCACGTTGATGGTAATGATCCAATAATCAATTGGTCATCAGGGATTGTTCAGTCCATGGGTTAGTTAATTTAAAACAGCAGAACAGATTATAAATTATAAAGCAGGCACCATAGCAACCAAATGATTCCTGTGTGTGGAGTTTGTAACTCCATTACTGACTAACAGGCAGGCAGAGTCACAAGATTGTATACATACAGCAGATGGCATCCTTAAAGGCAAGATACAAATAGAACATGTAACAATGAAAACGTTCCTACTCCTTTTTTGACTGATTCTTGCAAAATTGTCTTTTATTCAATTATGGGATGAGGGCATCACTGGCTAGGCCAATCAGAATCCCTCGGCCCTCAGTTCAAAGGTCTCCAAAACTCCCACCACATTTTCGGGCATATTGAGATCAATGCCACAAGTGGCCCACTAACAATTGTACATTATGCCAGGATCTTCCAGATTTTTGAAAGATTGCATACCTCGAAAAAATTGATACAAGTGAAATGCCTCTGGGCAGCCTGCATGTGTTTTACAAATTAAATGTTAAATTTAATCTGGTAAATATGTCAAGGAAAACAGAAAATAAATGTTAGTCTGGTGCATTGTTAGTGAAGGTGGTTGGAGAAACCATTGCTCAGCTTGTGAATACCCCATCTCTTGATGTCCCATTCAGTTCTCCAAATGAGATGATGATTGGGTTAGCAGACCCCAGATTCCTATTGATAAAGCCTATCCTTAATTCAAAGTTGCTTGAATCATATCATTAGATCATTTAAAACTTCGTAAAACACTTCCCCGTTCACCTTGCTCTTTTGTTTACATAGCTTAACATTAATAACACAGACAAAAAAACAGAGTTAAAGAGAAGATTGTTTTGTTTGGGAATCTGTAAGAGGGAGTGCCCCACTGTGACCCAAGGTTTATCTGCTTTGGATTCTCATTGCTCATGTTCCATCATTCTCGCTCCTTTTGACACATCTCCCAGACAGTTTGTGTCAGAGCTGTCAACAGCAGGAGAATGGGATGAGATGAAAAGAAGAGGTCACAAGCCCAGTTAAATGTGAAGCTGTGTTTATTTTTTGAGAGTCAGTGACATCAATTTAAGTTAAATATTTCAACCAAAATTTGAAGGATCCTCTTTTCAAATGAGAAAAGCTTGACAAATGTGATCTACAATAATAATAAAGGGACATCTCAAATTCAACACTTGTTATCAGAGAGAGAACTCATACTGGAGTTTCTTGTCCAGTATTGAATTCTTGTCCTAAACCTTTAAAAGCCTCTATCTCTCTTTCCCCCTTCAAGGTGATGTCCTAGTGGTATTATTGCTGGATTGTTAATCCACAAACACAGATAATGTTCTGGGGACACAGGCTTGAATCCCAGCATGGCAGATGGTGGAATTTGAATTTAATAAAAATCTGGAATTAAGAATCTAATGATGACCATGAATCCATTGTCAATTGTTGGAAAAACACACCTGGTTCACTAATGCCCTCCCTACCTGTTCTGGACTACACTACATGTGACTCCAGACCCACAGCAATGTGGTTGACTCTTAACTGCCCTCTGGGATGGACAATAAATGCTGGCCTAGCCAGCAACATCCTCATCCCGAGAATGAATTTTAAAAAAAGATGCTCGTTAAAAGTTATTTCTTTGACCAAAGCTTTAGTATCCTGTGCATACACCAGTACCATGGGAAGTGGCTCAGTTGTAACAGCCTCTGATAGAGATGAAGCGTAAACTCTGAGACTGACACACCAATGCAGTACCAATGTTGAGAGAGTGCAACAACGCCAAAGGTACCATCTCTTAAACTGTGCATTTGTGCATCTTCTCAGATAAATGTGCATCATAAGGGATGTTTTGAGCTGGTTCTGCTGGTATGTCGCTTGGGTAGACATCCCTCTTGTAATATAGGACTTATTTGCATTAAGTGTCAAAGGATGAATGTAAATAATTCTTCAGCATAAAAGGCACACATTGGTGCATGGGCTGCCACAGGAAGTGGTGGAGGCTGGTATAACTACAACATTTAAAAGGCATCTGGATGGGGATATGAGTAGGAAAGGTTTAGAGGGATATGGGCCAAGTGCTGGGATAAAAGCTTCCTTTTCGGTAACAAGTGATGTCCTACAGGGTTCAGTGTTGAGGCTGCATTTTAATGATCTGGATGAAGGGAATGGGTGCATTCTGGCGAAGTTTGCTGCTGACATGATGTTAGGTGGGCAGGCAGGGAGTACTGAGGAGGTGGGGAGGCTGCAGAAACATTTAGACAGTTTAAGAGAATGGTCCAAGAAATGGCTGATGAAATTCAATGTGAGCAAATGTGAGGTCTTGCACTTTGGAAAAAAAGAATACAGGCATGGACTATTTTCTAAATGGTGAGAAAATTCATAAAGCCAAAGTACAAAGGGATCTGGGAGTGATAGTCCAGGATTCTCTAAAGGTTAACTTGCAAGTTGATTAAGAAAGCGAATGTAATGTTGTCATTTATCTCAGGAGAGAGTTGGAATATAAAAGTAGCAATGCACTTCTGAGACTTTATAAAGCTCTAGTTAGGCCCCACTTACAATACTGTGTCCAATTTTGGGCCCCACGCCTCAGAAAGGACATCCTGGCACTGGAGCATGTCCAGCAGAGATTCATACGGGTGATCCCCGGAATGGTAGGCCTAACATACAATGAACAGCTGAGGATCCTGGATTGTATTCATTAGAGTTTAGAAGGTTGAGGGGAGATCTAATAGAAACTTACAAGATAATGCATGGCTTAGAAAGGGTGGACGCTGGGAAGTTGTTTCTGTTAGGCGGTGAGACTAGGACCTGTGGGCAAAGCCTTAGAATTATAGGCGGTCAAATTAGAACAGAAATGAGGAGGCATTTCTTCAGGCAGAGAGTGGTGGGCCTGTGGAATTTATTACACAGAGCGCAGTGGAGGACGGGACGTTAACTGTCTTCAAGTCAGAGATTGATAAATTCTTAATCTCGCAAGGAATTAAGGGATATGGGAAAGAGTGCGGGTGACTGGATTTGAAATGCCCATCAGCCATGATTAAATGGCTGAATGGCCTTACTTCCACTCCTATGTCTTATGGTCTTAAATGAGACTAGATTAGGTTAGGATATCTATTTGGCATGGATAAGTTGGACCAAAGGGTCTGTTTCTGTACTATACATTTCTGTGACTCTACCACTCTAAGTAGTTTATTAAATAATAGTAAGCTGACAGGTCAGAATAGCTCAAGACAGGTTAATTATACCGCACTTAGTAAGAGACATTGGAATCACCTAAGAGATACCGGACTAACCGATGTTACATGGCTGTTAACAGTAGAGATAAGATTAACAAATGAGAACTACAACAGGCAACTAGAATTGATTGTCTCCTTCCAGTCATTTATCTCCCATTGGGTGGAGACTGTACAAAAGTTTCCGAGTTAATTCTTTCAGGCCAACTGAAAGATGCCATGACATCTAGAACTCCTTCCCTAAAGTCATTGTGGATCTACCTACAGCACATCGACTGCAGCGATTCATGTAGACAGCTCAACATCACCTGCTCAACAGCACCTAGGGGCAGCTGCCAGCCAGCGATGTCTACATCTCCCCAAGTGAATTAAAAAATCCATTGTTTTGGAGAAGACCAAGTGAACTCTGGTTGCAAAAGGTAAAAAAAGTTACAAGGAGAAATCTTTTATGAACTGACTCTTTTCACAGACTCGAGAAAACTGATTCTGCACAGAAGGAGGCCATTTGGCCTGCCATGTCTATGCTGACTCTCGGAAGGAGCAATTCACTGAGTCAAACCCCTTCATTTTCCCCCCCAGGTGTTGCAAATTTCCCTTTTTCAGGAAGTGATAACTGTTGGCCTCTGGATTACCAGTCTAGTAACATTACCACAAAGCGATTTGTCTCCCCTTCAATAAAGCATGCTTGGAAAAGAAGCTGCAAAAGGCATTTGGCACTTAATTTTGAAATTGTGAAAGAAAGGATACCAAAACATAACGCACAATATGATGCAGGATGCCATGGGTTAAAGAAAGAGTCAAAACAAACAGAATTGCATGCTCCCAAGGTCTCAGTGTCAACATTACAAGTCGTAACATGCCTTTCATTAATGATTGCATTCTGGGGACTCAGAGGCACCTTTCTTCCAAGTTCACAGGTAATTAATCAAACAATAATGGACACACATGCCTACTGTCTTGCCAAGCTAAGAATAGGCTACAACTGATAGACTTCACCTTTGATCTTTACCATTAATCATCCTGTCTTAACTTGAACTGCAGATTCATAAGTGCACAGATCATTGTTGTGATACAGTTAGGTCCTTTTCCATTCCAGATACGTTCTTCCCCGTATGTCGAGGGGACAATCTCCCTCTCCTGTGGGAGAATCTTCTCGCTGTAGCAAACTATATTTCGAGTCATAGAGATGTACAGCATGGAAACAGACCCTTTGGTCCGACTCGTCCATACCAACCAGATATCCCAACCCAATCTAGTCCCACCTGCCAGCACCTGCCCATATCCTTCCAAACCCTTTCTATTCATATACGCATTCAGATGCCTTTTAATTATTGCAATTGTACCAGCCTCCACCACTTCCTCTGGCAGCTCATTCCACAAACACACCACTTTCTGTGTGAAAATGTTTACCCTCTGGTCTCTTTTATTTTTCCCCTCTCACCCTAAACCTATGCCCTCTAGTTCTCAACTCTCCCACCCCAGGAAAGAGACTTTGTCTATTTATCCGATCCGTGCCCCTCATGATTTTATAAACCTCTATAAGGTCACCCCTCAGCCTCCGATTCTCCAGGGAAAACAACCCTAGTCTGTTCAGCCTCTCCCTGTAGCTCAAATCCTCCAACCCTGGCAACATCCTGGTAAATCTCTTCTGAACCCTTTCAAGTTTCACAACATCCTTCCTGTAGAAGAGAGACCAGAATTGCACACAGTATTCCAAAAGTGGTCGAACTAATGTCCTTACATTGCAACGTGACCTCCCAACTCCTATACTCAGTGCTGTGACCAATTAAGGAAAGCATACCTTCACTATCCTATCTACCTGTGATTCCACTTTCAAGGAGCTATGAACCTGCACTCCAAGGTATCTTTGTTCAGCAACATTCCCTTGGACCTTACCATTAAGTGTATAACTCCTGCTAAGATTTGCTTTCCCAAAATACAGCACCTCACATTTATCTAAATTAAACTCCATCTGCCACTTCTCAGCCCATTGGCCCATCTGGTCAAGATCAGTGGGCGGCACGGTGGCACAGTGGTTAGCACTGCTGCCTCGCAGCGCCAGAGACCCGGGTTCAATTCCCGCCTCAGGCGACTGACTGTGTGGAGTTTGCACATTCTCCCCGTGTCTGCGTGGGTTTCCTCCGGGTGCTCCGGTTTCCTCCCACACTCCAAAGATGTGCAAGTCAGGTGAATTGGCCATGCTAAATTGCCCGTAGTGTTAGGTAAAGGGGTAAATGTAGGGGTATGGGTGGGTTACGCTTCGGCGGGTCGGTGTGGACTTGTTGGGCCGAAGGGCCTGTTTCCACACTGTAAGTAATCTAATCTAATCTAATCTCGTTGTAATCTGATGTAGTCTTCTTCGCTATCCGCTGCACCTCCAATTTTGGTGTCATCTGCAAACTTACTAAGTATTCCTTTTATACTCACAACCAAATCATTTATATAAATGACGAAAAGTAGTGGGCCAGGATTGGTGGCCTGGTTTCTCTCCTATCATGAAGCAATTTTGTAGAGGTGTGGCACTGCAGCCAATGACATGCGATAGTAACCAACCCATGCCCATTTGTGGCATTGCCAGGATTTTATTGCCTGCTCCATTCCCTAGGCCAGACTCTAGAGGATGGTGGTTGGCCACCACTGAGCAGCAGGCCAGGGAGACAGTGAGATCTCTGACAAAGGTCTGGACCCCATCTCCAAGAGGGTTCTATGCAGGTCATTCCATGGGAGGTCTTTTCCTCGGCAATTTAAGTCAAACCTGTTTTACATTTTTCGAGGTTGCCGCCATCTTACAGCAACACACCCCTATCCCTCACAAGATTATGCGATTATCCACATCCTGTGTCGACAGTGCCCACCTCCCCCCAGTCAATGTGATGGCTACCCAGAACCTCGGGCATTCCAATAGGCTCCCTCACCCACACAGCCTGCCCACCATGCTGGGCCAGACTAGTCCAAAGGGACAAAGATACTGTCCAGCTGGAATAATTTGTCCAAGATTCTGATCCTTCTCCCAAGGACCAATTGCTGAAGCCAATGTGAAACTGTTCCCAGGGCCATGGGAAACAATATTGAAAGGGGACAGATCTAAGATAACGGGCAGAGGAATCAGTGGGATCTTAGTGAAAAACCCAGCTGGGCACCATGGGATCATGATGTGAGACACACTGTCCGATAGCAGAGGTAGCAGCTCTAGTTGCAACATTTGGAATGGAATTTGGTTAAATACTCAAAGGAACGACAGTTTGTACTGCTACACGGAAGGGGAGGCTGATTGACTGGACAGCTGTTTGTAAGATCCATCCCAGGTCCTGAAGGGCCAAATGGCCTCATCAGCCCAGTATTTTTCCTGGATTCAGTGATGTCGGAGTCATAACAAGCTGGCGTTAATGTGTCAAAGGATACTGTCTAGCCAGTCAAATGTAATTTTGCAAGGAGACAGAATCTAAAATCCCAGGTGTGCGACTGGAGCTGTATTTATAGCAGAGAACTAAAATTAACCTTTCACCCAGTATCAGGTCCTACTGTGATATTTCCTCTTTCAGTCAGGAACACAGTGATGCTCCAAGCCATTGACACATTCTTCTTGTCACCAGCATTGCTGCATGTACACTGAAAGGAATTGTTTTTTTTAAAACAGGACTGGCATTCAATACTTGCCTTCCCCTTTCTAGGTGACTTTTACTTTTATTGATTAATTTGTGATATGTCAGGCCTTGAGCTCACACGGATTGTGGTTGAATACAGTTTTGTTGCCTCTGGTGCTCCATCGTGCCATATGGATGCTCATTCTTGAGTTGCTAGATGTTTGAAATCCATCCCATTTAGCATAGTGATGATTCCACATGATGTGATGGAGAGATCGCCGATCTCCACAGGATTGTGCAATGGTCACTCTGACCAATACTGCCAAGATCAGTTGCATCTACTACTGGTAGATTGGAGAGGACAGTGTCAAATATGTTAGTTCCCTAAGCACATGAAGCAAGACAAGAGCAAACCTCAGGCAAGATGGACAGTCCTTCAATGGTAACCTCAGTCAGTGGGGGAATTGAACCCATGCTGTTGGCATCAACTCTGAATTATAAACCAGTCAGCCAGCCAACTGAGCTAACCAATCCCAACCTAACCACTGGGTGTATGAGACTATCAGTGGAGTATTAACATGAATTCTCCTGCCATTCACAGCACCACAAACCTTTCTCCTATGTTTTATTCACCTTGCCCTTTCCCTTGCTTAAAATCTGTTACATCTCTTGAACCTTTCCCAGTTCTGACGGAATGTCATTTACCTTAAACAGTAATTCACGTTCTTGCTCTCTCTGTCTCTCCCTCTCTGCTGATACTGAGCATTTCCAGTATTATGTCTTCAATTCAGATTTCCAACATCCACAGCCTTTACTTTCTGTAACAGGAAGAGGTTAGGGAGAAAACAGATTGGATGTCGATGGATTTGGGCTCATCTTGCTTCAATGCATTTATCTAGCCCTCAGTCAGCGGCCATGTGGAATCCTCCTGCCCTGTGTACTTCTTCCAACCCCCTGGCACTTTATTTAAATTTCCTGCATTTTACATTCCCTCATTACCCCAAGGTGAAAGAAAACCTTGCTGCATTATTCCATTTCCGCCAGCTGACAAGCGTGGAAACCTATATCCACTTAATGCTGAAATAACCTTTATTCACACAACTCAATCTCAGTATCAATGGAAAGCCCTTTGCCAATGATAATACCAAGTGATGGAAACAAGATAGGTCACAGCCTCAATGAAATGTATTGTTTGCTTTCAAAGCATAAGGCATGTACAGACAAGATAGTGAAATCTTTTATAAGCAATGTAAGTGAGACTCATTCCAAACAAGTGCCACTTAACACATCAACTGTATATGTTGTAAGTCTGTATGAATATGAAAAGATCCTATAATAATCATAACGTTTAAACCTTTTGTTGAACAACATTGACTTTAATGAGCCCCAAATGCTTTGTTTGTTGATATCTTCGAATAGATATATCCTACGTTCTCTCCTCAACTTAAACTCCAAGTCTTTTCCCACTATCACCAGAAACCTCTTCAGAACACAATAGTCGGATATAGAATCAATTGATGGACACATTAAGAGGTGGTTAGCTTTAAATATCAAACAGTAATAAAATAAAAGTGGATGAATAACGATTGAAAAAGGCAAGTGCAGCCCGAGGGTCCAAAGGATAGGAATGCTGTAGAAAACATCTCAATCGGACCAAGAAGTGACTATTCACAATTAATTTCTGCAAACATAAAGTTGTCCAGGCTGCATTAAAAGCAGTTCAGAGAAGGTTTACTAGACTAAAACCTGTGAAGAGAGGCGTGCCTTATGAGGAAAGGTTAAAAGTGCTAGAATTGTATCCATTGGAGTTTAGAAAAGTAAGAGGCAACTTGGTTAAATCATATAAGCTTGTGATGGGTCTTGACAGGATAGATGTTTCCACTTGTGGGACAATTTAGAACTATAGGTTATTATTTAAAAGTCAGGGGTGGCCCATTAAAACAAATGAAGCAAGTCTTTCTTCTCTGAAAGGCTCCTGAATCTTTGGAACTCTAATCCAACTACTTTTCCAGGAAGAGTCCTTCACTATTTTAAGGCAGAGGCAGATAGATTTTTGTTAAGCAAAGGAATGAGAGGTTATCAGGAGTAAGCGGGAATATAGATTTCCAGTTCCAATCAGAGCAGCCATGACCTTACTGAATGGCAGAGCAGACTCAAGGGGCTGAATGGCCTCCTGCTGGTTCTAGTTTGTATGTATGTACATTTCTACAAGTCCTCATGCACCTCAAGCCAAAAAGATTTGTATGTCATAAAAATAAATAACAACAAAATCTGCTCCTAAAAGGTAATTATCCCTGGCCAGGTCCCATTCAGATGTAATTAACCACCAGACTTTTAACCAATGGGTTTTCCAAGGCCATCTCTTCATTAGACAACAGGATATTTCACAAAACAGAATGAAAATGCAATGACACTAACTCCAACAAGCACTGGATAAATGAATAATCCATGAATAGACTATGAGATGCATGGGCACAAGTAAGCCCATCATGTCTGTTCCACGATTCAATGAGATCATGGCTGATTTGAAAATCCTCAACTCCACTTTCCTGCCATCTCCCTATAACTTTTGATTCCCTCACTCTTTAATAGCTATCTGTCTCAGCCTAATATTGTTAGTGTCCCAGCCTCGGCTGCCATCTATGGTAAAGAATTCGACAGATTCACAACCCTCTGAGAGAGGAAATTCCTTCTTATCTCTGTTGTAACTGAGTGACACCTCATTATGAGATGATGTCCTCTGGTTCTTGTCTCACCAACAACTGGTCTGCATCTACCCAGTTTAGACAATCCCAGCATACCCAGGATCAACTAAGTGAACCTTCTATGTACTGCCTCCAATGCTGGTCTATCTTTCTTAAGGGCCTAAACTGTTCACATTATTCCAGCTGTGGTCTGACCAGTGCCTTGTACAGTTTTAGCAAGATTTCCCTGTTATTATTTGAGACAAATAGATTTAAATTGTTCATTTACCTTTCCCTGCGTCTCCCAACAGTGTCTTGCTGTTAAATGAATTGAACAATCTACTCAGCACAAATCTCAGTACCCACAATTATGTCTATCCCCAAATTTCCCCTCTCACTTAGTCATTTTAGAGGTTTTGCTGGCTCTCAAAACATCCTGTTCTCTATCTCAATGTCAAACTGTATCCAAAGAGAACAAGCAGTTTTTCTCAATGCATTGTTCTACTGGCAACTTGTGACCAACCTGTGCTCCGATTTCATCCGAGAGCACAGCTCGAAAACCAACACCTCCACCTCCATTCTCTCCCACCTACCCCACACACGTCCATCCTCCAAACTCTCTCTTCCTCTCACCTCTTGTACATTCCAATCTTCCCGATGTCCTCTGAAAACACCTTCAGCTGTTTTGTGCCTGTGCTGGTGAATGCCTCGCTAAACTTTGCTGTCACTCCACCTTCCCATCTTTCTTTAAGACCATTCTCAAAACCCAACCTCCTCGGCCAACGTTTGCATCACCCACACCCTCCCCAATGACTCCTTTGTGTTGAGCATCCCTTCTATTTCTACTTCTACTTTTGAGAGCTTACTCAACTTCAAAAGATGTTATTTCTTTGCTTTTACGCATTCCAGGGATGTGGGTGTCACTGGAATTTATTGCACAACTCACATTACCAATACATAAATGAGAGACTTGCTCGTGCACCAAGCCAGTTGAGAAGGCAGCTACCACATGTACCACTGCAGTCACATTCTGGGCCACACCAGGTAAGGTTGGCAGTTGCCTGGAATGAAAAGCTTAACATATGGGGAATGCTTGAGGACTCTGGGTCTATATTCGATGGAGTTTGGAGGGATGGTTGGGGGAATCTAATTGAAACATACGGAATGGCCTGGACAGATTGGATGTTGGAAAGATGTTTCCATTGGTAGGAGAGACTAGGATCCGAAGGCACAGCCTTAGAGTAAAGAGAAGACCTTGCATAACAAAGATAAGGAGAAATGTTTTCAGCCAGAGTGGCTAATCTATAGAATTCACTGCCACAGGTCAATAAGTATATGAAAAAGATAGATAGGTTCTTGATTGTCAAGGGGATCAAGGGTTACAGGGAGAAAGGGGGAGAATGGGGTTGAGAAACTTATCAGCCATGATTGAATTGGCTTGATGGACTGAATGGCCTAATTTGTGCTCCTATGTCTTATGGTCAAATGGCCTTATTTCCTTTCCTGAAGGACGTAATGAGAGCAAGGAGACAGATCATGAAGGATATGCATTTGGCAGGCAGATACCCATCAACAAGCAGCTCATACAAGCTCTCTCATGCTGCACCAGTTCAGCATTATTTGACCCAATTTTTTGCAGAAGCAAATGTAAAAATTCTTCCAATGTGCACTACAAATTAGTGATTAATTCCCATTGCCAAACCATGCTTTCCACTTAAATAAGCACCGCTGCAGAAGACTCTGAACAAATACTCACAAAGCCTTTGTACACCAAGGTTGAAAAAATAAAAGCCAGAGGTTTCTTCAGGATTTCAACACAATATTGGCCTTAGGCCAACAATATTACAGTTAAATTATTGACTGTTAAAGCTTGACAATGCTTTCGGAAATGACCAATAATCTTCTGCACTTCTGACTTCAAAGTCGTCTTTGTCTCCTGATCTATCGGCGTCAAAGAGAAAAATCCAACTCAAATGTTCCTGGGTCATGCTGCTCTTAGTTCTCCTCAACAGTTTGATTTTGTTTCCACCTCGCCCTTTGGCATCAACAACAAACATCTTTGGAAAAAGTATCAAGGAGTGTGTGTACGTGTGCATGCATTAGTATATATACGCATGTATCTATATGCACTCATGTGCATGTGTGCATATGCGAGTTTGCATATATGTACACACATACATATGTGTGTTCACATTTGTAGATGTGCATGTGTGCAAATTTGTATATGCATGCATACATTTTTGTATATGCCTGCATTTGTTTGTGCGTGCTTATGTGCAATTGTATATGCAAGCATGAGCGTGTATTCATATGCATGTGTGCAAACGCATATGTATATAAAGTAGTTTACTCATGCATCCAGATTTCTATAGCAACATGCTCTGTTACCTGCATGTTATCATATGGAGCTATTGTTAGTGATGGTTAAGCACATGGTGACCAGCAATCTCTCCCCTTCTTACCATCTGCCTTTGGCACATGTTGGAAGGATTTGCAGGTTAATACTCAACTTGTTTTCACTGCGTTATGAATGCACCTTCAATGCCCTGATATGAACCCACAGCTCTAGCTCTGAAGCAGGGATTGACAGAGTACCACATCACTATAAGAGCTCTGCTGGAAGTTGAGACAGTATGAAGGAACTTGCATCATTTCAAAATATATGGGTAATGATACCCCTCAGAACCTATGCAAAATATGAATTAATAACAATCTTTAAAAACTGAGTGCAAAGAGAAATGACCAATTTCTATGTTTATCAGAGAAGTGGGCCTCATTGGCCTGGCCTACACACACATTTGTTCGACCTGAACCCAACCAGCAAAAATTAGTATCATCTCTCACCCTCTGTCCACATACTTTGCTACACATTAACACTCAATCAGTTTCTATGCACATTGTGTGACCTTTTATTACAACAATCTGCCAGTGTAAAAGGTCATGTACTTGTGTAGGTATCTTGCCTTGCTGCACATAGCTTTGCACGTGACCTTAACATCCACAAAAGCAAACCATTAAGCAACTCAGCTCAGCTACGGAATTGACAACTTGACAACCACCAACCGTGAGATTTCCAAATTCTGTTTAGAACAACACAAACTATGGAGGCAGCAGTCATTTAGTGCTGCAGATTACAAACCCAGCAGCTTCTCAGTCCTATCTCAGGGTGGTGCACCAAGACAGATCATCTGCTCAATTCATAAGTCAAAACCAGTTGACACATTCAACAAAGGCAACAGTCTCTGGGTAAAGCCCGTAAACAGCTAAGATCAGTAAAATATTTTATCAACAATCATTTTGAGGATTGCATTTCTTTTTGGAAAGCAGTCAGAGTGAGAGAATCGAATACCGCATTGCAATTTCACAAGGTTTGGACAGGAGACACAAAACAAGGGAAATGCAAGGAGCCTCATCTTAGATTTGCATTTTCTGGTCCTACCTGGGATAATTGAGACTGTATCTTTTTCCCAAGACACAACGCTAACATACTCCTGCACCGAAGGAGGAATGAGGCACTTGAAGACAGCCACGCTTCCACGCATTGACCTTTGATCCTCCACCCTTACGGTGTAGGGTTCCCTGAAAACTAGGAAAACACAAAGCATGTAAATATGGTGAATGAAACTGTTTGAATGCGAAAGCAACATGTTCACAAGCTGTTCTGGACACTCTGGGACCTGATTAGAACCATTTAACTGTAATCCTCAAGCTGAAGATGGTTCCTGATCTGGTGAGACCCTGAAACATAAGAACACGAGGTTTAAAAAGGAGAAAATGAGCATTCACATAGCACCTTTCACAACCTCAAGACACCTCAAAGCAGTACATATATACTGGATTACTTTTCAAATGTAATACTCCCTAACAGGACATAAGAAATGCAGCAGCCATCTTGCACACAGCAAGCTTCCACAATGTGATAGTGACCACATAATCTGTGTGGAATGACAGTAATTGTGGAATAAATGGTGACTCGGACAAAGGAGACCTTTCACCTTATTTTCAAAAATGAATATCTTACAGGTCTTTTCCCCAGGGTACTTGAGTCCAAAACTAGAAGACATAGATTTAAGGTGTGAGGGGAAAAATTTAAAAGGGACCTACTGGGCAACTTTTTCACATGGAGGGTAGTGTGTATATGGAACAAACTGCCAGAGCAAGTGTTAGAAGCAGGTACGATTACAACATTTAAAAGAAATCTGACATTTGGCACGTGAGGGAGTATGGAGGAGATTCATGAAGTTGATTCTGGAGTTGAGGGGGTTGGCTTCTGAGGAGAGATTGAGTAGAATGTATCTATACTCATTGGAATTTAGAAAAATGAGGGGGGAATCTTACAGAAACATATGCAATTATGAAAGGATTGGATGAGATGGAAGCAGGAAGGTTGTTTTCACTGGCAGGTGAAACTCGAACTAGAGGGCATAGCCTCAAAATGAAGGGGGAGCAGATTCAGGACTGAGTTGAGGAGGAAGTTCTTCACCCAAAGGGTTGTGAATCTTGGAGTTCCCTGCCCAGTGAAGCGGTTGAGGCTACCTCATTGAATGTTTTTAAGGCAAAGGTAGGTAGATTTATTTGAACAGTAAAGGAACTAAGAGTTTATGGTGAACGGGTGGGTAAGTGGAGCTGACTCCACGAAAAGCTCAGCTATGATCTTATTGAATAACAGAGTAGTCTCAACGGGCCAGATGGCCGACTCCTGCTCATATTGCTTATGTTTTTATGACAGGTTCATGGATCAGAAAGATTTAGAGGGATATGGACCAAACACAGGCAATAGTTCAGTTTTGGAAACCTGGTCAGCATGGACAAGTTGGGCCGGAAGGCCTGTTTCTACGCCCTATGGTATTCCACCCCAGAGAGTAAACAGCATCCCGGTTTAACATGTCTCTCGATGGACAACATCACAAGACTAGCCAGAGAATCAGACCATGATTTTGTTCTCAAGTTACTGGAGTAGGACTTAAACCCATGACTGGTGGCTTAAAAACAAGAGTGCTCACCATGGGCATAACAAGGAGTAAACTATATGGCCGTCTAAACTTACTCTGCATTCAACAATATCATGGCTGACATTCTAAATCAATCTCAACTCCCCAACCTAGTCCCTTTGTGCCCATAATTCCCTTAATCTCAGTTGTGAATATATTCATTGGCTGATCACCCACAGCTCTCCATAAAAGAGAATTCGTAATGTTCTAATGAAGAAATTCCTCCTCATCTCAGTCATCATTTTATCCTTTCTTTTGTGTTTAATAACAGAGGTCTGGGAAACTATGGCTCAAAAGCTCTTCCAGTTAATCATGTCCACTGTTAGTCAGAATGTTTCAAGAATCTGTCAAGATGTCCATGGCTCGATAATCAAATTGTCTTCAAATCATTTCAAGATCCTTAACAATACTGTAGCCATGCAATGCCCCCTTTCCGATGGGATAAGACTCTGACCCAAATGGTGCCTATTACTGCAACAGCACTTTGTTAAGTCAATATTGCTGCAAAGAGATTTCATTGGTTCACTGATGTGATTACAGTGAACAGTAGCTGTGGCTACTCTGTTTGATATTGCCACATATAGTGAAACTGGGATCCTTTGAGGGAAACCCTCCCAAATGGTTTTGGGTGTATACACAACAGAGCTAATGATCCCATTTTGATTCAAGGGTTCACTGGCAACCACAGGTCACTCAGAATGGACACATGCATTTTGCATTAGGAGAATGCTGTCCATCTGAATTGTGCCTTTCTGCTCCCTGAAAACAGCATCCCTTGGTCCACAATTTCTATATTTTCTCCAATAGCAAAAGAAACACAGTGCATTCATTCAACCCTTCTAACTTACTCTGCCATTTAATTAAATTATGCTGATTTTTGTATCGTAACTCCAATTAAACACCTTGATTTTGTGACCAGTTATGTAATGGCTGTTACGGTGCAGTGATAGTATCCGAGCCAATGGGTCTGTGTTCAAGTTCCCACCTGGTCTAGAGGTTTGTAACAATATCTCTGAACAGGTTGATTCAATAACATCTGTATCTAGCCTACAAACTGGATTAATCTCATTTTTGAAACTGTCTTTGACTCTAGCCTCAATAGCTTTTGAGGAAGGAAAGTGTAGAGCTCCACTCAATTTGTGTGACATTTTTTTCCTGACTTCACCCTAAATATCCCTTACCTTGTTTCTTGAGTTATTTGTTTTCTACGGGGCAGTGTTATTCTGTAATTTCCATCAATACTTCCAGAGTGATCACCAGCTCATCTTTCCAACATATTATAACAAACAGGGTCTTCCTTACTTCCTCAGGATCAATGTTCGACAACAACGGGTAACCTAGTTCAATAAAACATGGCAACGCCCACTCACAAAGAATCAGTGGTGCTAGGGATTCAGATGCATGATCACCTGAATTGATTTGGTCAGTTTGGGAGATCAGAAATCCCAGCAACCAGTGTGTATCCCAAATCTAGGGTCACTGACTGAGAGGACTTTAACAGCAACATTAGGTTCAGACTCAATGCCAAGAGGTCTGATTGGGTCAGTTATCCAAACATGTACATCAAGAATACACAATTAGTTACATCATTGAAGAAGTTGTAACAGACTACTTATAACAGATGTTCAAGATAATTAGAATCAATACAATTTCTGAAAGAGAAATCATGTTTTAGAAATCTATTGGAGCACTTTGAGAATGTAATACCTGTAGTGGATAAAAGGGAACCAGTGGATATACTGTTCTTAGGTTTCCTGAAATTTGATAATCTACCACAACAAAAGTTATTTTGATAATAAATGGTTGTTGTATTGGGACTAGTATATTAGCATGGCTAGCAGATAGGTTGGATAATGGAAGCAAAATGCAATAAGTGCATGTCAAGGAGATTAGTGCTGGGACATCAGCATTTATATAAACCATTGGGATAAAGAGACTAAAGATATAATTGCCGATGACACAATATAGATCAGAAAGCAAATTGTGTAAAGACATAAGGATGTAACAAAGGGATATACATCATTTATGTGAGTGAGCAAAGATCTCTGAAATGAAGTATACTGTGGGAAATTGTCCATTTTGACAGGCAAAATAAAAAAAATTCAGAGGAACCGGAGTGTCATAATGCGTGAGTTATGAAAGGTTAGCCCACAAGGATAGCAAGTAATGAGGAAAGCTAACAAAATTATATCATTTGTCTCAAGGGGTATGAATACAGAAATAAGGAGTTTATGCTTCAGTTACACAGGGCACTGGCAAGACTGTACTGGAGTATTACATTCAATAATGGTCACCTTACTTCAGGAAGGATGTAAATGCATTGGAAGTAGTTAAGTGAAGGTTTAGATTAGATTACTTACAGTGTGGAAACAGGCCCTTCGGCCCAACAAGTCCACACCGACCCACCGAAGCGCAACCCACCCATACCCCTACATGTACCCCTTTTTACCTAGCACTACGGGCAATTTAGCATAGCCAATTCACCTGACCTGCACATCTTTGGACTGTGGGAGGAAACCGGAGCACCCGGAGGAAACCCACGCAGACACGGGGAGAATGTGCAAACTCCACACAGTCAGTCGTCTGAGGCGGGAATTGAACCCGGGTCTCTGGCGCTGTGAGGCAGCAGTGCTAACCACTGTGCCACCGTGCCGCCCACACAATGTTTAATAGATTAATACCTGGAATGAGTGGGCAATCTTTTGAAGAAAGGATGGAGGTGGCTAACAGAACATGTCAAGATGTCACTGTGTATAAAAAGAGTATACATTAGGTCAATTTAAGGCTGAGATAGACAGACAGATTTTAGATCGGGCAAAGAAATCAAAGGTCATGGGGAAAGACAGGAAAGAGTAGGTGAGGATTATCAGGTTATCCATGATCTCTCTCATTGAATTTCAGAGCAGACTCGATGGGCTGAATGGCCTGCGTCTGCTTCTATGTCTTACAGTCTTCTGACTCCAGCATTAACAACAGCAGGGTAGGGGTGCATTAAATAGAAAACACTGCAGTCAAATTGGCTCTAGCCATTTTTGTTTGTCTTGATATCATTCAAATGCAAAGGAGCCATTTATATTGAATGATATGACATCTGTGTTCATACTAAAATAGGCATTGCACATATAATGTTTCCATAATGTAGAACAATGGTTTGTTAGAAATGAGGCAGCACGGGTGAAGGAAGCTGTTGCTCTGGAAGCTTATGTTTTATTGCGGGTTAACTGAGGTTGGACTAGTTGGGAATATATCCAGGTAGACCAGATCAGGCATACCTAAAAAAGCCTCCCCACCATTGATTGTAACCATGGAGATATCGACAGGTAGATGGATATTTAAAAGCTAACGATAACAGGGTAGAGAGGAGAAGAGTTCTTGTAAGGGAGTAAGGTAATTGAACAGATCATCATGACAAGATTTATCAGTCTCAGGAGTAGAAATCTTATCCACATATCATCCTGACAGAAATAATTTTGGAGCAGGTCTTTTAAAAGTTGTAATGTGACAAAATTAAAATAACATTTCTCTTCTCCCTCCCAGTGCCTTGATGAAGGAATATCAGGTTGTGCATTTTGTTGGCTTCATCAGGGAAATGGAACATTTCGTATCAGCTTTTTTAACAATTTCTTCAACATTACCTCAGTGGGGACACATTGTATCCAAGCAGTTTGATCACATTTCCTGGAATCTGTTTTTAAAATTATATCCTGTGATAAGCTACCATTTCTCTTTCACAAAACGACCAGCCAGACAGAGTTGCTGACTGAAATGTCCAGCTGAAATATCCATCTTCCCCTCACCCCATTCCCCTTTCACCATCCTCATCTTTTCGTCAGTGGATCACATAGAGGAGAGACAGCATCATCATAAAACCATTGAAGTTGGGTAAGGCCACCAATAGAGATATAGCAAGTTCAGGTAGAGTCATTGAGCTGTACAGCACAAAAACAGACCCTTCGGTCGAATTCGTCCATGCCAATCAGATATCCTAAATTAATCTAGTTCCATGTGCTAGCACTTGGCCTATATCCCTCTAAACCCTTCATATTCATATACCCATCCAGATGCATTTTAAATGTTGCCATTGCACCAGCCTCGACCACTTCCTCTGGCAGCTCATTCCATACATCCACCATCCTCTGCATGAAAACTTTGCACCTTAAGTCCCTTTTAAATCTTTCCCCTCTCACCCTAAACCTATGCCCTCTAGTTTTGTACTGCCCCATTCTGGGGAAAAAGACCTTGTCTATTTACCCTATCTGTGCACTTCATGATTTTGTAAACCTCTATAAGGTCACACCTCAGCCTCCGACGCTCCAGGGAAAACAACCCCAGTTTATTCAGCCTCTCCCTTAGCTCAAATCCTCCAACCCTGGCAACATCCTTGTAAATCTTTTCTGAACCCTTTCAAGTTTCACAACATCCTTCCTATAGCAGGGAGACCAGAATTGCATGCAATATTTCAAAAGTAGCCAGCCCACTGTCCCGTACTGCCACAACATGACTGCCCAACCATCAGTCTGACACATTCATAGAATCGCTACAGTGTGGAAGTAGGCCATACCGACCCTTCAAAGAGCACCCTACTCAGATCCACACCCCATCACCCTATAACTCTGTAGCTTTCATGGCCAACCCACCTACGCTGCACATCTTTGGACTGTGGGAGGAGACACACACAGACACAGGGAGAACATGCAGACTCCACACAGACATTGGCATGAGGTTGGAATCAAACCCAGCTCCTGTTGTTGTGAGGCAGCAGTGCTAGCTACTGTGTCACCCACTTTTGCACTCAGAATTTCACAACAGAAAACAGCACTTGCCTTGAGACCAGATGTACAATGGAGACCTGTGAATAGATCACCTATTTACCATTCATCTCTGTAAAATACATTATGCAGCAAGAGAAATTCTTAATGACACTTTAGTTTACTTCAAACTGGCTGCAGAAGGAGAGATGATATACCTGTCTACATTAATATGTCTTAGGTCACTAATGCCTCCTCAGAAACAATGGAGAAAGAGATTTATAATCACATTAAACATTATCAATAATATGGTAGTCACTAACCTCATATTACACTGGGACTTACAAACCTATTGTAGGATTTCAAATAATTCCATCATTATATTCATTATAATCACATTATTCCACCATATCATCACAATTGACTCTCACTTTTCAATGTCCCTTCAGCACTATTTTTAATATTTTATGGAGAATAAAGTATACATTTGAGAGTGAATAATAAAATGATCATTTAATCAAGAGGTTAACATGGACAGCCATAAATCCAATTGGTAATTATGGTTCACAAGGCCACATGACTTCCTCAAATAAAGGGCAGCTTTACAACACTACTACCCAGACATAATTCGTCAACTTTTCCTTCACAAGTTGTTTTGGTGAAGGTGCATCAAATGGAGGACCATCACTGCTGGATAATTGAGCCCCCCGAAGCGCTCTGATAAGAAATAGTTAATCTGAAACATGAGCATTCTCCTCAGCCCTTCCCTGATGGGCTGATGGTTTTCCAAGCTTTTGTTCAGTTATTCTACCTGTAAGAACATGTTCCTGGGCACCTTAAAGGTGAGGGAACAAATCACAGCAGTCAGCATTATATTCACAAGATGAATTAATGCTTTGTTTTGGAGATAAAGAGGGAAGTAGTTTTCATCCATCTTGGCAAACACAGGACGAAGCAATGCATAAAGATTCCTCCCAAACTCAAACAAGGAGAGCACATGTTACTGTACAAACCCAAGGCCTAATCCTGTATTCTGACCTAAGCCTCCAATCCCGCGAATCTGAAAGGCTCACCTGCTTTGACTCGGATATTTGGGCTCCTGATCTTGCCAGCTACATTTTCCGCTGTGCAGAAGTAGTCATTGTCATGGATAAAGCTATTAAACCCGGATGGCGAGAAGGGATAGAGCTGCAGCGTGCCGTTAAGGTGAACGTGGCGAATATTGGGCACGTCGTAGATGTCGTCTTTCGTGGCAAGGTACCAGCGGAGGATGGTGCCAGGGGTCCCGGCAGCCGGGCACGGCAACACCGTGCCCACTGAGCTGGAGAAGATCACCTGCTGCAGTGAGTCATTTACAAAGTACAAGCTTGTCCTGGGATCCTCACTGTATGCTGGTGGGAGGGGGAAAAGAGGAGATGGAAACGCAGTTAGTTTGGCACAGAGTTAAATTTCACACCTTAATCTTTCATCATGACTTTGAAGAGGAACGCAAAAGTTACGACATATCATAGAGTGTAAATCGTGCTAACAATCAAGATTCATCATAACTGCAATCTGATCCATATTTCTGGAACATCCTCCAACTGTACCACCCTGTGAGATACCTACACACCTCCAGTTTCTGCCCATTGCTGATTTCCAATCTCCCCGCCAGTGGTACACATACCTGCATTGTCTCCAGATTCTTTAAAACAAAGCATGGCTTGTCAAAGCATGAGTCAAGACCTCAAACATTGTCACCCGCTGAGATTTTGGGGTTGCAAGCTCTGAGGTACCAAGAGGATTGGAGGATAGCAAATGTGGTTCCCCTGTTCAAAAAGGGTAGTAGAGACAACGCTGGTAATTACAGACCAGTGAGTTTCACTTCAGTTGTTGGTAAAATGTTGGAAAAGGTTATGAGATAGGATTTATAACCATCTAGAAAAGAATAATCTGGTAAGGGACAGTCAGCACGGTTTTGTGAAGGGTAGGTCATGCCTAATGAATCTTATTGAGTTTTTTGACAAAGTGACCAAACAGGTAAATGAGAGTAAACCGGTTGATGTGGTGCATATGGATTTCAGCAAGGCGTTTGATAAGGTTCCCCACAGTAGGCTATTATACAAAATGCGGAGGAATGGGATTGTGGGAGATATAGCAGTTTGGATAAGTAATTGGCTTGCTGAAAGAAAACAGAGGGTTGTAGTTGACGGAACATGTTCATCTTGGTGTCCAGTTACTAGCAGAGTACCACAAGGGTCAGTGTTAGGTCCACTGCTGTTTGTCATTTTTATAAATAACCTGGATGAGGGCATAGAAGGGTGGGTTAGCAAATTTGCGGACGACACTAAGGTAGGTGGAGTTTTGGATAGTGATGAAGGATGTAGTAGGTTGCAGAGAGACATAGATAGGATGCAGAGCTGGGCTGAGAGGTGGCAAATGGAGTTTAATGCGGACAAGTGTGAGGTGATACACTTTGGACAGAGTAATCGGAATGCAAAGTACTGGGCTGATGGTAGGATTCTAGGGAGTGCGGATGAGCAGAGGGATCTCAGTGTCCATGTACACAGATCCCTGAAAATTGCCACCCAGATTGACCAGGTTGTTAAGAAGGCATACAGTGTTTTTGGCCTTTATTAATAGAGGGATCGAGTTCCGGAACAATGACGTTATGCTGCAGCTGTGCAAAGCTCTGGTGCGGCCACACTTGGATTATTGTGGACAGTTCTGGTGACCGCGTTATAAGAAGGATGTGGAAGCTTTGGAAAGGGTGAAGAGGAGATTTACTAGGATGTTGCCTGGTATGGAGGGAATGTCTTACGAGGAAAGGCTGAGGGCCTTGAGGCTGTTCTCGCTAGAGAGAAGAAGGTTGAGAAGTGACTTAATAGAGACATACAAGATAATCAGAGGGTTAGATAGGGTGGACAGCGAGAGCCTTTTCCCAAGTATCGGGACGGCAAACACGAGGGGACACAGCTTTAAAGTGAGGGGAGATAGATATAAGACAGATGTCAGAGGTAGTTTCTTTACTCAGAGAGTAGTAAGGGTATGGAATGCATTGTCTGCAATGGTAGTAGATTCGCCAAGTTTAAGTTCATTTAAGTCGTCATTGGACAGGCATATGGATGTAAATGGAATAGTGTAGATGGATGGGCTTCATATTAGTGGTATTCCTGATGAAGGGCTTTTGCCCGAAACGTCGATTTCACTGCTCCTCGGATGCTGCCTGAACTGTTGTGCTCTTCCAGCACCACTGATCCAGAATCTGGTTTCCAGCATCTGCAGTCATTGTTTTTACCTTCAGATTAGTAAGACAGGGCAGCACAACATCGAGGGCCGAAAGGCCTGTACTGCGCTGTAATGTTCTATGTTCTAACCCTATCCATATAACTCTGCATTTCCTACGGCGAGCCTCAACATCCCTGGGCAATTCAGCATGGCCAATCCACCCTAATCTGCACATCTTTAAACTGTGGGAGGAACTCCACACAGACAACTGCCTTGAGAGTGGAATTGAACCTGGGACCCTGGCGCTGTGAGGCAATGGTGCTAACCACTGTGCCACCCAATAACTAGAGAAGCTGTGCAGAGGTCCTTCTAAGTCAGTGCTGTAATTGGCAATGTATAAACTTTTCACGATACTCATTGAGTATATGTGACAATAAAACCTCATCTATTCTATTCTATTTTATAAATATATTATAATCACTGAGTAATACAAGTGCCAGAAGCCTGATAATTACTTGGGATCCCTCGACCCAATTGGATTTAGTTACCTCAGTTCAGATCATAGCCCTGAATTTGGGATAGTTCTGCTTTACACTACCTTGCAACATACAAGGCCAGCAACTTTAGAAAGACAATAGAAAATATAACATTGTATTTCATGCCAGTTCATAAAGCACTGGGTTTCCCAACTCTGGCTGGTTCTAGAGCTGGAGGTCTCATCATACGATCTCAATTAATCCATCCACCACTCGTCACCTAGCACCTCACTGCACATCACATTCCCACAACAATCAGAAAGCCAATGTTGTAATAAAACAAAGAACTGCAGATCCTGAAGATCTGAAACAAAAACAGAAATTGCTGGAGAAACTCAGCACGTCTGGCAGCATCCATGGAGAGAAAGAGTTATCATTTCAAATCCAGTGACCCTTCACCAGAACTGATACCATATTTTTATCACTAGCAGGAGAAGGCTGACATGGAATATTTTTGTGTTGTGTTTTAATACTCTGATGTTATTGCTCCAGGGATTTAGTCACCGCAATAACTTGAGATTTAAGGTTTAATTGCTTCAGACTCCAGGACATTCCTACAGGAATTGGTGACTCAAAGATTGACTTTAGTTGTAGTAGAAACAGATTGAGGAAAGAAAAATGGAATCAACTCTTCCCATTCCTCACCTTCCAGAGTAAAAGATTAAAGTTTGCACAATGAAAAATGAGCAATAATTCTCAGTGAGTTTAATTTGCGAAGGGCTTGCATTTTGCTTTCCAGGGACTTCAATCTTTCCGCTGCTTATTTCAATATATCACCTGATGGAGTGGATGAAGGGTCACAGCTGGCATTGACTCCAATTATTGTGACTGCCCGTCAAAGAGAAATGTTATATTTTCAAAGCTTTCTCTATGATTGGTCTCGCTTCCCTACGGTGGTCCCTCTCACAGATTTGGGATTTCATTCTGTTCAGAATTCGGGATCTGTAAATGTTCCTTTCAGCAGCAGGGAGCGGTGGGGGCGATTGTTTAGGGGACCTAACTTGGGGCTGACGGTATGCTCAAAGTGCCATCCCCTGATCCTTCTTCTTTCTCTCCCTTTCACTTGTCCCACGTGGGCAGGAAAAGAAAAGCAAACACTGGATTTTCATCTGGTTTTGGGGACCATATGAAACTCCCCACTGAAGAAAGGAAGACAGTGATGTTAGTTAATGACTAATTAATGTTTCTAGGTCCATGAGTTCAAATCTCACCAAAGCTGAATGAATTTCGATTCAATTAATAAAGTCTGGAATGAAGCGCTGGTCTCAATAGTAGTGATCGTGAAAAGATCAGCAATTGATCACAAAAACCCATCTACCTTTGCCACGTGTAGGACATCTGCTATAGCCAAGTTCCAGCTTTGGGCGGTATGGTAGCTCAGTGGTCAGCACTGTTGCCTCACAGTATCAAGGGCTTGGGTTCGATCCCAGCCTCGGGTGATAATCTGTTTGCAAATTCTCCCTGTGTCTGCATGGGTTACCTCCCACAGTCCAAAAATGCGCAAGCTAGGTGGATTGGCCATGGTGAATTGCCCATTTTGTCCATGGATTAACCATGGTAAGTGCAGGAATGGGGTGAGGCTAGGTGGGATGCTGTTTGGAGGGTCAGTGTGGATATGCTGGGCCAAATGGCCTGCTTCCCCACTGTAGGATTTTATGTGGCCTAAATGTGAGCCACAGCAACATGTATGACTCTTGCCTTCCCTTCAAAATAGCCAAGCCAGTCAGTTCAAGGGCCATTAATGATGTATAACTAAGGATGATCTTGCCAGTCATATCCATGTCCCAGGAAAGAACAATGTTAAAAAATTAATTGAATCATTCTAACACCACCATACAACTGGCCTAATTGGTCCAAAGGTGAACCCAGTGACCATTTGGCAACATCAATTGCCTCCAGGAATTGAGAGCTGCCCGCGTTTTGTATGTAGCAAAAACAGGTGGCGGCCATGTTGGTGGCGGCCATGTTGGAGGCTGCTATTGCCTTATCAAGGTGAACAGACAGCTCCGTGGGAAAGGCAGCGGTGTCCAGCAAGATGGAAGTGAGCATACACTTTAGGTACAGGATTCAAAGCAGTACCGGTTGGCCTTTCTAATGTCCGATATTACACAAGTTCAAAGGATTTGGTGTCTGCATAATGGACCTGGCAACTAGGCGCCAATGTGCAGATTGTTTGGGTTTGACAGAGTAAGCTTTAAAAGTAGTATTTGTTACCAGGCAGGGTCAGAAATTGCTGGAGAAGCTCAGCAGGCCTGGTAGCATGTGTGGAGAGAAATCAGAGTTAACGTTTTGGGTCCAGTAGCCCTTCTTCAAAATTGCAGGTACCATAACATGGTCCTTATGAAACTTACAGTGCTACTAATTACTGGTGAGTGGGTCTCCTGTCTTCTCCCCCACTGACCCTTTGAAAGGGATCCTGAGATGACTTCGCAACACCTACATTGGTCCCAGACCTTGCTGCTCTTTGAAAGAGGTACAGTTATCTATCAGAAAACACCCTGCAGGCTTCAATGTCATTATCCACAATTGTAACAAAAACCACTGACACTGTCAGCTGTGAAAATGAAGTCAGTCTCAGACAGGTTCAGGCGTAACTTCTCTCCTGCATTAAAATCATTTCTACATTTAAAAAAAGACATGGAATTGTTGCTGTCTTTAACAGCCTCAGGACATCTGAAAACACACCACAGCATGAAGATAAAACAGAAAGGGCTGGAGTATCCCAACAGGGCTGTCAGCATCTCTGTGAGAGTTAACAGTTCAACACCAATGACTTCTTCAGAACTTGGACTTCAGTAAGGTGTTTGACAAGGTTCTTCATTGGAAACTGGTGAGCAAGGTTAGACCACATGGAATACAGGGAGAACTAGCCACTTGGATACTGAACCGGCTCAAAGGTAGATGACAGAGGGTAGTGGTGGAGGATTGCCTTTCAGACTGGAGGCCTGTGACCAGCGGAGTTCCACAAGGATCAGTGCTGAATCTACTGCTTTGTCATTTATATAAATGACTTGGATGTGAATATAGGAGGTCTGGTTAGTAAATTTGCAGATGATACCAAAATTGGAGGTGGACAGCAAAGACGGTTACCTCAGAGTACAACGGGACCTTGATCAGATGGGCCAATGGGCTGAGGAATGGCAGATGGAATTTAATTTAGATAAATGTGAGGTTCTGCATTTTGGAACGATAAATCAGGGTAGGACTTATATACTTAATGGTAAGGTTCTAGGGAGTGTTGCAGAACAAAGAGACTTTGGAGTGCAGGTTCATAGTTCTTTGAAACTGGTGTCACAGGTGGCTAGGATAGGGAAGAAGGTGTTTGGTATGCTTTCCTTTATTAGTCAAAGTACAGAGTATAGGAGTTGGGAGGTCATGTTGCAGTGTAAGGACATTAGTTGGGCCACTTTTGGAATGGTATGTGCAATTCTGGTCTCCCTGCTATAGGAAGGATGTTGTGAAACTTGAAAGGGTTCAGAAAAGATATACAAGGATGTTGCCAGGGTTGGAGGGTTTGAGCCAAAGGGAGAGACTGAACAGGCTGGAGCTGTTTTCCCTGGAGCATCGGAGACTGAGATGTGACCTTATAGAGGTTTATAAAATCATGAGGGGCACAGATAGGGTGAATAGACAAGGTCTGTTTCCCGGGGTGGGGGAATCCAAAACCAGAGGGGCATAGGTTTAAGGTGAGAGAGGAAAGATTTAAAAGGGACCTAAGGGGCAACTTTTTCACACAGAGGGTGGTATGTGTGTGTGGAATGAGCTGCCAGAGGAAATGGAGGAGGTTGGTACAATGACAACTGTTAAAAGGTATCTGGATGGGGATATGAATAGGAAGGGTTTGGAAGAATATGGGACAAAAGTTGGCAAATAGCACTCAATTTATTTAGGATATCTGGTCGGCATGGACAAGTTGGATGAAAGGGTTTGTTTCTGTGCTGTACAGATCTATGATTGTATGACTCTATAACTAGAGTGTAGTCACTCTTCTAACAGTGGTAGCTATAAGATATTATCATGCAGGAGCAGAAAAAGGCCATTCAGCCCATCATGTCTGCTCTGTCATTCAGTGAGGTCATGGCTGTTCAGAAAACTCTCAACTCAATTCCTGCTTCACTAGGAGAAAGTGAGGACTGCATCCGAGGAGCAGGAGAATTGACGTTTCGGGCATAAACCCTTCTTCAGGAATGAGGCTGGTATGCCATGCAGGCTGAGATTAAGGGTAGCTCCTCGGATGCTGCCTGGCCTGCTGTGTTTTTCCAGCACCACATTTTTCAACTCTGGTCTCCAGCATCTGCAGTCCTCACTTTCTCTGAGTTGATGTCAACTCTACTGCGAATCCTCTTTCAAGGATGCCTACCTTGAAGAAGCTCTCCTCCTCCCTCTACAAGGATCTCAGTGAGTCCCTCTCTCACTGCACCCTCCAGGTTATCTCCTCTGCCCTGAAGCTCTTCAGCCACGTCCTGAATAACTCCCCCTCCCACTCCGCCAAGGACATGCAGGTCCTTGGCCTCCTCCATCGGCAGATCCTGACCACATGACACCTGGAGGAAGAGCGCCTCATCTTCCGCCTAGGAACCCTCCAACCACACGCGTATTCCCAGCGCCCCTCCCCCAAATTCCCTCCACCCTACCCTTTATCTCAGCCCGCTTAGCACACCAGCCTCATTCCTGAAGAAGGGCTTATGCCCGAAACGCGATTCTCTTGCTCCTCGGATGCTGCCTGGCCTGCTGTGTTTTTCCAGCACCACATTTTTCAATTCCTGCTTCACCCTCATTAATCTTCATTCCCTGTCTGATTAAAAATCTGTCAATCTCAGACTTGAACACACTTAATGACCCTGCCAACTTGCACACAGCAAGCACCCCTAAGTAGAAGTAGAAGTCATTGGTGATTGGTTGATGAGTAAGTATCAGCCTGGATAAATCAGTTCCAATGAAGAGTTACTGGACTCGCAACATTAACTCTGCTTTCTTCCCATTGATGCTGCCAGACCTGCTGAGTTTCTCCAGCAATTTCTATTTTTGTTGTGACTTGAGATATATCCCTCCCTCTAATTTTAATAGTGCCACAGAGTCTTCCATATCCACTCTATAGTCTAACACCTCCAAAATGGCAGCATCTCTCCGTATTGTACTGGATGGTCAGGATAGATTACATTCTCATGTCCCTACAACAGGGTTTGGACCCACAGTATTCTGACTAGTTTTAAGAGCTGCATCACTAGATTATTAAGGACAACAGAGTTTACTCTTAATTCCTCCTTCCTGAAAGTAAACAAAACCTACAGTTGCCATTAAATCAGTTCAAAGTTTGCTTAAAATAGGGAGATGGCTGGAATACAAAGAACTGATATTGAAAATTGTGAGTGCAAACTGAAGCTTTAGCTGAATCACTGCACTGTGAAGAGATCTACAGACTTGCTGTGAGATTGGAGTGAAATTTGAAAGAGGAAATGAACTTTAAAAAGGACAATAGATACAATCTCCATGTGCACTTGCTGAAGCCTGAGTTAATATAGAAATGTACTGACATGCGAGTGTGATTTTATAATGTAATGTGGGTGGCATGTGTGGTGGGATGGGGTGGAGGAGGGGGTGCTGAAGATTAAATATCAGGGCTTTGAAGAAAAATGTACACGTGATTGTTTGAAGTATCAGTCACAATCAGACAGTAAATGTCTTATCCCTAGAAGTTTTTAAGCTACTTCTTCAATTCCCCACCAAGTCATCCTACATTTTACTCGGGGACATTTATACTCATGCTATAATGGACTCTTATCAATTTGCACACAAGTCTGCTGATGTGTATTCAGGTGAGTAGATGTGATAGTATTGAGAGTGATGAACGCCCCTCAGAAGTCACATGCTGCACCATCTAGTGGTCATTCTGATGAAACTCTGCCACTGGTGATTTTGGTAAACCTGAATGAATGTCAGATTGATTATATGGTACCCGTTCATCACTGCCCAAGTTTTTCAATTCCACACAAACAATTGTTTATTCAGAGTGCAGTGTCGTCTTCTTGCAGGACAAAGCAGCAGCCAGCCCATTCACCAGTGTTGTCACATAAACAGACGTGAAACTGTTTCAAGGAGGAATATTGGCTTGTCTTCAACTGGTGCCATTTAACTCCTTTCCCACTGGTTTTAAGAGCAGTGGTACTCAGTCCCTAGCTCTTATACCATGTATATCAGCCTGTTCCTGTGCTGTACTGTTCTAAGCTCTACCTTCTTTATAAAGAAGACAAGCAGGAGGCTGGAAGAACACAGCAAGCCAGGCAGCATCAGGAGGTGGAGGAGTCAACATTTTGGGTATAACCCTTCTTCAGGAATCTTCAGGTTAGACCCGTAACTTGTAACCTTTCACTGTACTCATGTGAGCACATGTGACAATAGAGCTAATTCAAACTCAATTCAATTCCATCTAGGTTTGAAAAAAGGGAGATCTTCTGGCACTGTGTCTTCCCAATCCCAGTGTTTTATCTCCAGTTCGAACATAGAACAGTACTGCACAGTACAGGCCCTTCAGCCCTCGATGTTGTGCCAGCCTTTTATCCTACTCTAAGATCAGACTAACCTATATATCCTTCATTGTACTATCATCCATTTGCCTATCCAAGTGTCGCTTAAATGTCCCTAATGTATCTGACTCTACTACCACTGCTGGCATTTCATGCACCCACCACTCTCTGTGTAAAGAACCTCCCTCTGACATCTCCCCTAATCCTTCCCCCAATCACCTAAAATTATGCCCCCTTGTGAAAGCCATTTCTGCCATGGGAAAAAGTCTCTGGCTATCTATGCCTCTTATCATCATGTACACCTCTATCAAGTCACCTCTCATCCTTCTTCGCTCCAATGAGAAAAGCCCAAACTCCCTCAACCTTTCTTCATAAGGCTCCAGTCCAGGCAGCATCCTGGTAAATCTCCTCCACATAAAGCTTCCACATCCTTCCTGTAATGAGGTGACCAGAACTGAACACAATACAATTGACCTTGGGTTTTTTTTTTGGTTCCTGCCATTGAAGTTTATATCTCATTGCAAAAATTCAAGCATCCTAACTGAGGAAGGCTGAATGGGAACACAAGTGGTTTTCTAACTTTCATAGACTTGTCTGCTGTTAAGCTAATGTCCCAGTTACTGGGCTGCAACCAGGGCTTGCGAATTCAAAGGCATGATTCAAAACGATGAACAGGGAAATTAGAGTCATAGACATTCACAGTAAAAGGCCATCTGACTTGTGCCAGTCAAAAACAACCACCTAACTATTGTAATCACATTTTCCAGCACTGGATTTGTAGTCCTTTATCCCTTCCCATCACGAGTGTATACCTAAATAGTTCTGAAATATTACGAGGATTTCTACCTTTATCCAGCCTTGCAGGCAACAAGTTCCAGATTCCCAACATCCACTTCTCCTTGGCTAGCTACTAAACAGATTGAAGTCAATCCCAGGAATTCCTTCTCACAGAGTGCTGTCAAGGCTGGGTCACTCAGGCTAAGATAGATTTTTAATTATTAAGGGAATCAAGGGTTATGGGGACAAGGCAGGAAAGTGGCATCAAGTATGATCAGATCAGCTGTGATTTCACTGAAATGGAGGAGCAGGATTGATGGGCCAAATGGCCAACTTCTGCTCCTACAACTTATAGCGTCACTGTGTGCATTGCATTTGTCTATACACCAATGATAAACCATTTTGTATAAAGCACTAGAGGGATGTGAGAGGCACTGTGTAAATTCCAGTCTTCCTTGTCTAACTTTAGCATAAAGGATGGGCAATGGTATTCATCTGCAATTTACATGGGCTGCTGTAATGTTTCCAAAACTGAGGCAATGAAACACATTGAAAGGTAATCTATCAGACAAAAATCTATAAGCTGAAGATGGCAAGCAAACCGTAAAGAGACTGAATTATGTCATTATAATGGCAATCAGTGTCACTTGGACTGAAATTCAGAGAGATTTGTTTTCTAACACAATCCCACACCATCCATTAGCTTTTGTTCTTCATTTACTATTAATTCCTCTAGGCCATGTTTGAAGATATAATCGTTTGTTACTACACAGGTATTCAGAAAGGGGTCCCTCAAGCACCGGGTTTCAGCAGAAGGGGGTTGTGAGGGGTTTTTCAAGTTAACAGTTTCTTACAGCCTTTTAGATTTCTGTGTGAGATAACTAAGAGGTGCATCAATCTATTTGTTTTTATGTGAATGCATTTTTTCCCTGCAATGCTGCTGCTGTTTCTCTTTGCTTATCCAACATTATCTGACAGGAATTAAGACAGATTATCTGAAGATGTATTCATTTTAGAAGGGACTTCTTGGAAGTGGGTGCCTATATTTGATAAAATGTTTGCAAATTGATGTGTTAAAGAGAAGACTGGTTAATCCTTTTTAAAAAATTACATTTCCTATTCTCAGTGCATTGACTGGAATTTGAACTAATATTTCAATTAACCTGCTGCACGAAAGGGCAAATTAGAACATCACAATTTCTTGACTATCTTTCATTGATTGGTAGCAGTTAGGGGAAGTTGGCAATCTCTGGGTAATCAGAACAAAGGTGTTTAAGAGGTGGGTTTACTGTCAATTTCCTGGTGGAGGTTAATGCAGATGAACTAACTCAGAGAAGGTGGGAAGAAATCTTTCAAAAGACAGGTCTGTCAGAATCCGATGTGGCCTGCGCAGAGTTTGATGGGCACTGCTATCTCAATGCCAAAGGAATTTACTACTTCAGTTGGGACCAAGAGCTTTGAGAGCTTTCCTCTATACTTGTAGGAGGTGAAGGTGACAAAAATAATCATGTCCCTCAGAAATATCTCAAAGCCCTTACACACACACAACTACTCGTTTGGAGCAAGGCATTGCAATCCAGCTTAATGTTGCATCCATTACGCACACTGCATGATCCCACAAGATGAGTGTCTAGTTCCTATTGTTTTAGTGCAGTAGCTGGCAGGGGGTAAACAGTCAGCTGTAATGCTACAAAGTACAATTACACACACAGCAGACCAGAGTGTCCAACTGACATACTCCTTTATCTCATCAAAACAACAGAGAAATGGACACTGTTTATAAAACTTGATATGAGCGAGAAATTACCTCATGTCATTACAATGACATCGCCCTGAACAATTCCAATACTTTGAAAGGACATTAATATCAAATATTAAATGAATCTCCTGAGTCTTCTTGACAAAGAGGATATAAATTGTCCTTTTATGGGGCAAAATGTCACAGCCAAACAATAACAAATTAAACTCTAATGTGACATCATCTGTTATCCTAATAAACAAGACCCCTGGCCTTCTGAAACAAATGGACAAAGTTGTCAATCTGTTAGAATTCCCAGAACCCCACAATGGCAATGAGAATTCATTTATTCCATTCTTATAAGTTAGTGACCCAATGTATGGAGATAATAAATCTTACAGGAATGGAGTTATACATTAGAATTGCTGTTAATTTACACACACACACACACACACACACACACACACACACTTTCTAAACGTACTCCAGAATCATCAGATCTTTAGTGAAAATACTATTACAATCATGGCCCACATTCAAGCATTTTGTCCTTGTAGTACAAGAATATAATTTCATATCTACAATCAACCAAAGAGAAGACCAGATTCAAGGCAAGTGAAAGACCTTGCCAGTGCCTATCCTAAGCATTTTCAAGTTAAATACAGAATCGACCTCCCCAAACCTTAGTACATAACATTGTTCCAGGTGGCACAGTGATTGTCACTGCTACCTCACAGCACCAAGGAGGTAGGTTCAATTCCAACCTTGAGTGACTGGCTTTGTGGAGTTTTCATGTTTCACACTGTGTCTTTGTGGGTTTGTCCAGATGCTCTGATTTCCACCCACAGTCCAAAGATGCGCAGGTTAGGTTGATTGGCCCTGCTAAATTACCCTGTAGTGCCCAGGGATGTGTAGGCCAGGTGGGTTAACATGGTAAATTTGGATTTTAAGGGATGTTCTTCAGAGGGTTAGTGTGGATTTGATGGGCTGAATGGCCTGCTTCCACACTGTGGGCATTCTGTGAACATCTATGACTGCAGCACTTCAAAAAGTGCTTCACCACAGCTCCCAACAAAGTTGTGTGTGATTGACAGAGGACATTGAAAGAGCTCTTCAGGGCATGGGGCATAATGTGAATAAACCACGCAGAAAACATCAGCCAAACCTGTGATGAAAATAGACTAGTCAACTGTTCAGGACATTTTATCACAAAACCTAAAACGTTTATCTCATTGGTAGGGACTCCTCAGTGTTTTCAGCAATTCCTGTTTTTTTTTCAGATTTCCAGATCTTTTTGGCAAAAGAGGGATTTTTCTTTCTCTCTTTGTTCCTCCATGAGACAGGAAGGACACTGACTGGGCAAGCACTTGTTGTTTCTTCCCAGTTCCCCTGGATCTGAATGGCTTGCTCGGCCTCACTCACAAACACCAAGGAGGCATTTCATCCCCTTACTCCTGACACACTGCCTTAATATACCGTCAGGAAATATATAAATGCCAGATTCATCAGCTGTACCCACAAGGTAGAGCAAAACATCACCCGTTCACAGCGCAATGCCATCCAGGTTCTCAAAACCAATCTCAACATTGTCATCAAACCAGCAGGTAAAGGAGGAGCCATTGTCATTCAGAATAGAACTGATTACTGCAAGAAAGTGTACCGACAACTGAACAACTAGGAACACTACAGGCACCTACCAGCTGATCCGACCACACACCCGTGAATTAAACACACTGATCAGAACTTTAGATCCAGTCCTTCAGAGTTCCCTACCCACTCTCATCCCACGTACTTCTCGTGTAGGCGACTTCTACTGCCTTCCAAAGGTACACAAAACCAACACACCGGCATGTCCCATCATGTCAGGCAATGGAACCCTGTGTGAGAATCTCTCCGGCTATGTGGAATACATCTTGAAACCTATTGTAGAGGGGATCTCCAGCTTCTGTCGTGACACTATGGATTTCTTACAGAAACTCAGCACCCACGGACCAGTCGAACCAGGAACATTCCTTGTCACCATGGACGTTTCCGCACTCTACACCAGCATCCCCCACAATCGTGGCAACAGCCTCGGTGCTCAACACCAACAACTGCCAGTCTCCAAACACCATCTTACATCTCATCCGCTTTATCCTTGATCATAATGTCTTCACCTTTGACAACCAGTTCTTCATCCAGACACACGGAACAGCCATGGGGACCAAATTTGCACCCCAATATGCCAACATTTTTATGCACAGGTTCGAACAAGACTTCTCCTCTATGCAAGATCTCCAACCAACATTATACACCAGGTACACTGATAAAACTACACAGTGACATCAACAAGTTTCATCCCACCATCAAACTCACCATGGACTACTCTCGACTATCTGTCTCATTCTTGGACACCTGCATCTCCATCAAGGATGGGCACCTCAGCTCCACACTCTACCGCAAACCCACAGACAACCTCACAATGCTACACTTCTCCAGCTTCCACCCAAAACATATTAAAACAGCCATCCCCTATGGACAAGCCCTACGCATACACCAGATCTGCTCAGATGAGGAGGAACGTGACGGACACCTGGAAGTACTCAGGGATGCCCTCACAAGAACTGGGTATGATGCCCAACTCATCATTTCCGACGTGCCACCGCAAGGAACCGTAATGACCTCCTCAGGAGACAGACACGTGCTGCAACCGACAGGGTACCCTTTGTTGTTCAGTACTTCCCAGGAGCTGAAAAATTACGCCATGTTCTTCGTGACCTGCAACACATTATCAATGAGGATGATCACCTCACCAAGACCTTCCCCACACCTCCACTACTCGCCTTTAAACAACCGCCAAACCTCAAACAGATCATTGTTCATAGCAAACTGCCCGGCTCTCAGGACAACTCCCTACAACCCTGTCACGGTGGATGCTGCAAGACATGTCAGAGTGTGGACATAGATACCATCATTACATGTGGGAACACCTCCCACCTTGTACATGACAGGTACTCACGTGACTCAGCCAATGTTGTCTATCTTATACGTTGCAGGCAGGGATGCCCAGAGGCATGGTACATTGGGGAAACTGACCAAAGGCTACAACAACGGATGAATGGGCACCGCACAACAATCAACAGACAGGAGGGTTCCCTCCCAGTTGGGGAACACTTCAGTGGTCCAGGACATTCCGCCTCGGACCTTCGGGTGACCATCCTCCAAGATGGACTTCGGAACAGGCAGCAGCGAAAAGTGGCCGAGCAGAGGCTGATAGCTAAGTTCAGTACCCATAGGGAGGGCCTCAACCGGGACCTTGGGTTCATGTCACATTACACAGACACTCCTACACACACTCACACACACACACACACACGGACACACACACACGGACACTCAAAAACTGCATGAATTTGTGTAAAGCTCCGTTACCTCACTTTTTAGATTAGAATCAATCTAAACACCATGGCATAGACAGAGAACACAGGGGGCCAACACCTTCAACATATTAGGGAGGTAAAAACAATGACTGCAGATGCTATTCCTGATGAAGGGCTTTTGCCCGAAACGTCGATTTTGCCTGTCCTTGGATTTTGCCTGTCCTCGGATGCTGCCTGAACTGCTGTGCTCTTCCAGCACCACTAATCCAGGACCTTCAACATATTGTCTCGCTATCACCATTGTTAATAGCTAACCTGAGAATGCAACTTTTTGAAAAAAGGTTTTGTGATTTACACATGAAAGAAATGAAAATATCATGATATTCTAACAGATGAAAGGTTTAACAGACAATCAATTTTTCAATGTATAATTTCAGTTACATCACACTGTAAATTTTTGCTATAAATTCTGTGTTAGGATTGAGCCCTCCACTACCACCTGATGAAGGAGCGATGCTCCGAAAGCTAGTGTGCTTCCAATTAAACCTGTTGGACTGTAACCTGGTGTTGTGTGATTTTTACCTTAATATAAAATTACTAAAATTGTTTTTAAAATTATTTCATAGTAGGTGGGTGTCTCTGGCATGGCCGGAATTTGTTGGCCAATCCTTAACCGCCCACTGAAACGGTCCGAGCAAGCTGCACAGTTCAAGGGCAATTAAGAGTCAACCGCATTGCAGCAGGTCTGGAGTCGCACGTAGGCCAGACCAGATAAGGGTCAAGAGTGTGGTACTGGAAAAGCACAGCAGGTCAGACAGCATCTGAGGAGCAGGAGATTCAATGTTATGGGCCTAAGCCCTTCATCAGGAATGATGAAGGACTTAGGCCGAAACATCGATTCTCTTGCTCCTCGGAAGCTGCCTGACCTGCTGTGCTTTTCCGGCACCGCACTCTCGACTCTGATCTCCAGCACTTGCAGTCCTCACTTTCTCCCAGACTAGGTAAGGGTAGCAGATTCCCTTTCTGAAAGGCCCTTAGGGAGTGAGATGTTTTTTTTTAATTACAATCAACAATAAATCAATGGCCACCTTTACTGAGACTAGCTTTCAATTCCAGATATTGTTAATTCAATTTAGATTCCGGTAGCTGCCGTGATGGGATTTGAAACCAAGCTGTCAATGCATTAATTAGCCTGGGTCTGTCTTCTTTCCTGGCTTGCTATCAATAATTCCTCTAACTGCCTACCTTTTTCTCTTTCAAAGATTTCCAAAAATGTGCAGGTTAGGTGGATTGGCCGTGCTAAATTGCCCATAGTGTCCAGGGATGTGCAGGCTAGATGGGGAAATGCAGGGTTATGGGGATAGGATGGGAGGGTTGGGTCAGGGTGGGATGTTCTTTGGTGTGGACTGAATGGGCCAAATGGCCAGCTTCCACACTGTAGGAATTCCATAATTCGATTCTCTGGGCTCTGTCTATACTTTTCCTCCCACCACATTCCTCCACTCCCGTCATCAACATTAATATCACCTTTTCCCAGCTTCTACTATCAGCTTCTGGAAAAGGGTAACTGAACTCAAAAAAATTAACTCTGCTTTCTCTCCACAGATGCTGCAAGATCTGCTGGGTTTCTCTGTACTTTCTGTTCGTTTCAGATCTCCAGGCTTCACAGTTTTAAATTTCTTTGTTTCAAATTAGCCTGGGTCTATTGACTTACTAGTCCAGTGACATTACCACTCTACCACCCTATGAGGTGCAGCTTTTTCTGTCAGATTTATTAACTGAATGCAAATTCCAGCTGCTGCCAAGGTGGGATTTGAATCTGTATTCCCAGAGCCTGACCTGTTGGATTACAAATCCACTGACAATACCATTAGACCACCACCTCCTAGGAAACAATCCAAATGGTGCTTTGATGTGTGGCGTGAAAGGGTGGGGGCTAGGCTAAAAGATCAATGGACATAGCAACTGAAGGAGGCCATTCAGCCCACCGAGTCTGCTTCAATATTCAATTAGATCATGGCTCATCAAATAATCCTCAATTCTCCTTTTCTGTCTTCTCCCTTTACTGATTTAAAAATTCATCTCAACCTTGAAAATCCTTAATGATGCAGCTTCAACAGCCCACTGTTGAAAGAAATTCCACAGATTCACTTGCCTCCAAGAGAAGAAATTCTTCCTCACCTTTGTCTTAAATGGGTGACCCCTTACCCTGAGATTTTTCCCTCTAGTCCTCGACTCTCCCACAGGGGGAAGTAATCTCTCTCATCTACCCAGCTCAAGTCATCAAAGAACCCTGTATGTTTCAATCAGGTAGCCTTGCATTTTTCTACATTACAATAAGTAGAGGCCCAACCTGACTAACCTCTCATGAGACAGTCCCTCCAAACCCAGTATTTTTTCTAGTCACTGTTCTCTGGATAGCCTCCAATTACAGTGTACATTTCCTGGTATAACAGGTCCAAACTAGTCACAGTATTTAGGGTGTAGCTTTTCTCACTGAGCTGTAGGTTTGATATCCAGACGTTTCATTACCTAGCTGGGTAATATCATCAGTGGCGACCTCCAAGTGAAGCAAAGCTATTGTCTCCTGTTTTCTATTTATATGTTTGTCCTGGATGGGGTTCCTGGGGTTTGTGATGATGTCATTTCCTGTTTGTATTCTGAGGGGTTGATAGATGGTATCTAGATCTATGTGTTTATTTTTGGCGTTATGGTTGGAGTGCCAGGCCTCTAGGAATTCTCTGGCATGCCTGTGCTTAGCCTGTCCCAGGATAGATGTGTTGTCCCAGTCGAGTTGGTGGTTTTTTTTTTCATCCGCGTGTAGGGCTACGAGGGAGAGAGGATCGTGTCTTTTTGTGGCTAGCTGGTGTTCGTGTATCCTGGTGGCTAACTTTCTTCCTGTTTGTCCTACATAGTATTTGTGACAGTCCTTGCATGGAATTTTGTAGATGACGTTGGTTTTGTCCATGGGTTGTACATAGATCTAGATACCATCTATCAACCCCTCAGAAAATGAACAGGAAATGACATCACCACAAACCCCAGGAACCCCATCCAGGAGAAAGATATAAATAGAAAGCAGGAGACAACAGCTTCGCTTCACTTGGAGGTCGCCACTGATGATGTTACCTAGCCAGGTAATGAAACATCTGGATATCAAACCTACAGCTCAGCGAGTAAACCTACACCCTAAACCTCGACCTGAACTACAAACCTTGCAATAGTCACAGTATATTAGCAGCTGTCTAATGCCTTGTAAAGGTTTAGCAAAACGTCCTTACTTTTATATTCCATTCCCGCTGAAACATCCTATTTGCCCATCCTATTATGCAATGAACCTGCTTGCTCACCATTTGTGTTTTTTGTAACAGTAACCCGCCCCCCCCCACTCTGTGCTGTAGCTTTCTGCAGTCTTTCTCCATTTAAAAAAAATTCAACTCCTCTATTCTTCCTTACAATGTGCATACCTTTGCATTTTCCCCACATTATAAGTTTTTGCTCATGCAATTAAACTGTTTATGTCCCTCTGCAAGCTTATTGCGTCATGCTCAACACTTGCCTTCCCACCTAGTTTTGTGTCAACTAAGGGATAGTGAATTTTCATAAACAATCTGTAATCCAGATGAGCTGAATGGCTCATTCTCACGGAAAAATTTTTTAAAAAGCAATTTTTCTCTTTCGTTGAAACTAAAAAACTCACTATATCCCCTATTTCAATATGATAGCGAACAAAGAATTGCTACTATTCTGTCTGGTAACAAAGGAGTTAAAGACTTAGCTGAGCAAAGCCAAGTTCTCAAGCAGCAAGAAAGAGCATTATGGTGCATAAGTATATGAAATACAATTCTGCATTGCCTGGGTCAACACTAATGGTTTCCTAATATTAATGCAAGTTTCATGATTGGTATTTGCACAATAGACTCAAAGTAAAACCTTTAATCCTCTGGCTTCAATCCGTCACAACATATATGCTATTAATACTTCATAAAACTGTTCAGGGAAAGCTAGAAAATTACACATTTGCCAAGCAACAGCACCAGATTTTTAAAGAGGTGATAACCCTGTTTCATACCTAAAGAGAAATCAAATATCAGTATTTTTTCATTTGGAAATGAAACTGGAGCAGCATTTTTCTCATGGGCGTCTTCAAATTATTTCAAATACAATAAAACTACAGAAAAGCTGGCATCTACCTGGCAGTGTGGTAAATTGGCAAGGAATGTCCTGCCCATGAAATGCAAAATCTGACCCTATCTGTCCACTTTCAGCTATCAGAGGAGGGATGAAACGGTATCAATGATGGTGCTATCGAGTGGATCTTACTAAACACCCCCAGCCTGCTCACTGAGGCTCAGGTCAGGTTCTGCCGGGGTCTGTTCAGAGCCATTCACTGCAGCATTTTTTAAAAAAATGGGCAAAAGAGCTGAACTCAAGGGATGAGATGAGATTGATTGCCCTTGACATCCATGCTACATTTGTCTCGGTGTGGCATCAAAGAGTCCAAGCAAAACTGGAGTCAACGTAAATCAACGGGAAAGCTTTCCATACATTGAAGTCATCCCAAATACCAAGAAGGTTGGTTGGTAGTTGTTGAGTCAATTGTGTCAGGGGAATGTGCTGGCCCAACCATCTCCAATTCTTTCATCAATGACTTTCCTTTCATCATGAGGTCAGAATTGGGGTTATTTGCCAATAATCACAGAGTGACTCTATTCACGACTCCTCAGGTTCTGAAGTAGTACATGTCCACATGCAGTGACACCTTCCATGAACCTGCTGGAAGAGCTTCACTGTAAAACCCCACCAAAAAGTGTTATCTGACCTGCTGGTGCATCACATCACTATCACGCCGACAGTTCCTCCTCTTCCCATCCCCCCCACACCTCCCATTAAGAACATCCAATTAAACTCCGATCATTCTTTTGGGAATTGCTCATCCTTACTGTCTGCCAGATTTCCTTTAAACTCATTAGAAGACCATTCCACTGGAGCATTCCCACGACCCCTCTAAGGCGGACACTTTGAACATGGTCAGGCAGACGGAATTCCAATTGTCTAGATCCACCCTGGGCAGCCCAAGCCCATTCCCCAGGCTGTCCAGTGTGACAGGCCAGAGATGATGGGGCTCACTGCTTAGGTCAGGAACAGCAGCAGACTTATCAAAATTCATTTGAAAGATGTACTCCAGCAAAATATAAAAATAGACAAGTATCTTCTTTGCAAAATTTAACAAAGTACAAGCTTGGACACAAAAACTGGATATTCGAATTTAACCACTTTTGTTCCACTAATGTGTCATGTAAGAGCAACTCCAGCTGATGCCTAACCAGAGATCTATATAAAACATGAGCACAATCTTTTTGTTTCTATATTCATTGCCAAAATTATGCTGCTACAATTATCCTTGACTATTAACTGCCCTCTGCCGCTGTCCATTCATATTTCTGGACATGGGCAATGTCCTTTTCCTCAGATTGAATGAGTTAACCAAGCCACCTTAAAGTTTCAACTAAAAAAAAAACGAACAAACTGTGGATGCTGGAAATCAGAAACAAAAACAGAAATTGCTGGAAAAACTCAGCAAGTCTGGCAGCATCTGTGGAGGGAAATCAGAATTAACATTTTGGATCCCGTGCTCCTCCTTCAGAACTGGTGGTAGCTAGGAGAGATATTAATGCAGAAGTAGACTTGGGGGGAGGGTTCACAGGTGAAGATAAAGCCCAAAGAGAGAGCAAAACAGTTGGACAGACAAAGGTTCGGGTAAAGGTCAACCTAGGAGAATGATTAGCTGCTATTGGGGACTATTAGGGACTGCCAATGGGTTGTGTGTTAGCAGCCCATTTGTGTGGGGGTTGGGGTAAGGCATAAATACCGATCTTTTCCAAGCTATGAAGGAACTAAGGGCACTACTGTATTGTTAAATGTGCAGATTCCACTAAAATAGGTTGACGGACTGGCATCGTTGAGGAAGGGGAGAAGCTGCAGAAGGGTTTGGACAGGCTAGGAGAGAGGCAGATGGAATCTAAGACGGAAAATTGAGGTTATGCATGTTTTTAGGAAGAGTAGAGGCATAGACTATTTTCTAAATGGGGAAAGACTTTGGAAATCTGAAGCACACAGGGACTTGGAAATCCTAGTTCAGGATTCTCTTAAGGTTAACTTGCAGGTTCGGTTTGCAGTCAGCAAGTCAAAAGCAGACCCCCTGTACTCAGTGGAGTTTAGAAGGATATGGGGGAAAGCTGAATGAAACTTACAGAATACTGAAAGGTCTGGATAGAGTGGACATGGAGACGATGCTTCCACTAGTAGGAGAGACTAGGATATAATGGGTCTGCCTCAGAGTGAAGGCCCTTTAAAACTGAGACGAGGAGGAATTTCTTCAGCCAGAGGGTGGTTAATCTTGGGAGTTCATTGCTGCAGAGAGCTGTGGAGGCCAACTCATTGAGTGTATTTAAGACAGAGATAGATAGGTTCTTTATTGGTAAAGGGATCAAGGGTTACAGGGAGAAGGCAGAAGAATGAGGTTGAGAAACATATCAGCCATGATCAATGGTGTAGTAGACTTGATGAACCAAATAGCCTAAATCTGCTACCATATCTTATGTTCTTACGGTCTTATAAATCCAACACTGACCATGAAAGATCCTCCTTCACAACTTCTCCCCTTGACTGAGGTGTGGTGAGACTCAGATTAAGTTACCATTAGTCATCTCTCCCTAATGAGAGAGCAGCTTATGATCCAGTAAGACGATGGTGACTTTATCAAAAAGGAGTACCAACCCCCAGCAATCAAAACACAGGAGTACTAATGGTTGGTGCCTCTCTGCGCCCAAAGAGCTGAAGTCCTGATCTGAGTGGGATTGGGAACAGATACTCGGCAGTATTGGTCCATTCAAATAATGCTGCTCATGTGCTCCTCATGATGGTGATTTATATTATTGCAACAAGACCTAGAAGTTGGCCATGTGCTTACACTTTGAAACAGGAGGTGAATTACAATGTATATGGAACAGGGGAGAATGGGTGTGGAAAAGAGACCAAACCATGCAACCTGCTTGGATTACATTATTCAAGCTGTTTTACTCATCTTGTCAAGAGGAGAATGAAAAACAAGACAAATAAACAAAACCAATCATCATCAGTAGGTCGCCTGAATCAGGGGGCGCTGACTTCCAAATGAAATCTGTCCTTTTTTTCAGATGTCCATGACATGAAAAATTGTGTTTATCAAGTGTCAATTATTCCAATAAACACTGAGCCCATAATGACATAATGAACCAAAGTAAAATACAGATCCAAATGGACAATAGATTAAAATATGCTCACAGTGTCCAGCAGTGCAAAGTGATAATACTGCCCTGGATCTAGAACAGCTCATAAAGGTTGGTTTTCACAGTTGACAGTCACTCAGTTAAACATACTGAATGGCAAAAACACATTTCAGTGTCTGCTGTTATCACAGCAACATCAGGAGCCATCTGTGACCAGAACACTGCACCATCCCCCACTCCAAATGTTTTAATGCAGCACCATCAAGCCCATACATTCAGCAATCCTTCACGGTTGGCCTTGAGTCTTCACAAATTATAAATTAATCTCTGGTGGCACACCCTCTTACAAAGCAGTCATGGATTCAAGTCCCACTCAAATGCACTTACTCTAGGCTGACATTCTCATGCAGTACCAAGGGAGAACTGCATGGTCACAGGCACTTCCAGATGGAACATGAAACCGAGGGCTTATCTATCCTCTCAGTTGGAAGCAATTAAACCATTTGGCTCAGCAAGTCTGCTCTGTCATTCAATCATGGCTGATATATTTCTCAACCCCATTGTCTTGCTTTCTACCCATACCCACCCTCTGACTTAAAGAAATTCTTCTTCATCTCAGTTCTAAGGGGCCATCCCTTCACTTGGAGGCTATTCCCTTGGGTCGAGTCTCTCCTGCTAATAGAAGCATCTTCTCCATGTCCACTCTATCCAGACATCTCATTATTTTGTAAGTTCCAATCAGATCCTCCTCTCATCTTTTGGAACTCCATCGAGTGTAGACCCAGAATCCCCAACCACACCTGGTATCATGACTAATATTTATCCGTCAAGTGGCTGGAGAGCGATGTTAAATTCTTGAAGATTCCAGGTCGATTCTGAAGGGTTGGTAACCGCCCACTCTGCAACTGTTGCCACATTTGTAACTTGGTCGAAAACACAGGACATGTTGCAACGTGCCACTGTGTCACCTCATTACTTCTTTAAAAGGGAAGTGAGGCAGCTTTCTCAGATATCCTCAGGAAGCATCATACCACACTCAAAACATCGACTCTGTTTCTCTCTCAACAGATAGTGCCAGACCTTAGCTTTTCCAGAATTGTCTGTTTCTCAACTCCTGTCTCCAGTTGGATTTGACAAGCCTGATTCCTTGAAGGTGCTTTGCCTGTGACAGCCATTAATCGCTAAAGCATCACACCATTCTGAACTAGGTGGAAAAAAAAATGATCAAACCCTTTGCACTGATTATTCAGAGACGTTTGTTGAGTCAGAGAGATGTATTTCCTTTCAGTCAAAGAGAACCTGTTCATTTATGGACTCAATGGCTGTATGTTCAATTATCATAATTCTGATCACTTACAATTGCTGTCGGAATCAATAAGCATTGTGATTTTGTCTCCCAAGTGGATTGTATGTTCGTAATGAGATAGGGATGTACAATGCAAAAATGAAGATAGTTCCTCAGACAAAAACAGATGAAAATGGCATGTGTTCTCCTGAATATAAGAATATGAATGCATTTAAATATTATACAAAGATACAGTGCGGGAAGAGGCCATTTGGACAATCATGTTTATGTATGCTCCTTGAAAGAATTATGCAGCTAGCTCGACCTCAATCCTCACTGTCCTGCAAAACGTTTCCCTCTGAACTCTTATCCAATTCTCTTCTGAAATTTACTATCAAATCTGTTTCCACCACCTTTATTGTCTCAAGATGGTGGCGGTGGCAGGGTAGGAAGTTTTCGGACTCTGTGTCCACATGCTCCTGCTCACCTGGCTGGCTGCATTCTTTTTTGGTGTGTTTTGGTTTGTTTCATCATTTCTCTTTCGTATCAAAGTTGCCTGTTCCCTCTTTTCCGTGGCTGTGGTGGAGGAAGGATGTTGCGAGGACCTGCAGTGGCGGCAGTGTGGTGGATTCAGGTGTCTGATCCGTGTGGCCATAGTGGCCACAGCTTTACCGAAGGCTCCATTGTCAGTGGGGATGGTCCATTCCTCTTGCCAGCGGTTTCATTGGTGTCTATACCGGTATGGTGGCACGGTGGTTTCTGTTCTCTCCTCGTGGCTATGGCAACAATATAGCGGCTTCAGGCAGTGACCGAAGTGGTGATGGCTTCAACATCAGTGACTTCGTGGATCTGGTCTGCCCCTCCTGGTAGGTCTGGTCTGCCCCCCGGCTATGACTTCGATGTCACTGCTGAAGCTGACAATGTGGTGGGTCCAGCTGGGAAATCCTTGCTTTGGCAGTGGCAAATGGTCGCCACATCAGAAACCCATATTTCCGTAGAGGGAACAAAAGATTAACTTCGTCCTAACTTCATATCGATTATTTATTTTCATAATTTCTGTTTTAAAGTGGCAGCAAAATTCTGGCGACATGTACATAAATATTTTCATAAATACAAATGACAATAAGTTGTTATTCTATTCTATGCTTTTTGGGTAGTGCTTTGTAATCTTTCACAGATGTGGGTACCATTGGCTAGACCAGCATTTATTGCCCAGGGGCAGTTGAGTCAATCACATTGCTATGCATCTGGAGTCACGTGTAGACCAGACCAGATAAGAATGGCAGTTTCCTTCCCTAAAGGGCATGAGTTAACCAGATTTGCTTGTCCTGATAATTGACAATCATTCCATGGTAATCATTTAACTCTTAAATCCAGATTTTTACTGGATTCAAATTCCACCATCAGCCATGGTGGGATTTGAATCCAGGTCCTTAGAGTATTACCTGGGTCTTTGGATTAATCATCTTGTGATAACTCGTGGTAGCAGAAACTTTCCCATCCCTGCCCTTTCGTTAATTATCCCAAATTCATGTACTCTCATTGCTTACTCCTCTACCACTGGAAACAGTTTAACCACATTAAAATAGTGAGGGAAGGGGGTTCAGTTAGTTGAGTTAAGTCAATCACTGGAGTTTAGGACAGAGTGCTTTCTCTCCCTGTACTTGGCTGTGATAGTTCATGGAGGCTTCTGTCCTCACCTGTTTCCAAGCTAATTAACATTTAACCTCAAGATCTACATAACTAAATATCTTTCTCCAATAAAAAGAGAGTGGACTACTCCATCAAATTCATAATTTTGACTACCTCAATCAAATCTCCTCTTAACCCTGGGGTCCTTCATCCCTGTAAATAATGCAATTGAAACAAGTTTTTTTTTTAGTGTGGAAACAGGCCCTTGGGCCCTACTAGTCCACTCCTACCCTCCAAAGAGCAACCCACCCAGACCCATTCCCCTAACACTACAGGCAATTTAGCATGGCCAATTCATCTAACCTGCACATTTTTGGACTATGGGAGGAAACCGGAGCACCCGGAGAAAATCCACACAGACACTGGGAGAAGGTGCAAACTCCACACAGACAGTTGCCTGAGATGGGAATTGAACTCAGGTCTCAGGTGTTGTGAGACAGCAGTGCTGACCACTGTGCCACCGTGCCACCCATAAACGTTTGAGCTCCCGTTAAAGATTCCCACCTAAAAGACATGTCCGCCTTTCTCTTTCAGGTACCAACTAATTTGTTTTATGCTCAGAATTTTCCACTTTTAATGAGAGGACATCAAATAGTTGAACATGAAATTGACAGGAACATTCTCATGAAATTAAATCCCATCTCCCACCAGACAATTTCAGGCAAGTTAGGAACGTAGCAACAGAGGAATGTAGGAACAGGAGTTGGCCATTCAAGCACTCGAGCTTGTCCTGCCATTCAATAAGATCATGGTGGATCCGTAGCCAAGCTCTGTACACCTGTCTGTGGCACATATCCTTTAATACCTTTGTATCTTTCTCAAAAAATCAATCTCTATCAGATTTGAAATTAGCAACAGATCCAGCATCCACTTCCATTAGTGGAAAAGAGTTCCAAACCCCTACCATGGTTTGTGTGTAGCAGTGCTTCCTAACATCTATCATGATTGGTCTGGCCCTAATTCTCTGACTGTGCCCCCTAGTTGTAGAATTCCCAACCAGCAGAAATGGTTTATTTTTCTGTGACCCCACCTTTACCTGTTAGTACTGTATCTTGAAATACTTCAATTGAAGACTTCAATCCAACACTCCTTAACCTTCTAAATTTTAGAAAAACAGGCTTAATTTATATAACCTCTCCTCATAACTTAAGGTCTTAGTCTTTCAAGCGGGGATTATATGTAATCAATATTCCATTGGTGACAGAATCATAGTCATACAGATGTACAGCACAAAAACAGACCCTTCCATCCAACTCATCCATGCCAACCAGATATCCTAAATTAATCCTATTTGCCAGAACTTGGCCCATATCCCTCTGAACCCTTCCTATTCATATACCCATCCAGATGCCTTTTAAATAATGTAATTGTTCAAGTCTCCACCGCGTCCTCTGACAGCTCATTCCACACACACACCACCCTCTGTGTGAAAAAGTTGCCCCTTCAGTGCCTTTTAAATTTTGCCCCTATCACCCTACACCAATGCTCTCTAGTTCTGGACTCCCCCATCCCAGGGAACAGACCCAGTCTCTTTACCCTCTCCTTGCCCCTGATGATTTTATAAACCTCTATAAGGACATCCCTCAGCCTCCTATGCTCCAGGGAAAACAGCCCCAGCCTGTTCAGTCTTTTCCTATAGCTCAAACTCTCCAATCCTGCAATCATCCTTGCAAATCTTTTCTGATCTCTTTCAGGTTTCACAAAATCCTTCCAATAGGCTGCAGCTATGAGATGGTACTGGATTGAAGATTATAAAAGGTAGGCATACCTGATCTGGTAATAACCTGGTTCTCAAAGATCCATCCCACTCTGGCAATACTTTTCTACAACCTCCACCATCAGGGAGAAGGTACAGAAGCCTGAACGCACACACCAACCGGTTTTGAAACAGTTTCTACCCTACTGTTGTTAGAATACTGAATGGACTCACAAACTCTTAGCATTTGTCTGTACCTGTGTTTTTGTTTTTGCTACTGTTTACCTACTATTTACTTATCTATGCTATTTAGCTGTGTGACCTGCCTGTATTGCTTGCAAGTCAAAGCTTTTCACTGTGCTTTGGTACATGTGACAATAAATTCAATTTGATTCAATTCCATTTATTATTGTAACTTCTGTATGCCGACTGTGATCTCGGTCTCTTTATAGTTGCTTGCGATGTCCATTGTCACTCAAAATTTCTAACTAATTCCATAGTTACTGTGTATTTCTCATGGAACAATGATAGTCTGATAGTCCTCTGATAGTCCAGCTTTCCCTCTGACCTAACAATTACAGACCCAAGGCCTGAAGTGAGATTTGAACCTGTTGTTTTGAAGGTAATACTCATGAAGATCCCAGAAATAAACCTCATTTTGTGCTTATCTAGTAAAAAAACATTCATTAGAACCGTATCATTGACTTTTTAATTGATAATCTCCCCCGAATACATAATAAGAAATGTGAGTTTTAGCTATGAGTTTTTTTTATTGGGTTTGTCGGCTGCACACATTGACCAGATTGGACACTGGAATATATTAGTTCTCACTTAGTATTAGCCTCAGACCTTTTTTATATTAATATTAGGGATTGCTTGTTGCAGACATGTTTTAAAAGATGTACTCTTTCATGTTTCTGTAGGATTCCAGTCTTTCTATGGTATCCCCTTACTTTTCGCAGTAACATTGAACAGACTAAACCAATCAAGCACCATGAGCAGTTATCAGACTAATAAAATCAAACACAGAAGAACAATTGAATAATACATTGGTGGGATTGTTGTGATACAGTAGTAATGTCCCTACCTCTGAGCCAGACAGCCTGAGTTCAAGTCCCATATGTGTAATAACAGTTCTGAAAGGTTGATTAGAACGTATCAATAATAATTTTGAACAAGCTCATTGAGAGTGCCCTAGTGGCACTGTGGGAATGTTCCTTCCTCTAAGGTAGGAAGTCTGGGTTCAAGCCCCAGCTGTTCTGCGGATGTGTAATAAATGTTTCTGAATAAGTTGATTAAAAATGATCTTCAAAAGCACATTGCCAACATCCCAGAATTGTTCTTGAGTCAACCCACAAACAAGGACTATTCTTCAAAACACAGTGATTAAAAATCAGAGGAGGATCTGAGCAAAACTGGGCTTTTTAAAATGTTTTCATATGTTAATTATCAAAGATCAAGGAAGAAAAAGGATTTTCAAATGGACAGGAGTCTTATAATGAGACTTCCAGGAAAATGCCCAATCACGGTTGGCAACCCCAGATGAAGCAGGGACATTCTCCGAGTCAAATCAGAATCAAAGTTGTCATGCATCCTCGTTTGGGTCTTAGTTACCAGAATTAGAATTTTACTTAATAATTATACTATTTGCAAGGTATCCTTCCAAAAAAAACTGGTACACGGATTAAGCCATTTTGTCGGTCGCTATGCAAAATTCTTGAAGAAAACCCAGTGGCAATGTCTTTTTTTCATGTAATGATCTATCCAGGATAATGGCAAAGTCAGAATGGACAGAGAGGATTAGAATTAAGAACATTAGAACTGATGGTCATAAACACAGCTAAGCTCAAAATGCCTGCCTGCAATCTGGCTCTCTTCGATAGCTGCCTGTCTAACACTACGCTTTCCTCTGACAAGTCATCTTTTATCTGCTGTTGGGAGTTCAGTGACTAACTCATTATTCTTTACTCTCTAGCCACCTGTTGACAACTTGAAAAGTGGCAAGCAACATCAGAAATGAAAACCTTAACTCATGGTGAGAGTTTTGGTCGATATTTGTTCCATTTGCTCACTCCAGCTTCAAATTTTGCCTGACACCAGTAAACATATAAAGTCAGAACTCCTACATCAAATCCAGGCAACGACTGCATAATCAATATGAGGCCACACATGACATTGCCAAATAATTCCTCGTGAGCACAGATTGTCAAAAGATCTTTCTTCTTCCTAGAACTTTGTAACAAACAGGCCAATTGTAAAGGATGTTGAGAACCACAAATAATATGACAGATAACAAAGAGGAGGCCCATTGAGTGAAGTCAAGACACATGGTTCCTGTTGACAATGGGATCTATCTACCTTGATAACTTAATCACATCCCTGTGCACCAGACTAGGTATATTCTGCTGTTTAAAACTGTCAACTACAACTTGAACAATGTTGACCACCACTGGCAAGTGACCTAGTACAGATTATCTGCTTACTGAATAAAACATTTTCGGGTAACACAATCTGTGTGGAGTTTGCACATTCTCCCCGTGTCTGCGTGGGTTTCCTCCATGTGCTCCGGTTTCCTCCCACAGTCCAAAGATGTGCAGGTCAGGTGAATTGGCCATGCTAAATTGCCCATAGTGTTAGGTGGATTAGTCAGGGGTAAATGTAGGGGAATGGGTCTGGGTGGGTTGCTCTTCGGAGGTGGACTTGTTGAACCGAAGGGCCTGTTTCCACACTGTAGGGAATCTAATATGATATGAACATTGTTCCACATTGCAGTAAGACTAACAGGTGGCCATTAATGAATTAGCTTTATTTACACCTCCCCATTCTAAGAGCAGCAGAGAGGGTTTTATCACAAAATATGCAGATCTTGCAATAAATAACATTCTGATCCTACATTTTTAAAAAAGCTAGTCAACTAAAATGCCAAATCATACATTTTGGTAACTTCCCAGAATACAATATGACTACATCAACAATACCTTAAAATTAACAAATTGGGTTGCATACTTATTTTTATAATATTCTAAACAAAAACCCAATGACCGATAGAGGTAGATTAATTTACCTGTGAAACAGAAATGGTTTTGCTAAACACCAGTCCGCGTTTACAAAAATATTATTGACAAGGTGTAATGAAACTTATTTCTTCATCCTTTCTACATCTTAACAATTAACCTGTCTGGCTTCTTTCTCTTTCTGTCTGGGTACCTTCTCTCATTTTCAGTTTCCTGATTCTGATCTCTCAACATCTCAGATTGTGCCAATCCTGAACTTTCTGACAACCAACTCCATGAAATTGTTGGGACTGTGACAATGTTTGATTTGTCTTAATCAAAGACGCTGATTTACTTTGCCCCACCAGTGGATTCTGTAATATCAGCAAACTTTGCAGTTTCTTGTTGACTTTCTTTTCCTTCACTTTGAGCTATTGGAATAATTTGGATTATAGGAGGCTTCTTATGCTTTCCCTTCTTCATATTTCCTCTTTCATTCAAATAATATATGATACCAACAGATAATCTCTAATCTTCACCAGATATGTGAATGGGCCAAGTCTCTTTACAACGGCTCCAACTACAATGCTTCTCCTGATCACCCAGCTCAGTGATTTTCCAAGGTTCATGCCTTTTGTATCATAATATATCTTCACTTTGTCTTGCTTTTCTCTTATTTTTGCTCTTGATGTCAGACTTTAGCGAACTCAACTGTTTGAGGATTTTGAGATGCTATTCCTATCTTTAGATCTACCATGTCCTCAACCTGGTCCATGACTGCAACCTGCAGTATTTCTGTGACCTCTGTTCCCATATGCAATCTGGATATGACCAACATTCAAAAAGATAGAGCACTTTGCCTCGAAATTGAAAGACTTCAAAGGCTGGTGGTGACCATAGTGATAATTCTGAGATCGCGGACCTTGAGACCTTGCCATTTGATCTGGATCTCAATGAAATCCAATACACCTTTCCTGTTGGCTCAGGAAAATAACTCTCTTTCAATGTATGAATATCTTGTTATGCCATTTCCACAGCTTAAGTGTCATTGCAGGCCTCCTTCCATTTCAGCTTATATGCCCTGATTGGTCACAAATGTAGATTGATGAAGAGTTTATGCTCAAAATGTCGACTCTCCTGCTCCTCAGATGCTGCCTGACCAGCTGTGTTTTTCCAGCACCACACTTTTCGACACAAGTTTAGCCCAGATTTTATTGTTCTTAAAGCCATTTACAATGTATCTCTAAGGTTGATTTCTAAGTTCACACCATACCCACGATGAAGAAAGGGTTTAGAGTCATAGAGATGTACAGCACGGCAACAGACCCTTCCGTCCAACTCATCCATGCCGACCAGATATTCTAACATAATCTAGTCCAATTTGCCAGCACTTGGCCCATATCCCTCTAAACCTTTCCTATTTATATACCCATCCAGATGTCTTTTGAAAGTTGTAATTGTTCCAGCCTCCACCACTTCCTCTGGCAGCTCATTCCATACACGCACCACCCTCTGTGTGAAAACGTTGCCCCTCAGGTCCCTTTTTAAGTTTTTCCCCACTCACCCTAAAGCTATGCCCTCTAGTTCTGGGCTCCCCCACCACAGGGAAAAGACCTTGCCTATTTATCCTATCCATCCCCTCAAGATTTTATTAACCTCTATAAGTTCACCGGTCAGCCTCCGACGCTCCAGATAAAACAGCCCCAGCCTATTCAGCCTCTCCCTATAGCTCAAATCCTCCAACCCTGGCAACATCCTTGTAAATCTTTTCTAAACCCTTTCAATTCAAGAATGTAACAGTCTCACTTGCAAGTGATTGCTTTCAGAGTTTGCAAATCTCAGTGCAACTGTACCCTTGGTCATGCTACGATTTGGGCCCTGATATCAATCAGCTCAGAAGAGTACCTAATACCAAGATCTCGCAGCCAACATTGGTTAGAAACGATGTCAAAACATCTCGTCCCATGACGGTGAGGAAATCTTTCAGTTATCTTCATCTCCATTTTATTCATTTTCAGTCAAAATGTGAAACCTTTCTTCATGAATATGCCAGTCCTTTTTGTTGGGACTTCATGTTGTGGCTGTACAGGACATTTCTGAGGCCACTTTTGGAATATTGTGTGCAATTCTGTCTCCCTCCCATAGGTCTTGTGAAACTTGAAAACGTTTTGAAAAGATTGACAAGGATGTTCTCAGGGTCGGTGCATTTGAACTATAGGGAGAGGCTGTTGTCCCTGGAGATTTGAATGCTGAGGGGTGAGCTTATAGAGGGTTATAAAATCATGAGGGGCATGGATAGGGTAAATATACAGGGTCTTTTCCCTGAGTTGGGGAAGTTCAGAACTAGAGGGCATCGGTTTCGGTTGAGAAGGATAAGATTTCAAAGGGACCTATGGGGCAACTTTTTCATGCATGTATGGAATGAGCTGGTGAAGGCTGGTATAATTACAACATTTAAAATGCATCAGGACGGGTATATGAATAGGAAGGGTTTAGTGGGATATGGGCCAAGTGATGGCAAATAGGACTAGATTAACTAGGATATCTGGTCGGCATGGACAATTTGGACCTAAGGGTCTGTTTCTATGCTGTACATCTCTATGACTCTATGACTATGACTGTATGAATTCTCTCATTGTCTTCAAGTACGCTTCAGTGCAATTCCTTCAATTACATAGCGGACTGACTCATTGTGTACCTGAACACAATGTATGTGCACAGCGAGCTTTCAAATTGCTTAAAACCAACTTTAGGAGTTCCAAATATGTACAACAATGTTGTTCAGTCTTTAATTTCTCAAATGAAATGTAAATGAAGATTTCATCCCAGCCTCACTCTCTTCTTCCTGTTGTGTATTGTACTCTGAGCCTCAGACAGCCACAACTGGACTCACTGCATTTACTCCAATGAAAGAAAGGCCATTGTAATAAAATGCTCAAATCTTGCAATACACTACAACTGCTATTTTTCAGAAGCATTGATAAAGTCAGTAACTGGCACTTGTTGGGGTTGGTTAGCTCACTTGGCTAGTCAGCTTTTTTGTAGTGTAGGGTGATGCCAACAGCATGGGTTCAGTTCCTGTTCTGGCTGAGGTTTCTATGCTGTTCCCATATTCTCAATTTTGCCCTGCACCTGAAGTGACCTTCATGGTAAACCACCACTAGTTGTCTCTCTCTAATAAAAACACTCCTCTGGGACTATGGCAACCTTACCTTTATTACTGGGCATCTGTGTTTTTCATATAAATATTCATATACAAGCATCTGTACAAACCAGCATTTTTTAAGAAGTCATAGATAATCTGTATAAGCTTGTCCAATGTGCGACCATCATCATAACAAACGTTCCTTTTTTCTCAAAGATTGTACCTCTGTAAATTCCAGATGAGATACTAAGCTTAGATTTGCAGAAAATTCATAAGGAATCATTCCCTTGTTATTCTCATGATGGAGATCTACAGCCCTGGTGCTATGTCTCAGAGCTATATCTCTGGAAGTTAGTATCACTGAGGATAGGGAGGTGGTGGTGGGTGGATAAGCTCACAAACTTAAAAGATAGTCAATTAAAAAATATATATCTACATTTACAGAGTCAGTGTTCAGCCAAGAGCAGCAGGTCCATAGGAACACCACTGCCTGCAAGACTCCCTTCAAGCCATGCACCATCCTGACTTGGAAATGTGTCACATTTCTTCCTTGTTACTAGGTCAAGCTCCCTTCCCTACAGCATTGTGGGTGCATCAACACCCTTGACGGACTGCAACAGTTCTAGAAGGTGGTTCACTATCATCTTACAAAGAGAAATTAGATTTGAGCAGTAAATACTGGCTTTGCCAGTAACACCCACATCCCATCAATGAATTAATAAATAAAAATGTAGATGTGTCAGAATGACAGAAAAGTCACATTTGCACTGCACCAACATGAATAAACTTTACAGCCCAACTGGGTGGCACAGTGGCTCAGTGGGTGGCACTGCTGCCTCACAGCACCAGGGTCCCAGGTTCAATTCCAGCCTTGGGCGACTGTCTGTGTGGAGTTTGCACGTTCTCCCCATGTCTGCGTCGGTTTGCTCTGGTTTCCTCCCACAGTCCAAAGATGTGCAGGCAAGGTGAATTGGCCATGCTAAATTGCCCATATTGCTAGGTGCATTAGTCAGAGTGAAACGGGTCTGGGTGAGTTATCCTTTGGAGGGTCAGTGTAGACTGGTTGGGCCGAAGGGCCTTTTTCCACACTGTAGAGAATCAAATCTACAACACAACTATTTTAATTTCCTAACACTGGGGTCTGCAGGTCTATAGGTTAAAATATCCAAAACCCAAGAGTGTGTTTTCAGCTCAAGACCTGATAGATGTTTCACTGACAGAATATTCACTGCAAATTTCAATAGATAAAGTCTTTTCCAAACTTCTGATCCAAAATCTAAGACCAACAATGACTTCCAGTTTAGCCATGAATTTAGTGACAAACCCTGTGTAGGGACACCTTGAGCAAACTAAGGACTCAATTGAGACCAACTGTATTCATCACAAAAGTGGGTCAAACCAACAGTGCACGTTGAAAATCTCTATTCAACAATCATAAGTTTTTATTATTCAAGAATAGAATACAAGGAAGTGAAGAGGGAGATGGCATGGGGCAGGGTGATACTAGGCACACAAGATGGCCACTGAGCCATCAATTGGTCAACTTAACACACAACACACTTCACATTCAACAACCAAATATATGAACAAATCAACACCCATCTCTGGACTCATAGCAGAAGCGGTAATGCTAAGATTAGAACAAACAGTCATACTGCAAATTCAACCCAAACTCTGGGTCAGATATGTGGATGACACCTTTGTAATCATTAAAAACACAGAAATAGAGAACACACACTGGATCATCAACGCCACACTCACAGGAATCCGATTCACTCGAGAGGAAGAAAAGGACAACCAACTCCCATTCCTCGACGTGATAATACAGAGTACACCGAACGGAGAATTCACCACAAAGGTATACAGGAAAGCCACACACACAGACCAAGTCCTGAACTACGAAAGCAACAACCCCAACGCACACAAAAGAAGTTGCATCAAGACACTGTTCAAAAGGGCCACAACACACTGCAGTACACCAGAACTGCAAAAAGAGGAAGAACACCTATATAATGTATTCGCCAAAAACGGATAACCCCGCAATTTCATCAACAGATGCCTAAGGGAAAGACAACAGAATGAGGACATGCCACAACCCAAAGGACTAGCCACTTTACCATACATCAAGAACATTTCTGAACTGACAGCCAGACTACTACGACCACTAGGATTCATAACAGCACACAAACCAACAGCCACTCTCAGACAACAACTCACCAGAACGAAGGACCCGATACCCAGCATGAGCAAATCCAACGTGGTATACAAAATCCCATGCAAGGACTGCACAAAACACTACATAGGACAAACAGGAAGACAACTAACGATCCGAATCCATGAACACCAACTAGTCACGAAACGATACGACCAGCTATCCTTAGTAGCCACACAAGCAGATGACAAGCAACATGAGTTTGACTGGTACAACACTACTATTATAGGACAAGCCAAACAGAGAACAGCCAGGGAATTCCTAGAGGCATGACACTCATCCACTGGTTCAATCAATAAGCACATCGACCTGGACCCAATATACCGGCCACTGCAGCGGACAGCTAGAACTGACAACCGGAAGTGGCAGATTCAAACTACTACAAATGCCGGAGGAAAGATCACAGAAGCGCTTCACAGGAGGTTCCCAAGCACTGAGGATGTCACCTAGACAGGGGACGAAACGTCTGCAACACAAATTCCCAGCTCGGCGAACAGAACCACAACAACAAGCACCCGAGCTACAAGTCTTCGCACAAACCTTTAACACACAAGATGGCCGTTGGATCACAATATGGAGAGAAACAGCAGAGCAGATACAGACACTGCCTGGGGCCACCAGAATGCCAGCACAATGCACTCACAACCTAGTTGATTAGTTTAAGGCGGGTGGGGGGAGAGAATACACATGAGTTATGTACACTGCCCGCCAAAATATCTGGGTCCTGCCGAAAAGTCTGGGCCCAGCCAACACCTCTTATAGAAATGCTAACAGTTTGATACAGTTTGACTCAATACAGAGTGCTAATAGCCAGGGCTGCAGTAATCGTCCTTCTCAAGAAGAGCGATTAGCGCCCATTACTACAGCAATGGACTTCCGGACAGACATTGAAACTGACAATGTCTACACTGAAACTGACAATGACCACGCAGAACTTAACAAAGGCTGCGCTGGAACTGACGAAGACTGTATCGAAACTATCAACAATTATGCAATGATTGCCATAAACAAACCATGTTACAAAGACAGTAATCTCATCACTGACCTATTGTATCACAAGATGTATAAACGTGCTCCAGGTCAAGAGAAGACTCACAGCTGACCACTGTGCTGTTGGTGTCTTTCTCTCCCCGGAGCTCCGGTATTTCCTTGTGCAATGAACTCTGTCATTGAACCCCCGACTCTGACTCCGAGACTGGTGTTTTTCCCCACAACAGAAGGTTCCAGCAATTTAATTTGATTTTTTTTGTACTCAGTACATGTCCTATAGTGGTATCATTGAGCTTTCTGATCAGGGCTCTAATCTTTGAGAATACTGCAACAAAAAAGGCCATGTCTATGAATGCTTCTGAGCAGTCTTGATCCAGGTCCCCATTGGGCAAAAAGCCAAAGTACAAATTGCCCATAACATGACAGTCCCACCTAGAGGGACCACAGAATGACAAACATGAATGGTAAAATGGCACGGTCAGTGTCGTATTTGTACAAGACATTGGTCAGGCCACTTTTGGAATACTGTATTAAATTCTGGTCTCCTTGCTATAGGAAATATGTTGTTAAACTTGAAAGGGTGCAGAAAAGATTTACAAGGATGTTGCTGGGGTTGGAGGGTTTGAGCTATAGAGAGAGGCTGAATAGACTGAGGCTACTTTCCCTGGAGCATGAGAGGCTGAGGGGTGACCTTATAGAAGTTTATAAAATCATGAGGCACATGGATAGCCAAGATCTTTTCCCCAGGTTAGGGAAATTCAAAACTAGAGGACATAGGTTTAGGGTGAGAGGGGAAAGGTTTAAAAGGAACTAAGGGGCAACTTTTTCATGTAGAGAGTGGTGCAGGTATGGATTGAGCTGCCAGAGGAAGTGGTGGTGGCTGTTACAATTACAATATTTAAAAGGCATCTGGATAGGTATATGAATAGGAAGGACTTGGAGGGATATGGGCCAAATGCTGGCAAATGGAACTAGATTAGTTTAGGATATCTGGTCAGCATGGATGCGTTGGACTGAAGGGTCTGTTTCTGAGCTGTACAACTCTATGACTCTACTCTGTAGAGTCTAACATTGATTTTGGTTCTACGGGACATTGCTGAAGCAGAGTAAAGTAGGCATCATTCTGAATCAAACTTCCCCACCTCAAGCACTTCCATTCTTGGTGATCCATCAATTTTTATTCAAAAAGTCATTCATTTTGATTTGTCTCTATTTATCCAAATGCACAGTTAGCAAGCTTCTATCTTTCTGGAATCTTTTTGAGTTAAATAACTTTTCCCTTTTTTTTTTGAATAGTTCAACATTCACTGAATTGTTTGATAAGTCTATTTGTATATGAAATTAGCTCCAAGAAAAAATACTCAGGCTTTGTTCCGCTTATATTTAGTTTCTTTATCTAATCATGACGTCCAGCATGAAAATATCTCCATCTCCTTTCTTTACCATTATTAAACAATTTCCTCGGCTTAATTTTTTCATCTTCCTCTGTGGGGAAACTTTAAGATGTTGCATGCACTCATCAGGGTTTCTATATTAGGTCCAATGTCAGATTGTCATCCACGCTGAGTTTATATGGGCTGTGCCAACTACTGGCTGCCATACAATGGTTTCAATATTTGGACAACACACCCAAAATAGCCTTGCCTTATGCATTAGCTTACATTTTTCAATATTAAATGACACTCTCCATTCATCCACCCAGTCAGTCAGTGCCTCTGGATTTCTCTTGAACAATGTCACTGCGTCATTTTCCTCAACTGCTTTACTTTCCCACAGCACTTACTGTCACTCACAAATATTCCAGCAGCAATAACCCCACCAATGTCACTATTATTTACTACAGGGGCTCGGACTGAATCCCTGTGAGACTCTGTCAATCACAACTGCCCAATTAGAATTTTTATCAATAATAACTACCTCCTGTTTCCCATTATCTATCTGATTAAAAATCCAATTTACAACTTTATCTTGTGGCCTACAAGCTTTCATTTCAGCCATTAGTCATCAAACTATGGACTTGCATTGAAGAGTACCTCCCATTGCAGAGATACTCCATCATCTATGGGCATTGATTACTTTTGTTGGGGAATTAGTTCATGACAGACAACAATGGAGAGAACTACCACCTGTATATATTATTCCTCTAAGCAGAGCACTCTGAATTTACTCATTTAGATTTGCCCTTTGAGTGCTAATTAGGAACTTAGCAACAGGAGTTAGCTATTTGGCCCATTCAAGTTATTCTACTATTCAATTAGATCCTGTAACTTGCGTGCATCTAGCCATCTTTTTCCCATTGCCACTTCAGCCTTTGCCAAAAATCCATCAATCTCCACTTTCAAATTTTTAGTTGGATCATCCCTTCCCACACCCATCCTCTCACCCTGCCCTCCAACATTAACAGCTCAATAGGGGAGAGAATTCCAGATTTCCACGACCACTGCAGGAAGAAGTGCTCCCTGGCATCAACAGTGGTCACCATCTCTAATTTTAAGGCATTTCCCACCTCAGAAATAGTTTCCCTATCAATTCCTGATATGTTGATCATTCATTAGCCTACTTTTAATGACATTGTTATTACCTACTGTGGAATATGAAACGTGGATCTCCTCTTTACAATGACAGTCTCACCCTTTAATATTATTCTTACAGTCTATTTATTTCATGGTGTGAGTAGGGTTCAGCAACATTGCCCAGGAACATAGTTTCTCATGAAATTCCCCATTTATACTGTCAGATGGATTCTATAACAGCTGGATCAGAAAAACATCTATTATGTATGCATAGTTATTCAAAACTTTGACAATGTGGAGCTGCTTCTGAGATGGTCACATTAGCCAGCAAGTCAACAAACTGCAGTGTTGTCCTATTCATGTGCACTGGGCCATCCAGCTTGCCTGCAGCCAATAACAATGGCTATTTCCACCCCTTCTGGCAAGTTCAGATCATCACCATGGACAGTACTCTTACTGTATGTTACACTCGGATTCTCATGGTCTCTAAAGAGGTAAACTTAAATGAATGAACATGTACCTTCAGTGCACAAAATAATAACCTTCATAATGTTGACATTATTCATTTGTGCCTCCAACTATTGAAAATAGTCAGCATGCTTTGGTCAGCACAGCTGGCTGCTTTGTGATACAGAGAAACACCAACAGTGCTGGTTCAATTTCTGTACCAGCTGATGTCACCATGAAGGTACTATGTACTTGACCTCCTTACCTGAGCCATGGTAACACTCATATTAAACCCCCACCAGTTGCATCTCTCTATGAGAGAGCAGCCCAATGGTCATCTGGGACTATGGTTACTTTACCTTAACCCCAAGGAGAACCTCTTAAGATAGGTATCTCTTACTTCATATAAAACCAGGGCAAAAAACAACTGAAGTGCACCACACTGACATGAATACCAAGACACAGTAACTAAATGAGATCAAATCACCGAAGCCCTACTGGCAGATCCTTCATTATTGAGATGACTGATGGTGGTTTAACATGAGAGTCACCATATCTCAGGTGAGCTGAGACATTGAAAAGGAGAGCTTGTCATGGTAACTTCAGCTGGTGCAGGTATCAAAGCCACGCTGCTGGTACCAACCTATACTGTAAGCAGCCAACTGAGCTATCTGAGCACGTGCTAAATTAGGTGACATCTAACTGAGGGAACAAGAAACTACTAAGAACCTCTTTGAACAGAAAAACAGAGAAGGAACTAGAGAATTGTTCCACATCCTCTCAGTTAGATCCCAATGCTTCAGCAAATCAAACTCAACATTCTTGTCTCCATCAGGATTTGTGAGGTGTCTGTTCCATTAGCCTGGCATTTGGCCCAACACACACACATTGTTCATTTGCAACATCTTCCACTCTTACCAACTCTAGCCTCAATTCCCCAGTTGTATGAAACTATTGTCCAAATCCCATTGGCTGACGATACCTTAAAAAGTTTTTTGGTTTCCTTGTTCTCCAAAATATGCCCGCCTTGACAAGCACTTGGTTCCATGGGGAGCTCGGTACAAATGCAGATAGTGAGTGAGAACATTCAATCTTTTCACTTCATGGATTATTAAGATAAATGGCATGGAGCTACTGTAGCCACATTATTTAAGTCTATTATTTCATTAAATTGCCTGTATGCCAAACTGGTGTTGCTAACAAATCCTGGTGTTCATCTTAAAAGTTTCTCCTGCAGTTTAGGCAGCAGCACTAAAAGTAGCCTTTAATAATATTTTAGAATAACAAAACTCATATAAGGACAAACCAGCGAATATGAAATACGAGCAAAATGTACAGTATTGTTGGTTATGTTTTTGGACGAGTGATCCAGAGGTCAGAACTAATAATCTAGCAAACATGAGTTCAAACTTCCACCAGCAGTAGATTTCAATTTCAATGAAATCTGATATTAATAAGAGTGACAATGAAACTGTTAGATTGTCATAACATCTTAACTGAATCATTATCCTTCAGGATGAAGGAAGCCTGGCTTTATGTGTTTCTAGCTCTGACATCAATGGACCTCATTCTTAAATGCCCTCTGAGATGACACAGACAGACACTTTGTAGCATTAAAACAGACATGGACACTCACATTGCACAACCTGTAATTCAGAGCAACAAAAAGGTTGGGTAATACATTCCGACTTTGTCACCAATGCCCACAGCAGGTTTAGAAAATAATATTTATGATTTTCCCGAGCTTTGTGCACTGCATACCTATCATGTCGACACTTTTCTGTTGGAAGACTGTCATCAACAAACTTCACTTCCCCTTTGCGACTTTGTTTATGGGGGGTGGGGACGGTGGGGGAAGTCTTGTGGTGGTAGTGTCCCTACCTCTAGGCCAGTAGGCCTGGATTTAAGTCCCACCTGCTCCAGAGATGTGTCACGACATGTTTGAACAGGTTGATCAGTGATTTTGAGGGTGGGCATTCACAGAGATCAGCCCAACATGGCTTCAAATAATGAAAAGCAGTTCTAAATGAGGGCCACTGGACTCGGAACATTCCCTCTGCTCTCTCTGCACAGATGCAGCCAATTCTGCTGAGATTCTGTTTTGGTTTCAGATTTCCAGCATCTGCAGTTCTTTTGTTTTATATTATTACTTCAACTGTCATGATTCCATTGTCTCACCAACCCCCAATTCATTTATATAGCACCGCATCCCTCTCAATTCTTATCATTGTGCTGTGTCCAAAACTAAATTAAAACACAATGTTTCCCAGCAAAGGAAACAAATATTCTGATTTCAGCCCAAATGAATAATAAAAGGCGTTCAGTTGCTATTTTATGTGGATGCAGAAAATGCATGAGTGCTTGGTGGGGTGGGGGAGGGGTGGTGATAGAGAGATTTCCAGCTCTCAATGTTGATAAGTAGCCTGTATCAACCCTATATGTGCCCATACTTCTGAACAGCAACACCAGAGGGGGAAGCTAATTGGAAAGTCCTCCATTCTATTGTCTAACAATAAAGGGGAATCCCAGAGGGGACATACAGCATTGCTCTGTGTGTCAGCCCTAGAGTCTGTGTACCAACCAGTAGAAAAATACATCCTGTAGCAAAACATCCAAATAAAGAAATACTTGAGAGGGGAGGGCTATTTACCAGTGTGTGTTTAACTATTCTACTTCCCATTCACAGTCTGGTAAAATTACAAATGTTGATTGTAATTCCATTTTGTGGTATAGATGTGTCCTTTAATCTTTTGTTCACAAACAGAATGCTGAGGACCAGTTGGACCGGATGGGTCTGTTTCCGTGCTGTACACCTCTACAACTCCATGACTATGATAATTCATTGTCTGCGATTGATATGTTTCTCAGTGTGATGCGTTTAACTATAACTGAAAGCAACTCTAGCTTTCAAGCATTTAGCTTGGATTGCACAAAGAACCAGTTTGGACCCCAGTAACTGACCATTCACAATTCAAGCAGGATTGTAAAATGAGAAATTCATTTGAAATGAGCGGATAATCCGAATTCATTTCCACAACACCTGCTAACTTCATTATTTGAAATTGTCTCTTTTTACACTGAACCCCCTTCAAACCACTGCTAAATGAAATCCTCTATGAAACCTAGCCTGTGACTCTACAATGGAATTGATAAAGAACTGGACGGAGTGGCCACTTATACATTAAACAGCGAGGAGCGAACTGAGAGCGAAAATTACGCATCTGACCGCCCCAAGCAAACCTTGACAAATTCCCACTGGGGCTTTCCGTTGTCAAGTGGAAAAAACAATCAATTATTTTTCCATCGGTTCTGACATGTCACCAGGGGTCGGACTGCGCCGCGTTTACTGAGAATAATTCCGGGCTCGCACCTAACTCCGGGACACGTGCAAATACATCTGAACACTTCCCATCATGTGGAATGGGGTGAGAAACAGAAAGACAACGATAGATAGAGGGAGACAGACAGAGTGTGACAGACAGAGAGAGAACACATTTCTGACAGCTTCCTCATAGTTGCAAAAATCTATTCCTTAAGGTGCATTTGAAGGTTTTGTTTTAAAGATACGTTGTCTTTTTAAAGCTTTACAAAGATGCTTCATTAAGAACTGTACCGATAAATGAAAGCTGTTATGTGACGTTAGTTGATTAGTGACACTGAGTCTACCGGAGAGAGGAATTTTGTCCAATTGTCGTTACTTCCAGCGAACAGGATAAAAGAGATCTCCAGCCAACACACCCCCACCCCCTTTTCATCATCAGAATCAAACAAAAGTGGAAAAATTATCTAAAATTCTGTAGAGATTTTGCAACTAGACATTGTCCCGAATCTGCACTACAGACACTTGCATTGTTTAGTCCAGACAGCGCACACTGGGGATTCTACTGCAACAGTATTTCAGAATTTTCAGTTCATTGCACCTTGCAGAAATTTATCATTCAGAGACAGGTCCATCAGAGATGGCACAGCTGATTAACACTTTCAGATGTGAGTCCCTGCTAGGAAAAGGCTCTCTCTCTCTGGAATGCTGCTGCGGACTCTGCCCGGCACTGGGTCTGTCTGAGGGAGATGGTCCCTGGATGGAGCCGAGAATTTCGATGGAAATGGGGCTTGACTCTGAAGCGAGCAGGAGTGGTGAACATTCCTGTAAAGCCAGCCACACACCTCCTGCGAATGGGCAGCCTCTGTAGTCAGACTACCCTGCGTGTCAACTCCATCCGACCAATATTTCAGCTCACCCTCTACATGGGGGTCTCCGCTCCAATTCTCCCCCAACACCACGGGCTTGCCTGGTGTGTGTATGTATCGGGGCGAGGGTCACCTTGTGAGCTGGGATGAGGAGGGGATGGAGAATCCTGTAGAGGGTCCGGAGTGGAGCACCCAGCACCCACACCAAACAGTCTGAACAAGGATCAACAATGAATGAAAAATAAGGTACTAGGAAACAAAACGCCAGGGCAGCTGCAGGGAAATAAATACATTTGCTCGGTTCGATTTTTCATCTACAATGCCAAAATAAAAACAGCATGCTTTTTATTTCTGGAAAATTGGGTCCCTCAGTCATTGCTATCCGCTTGTGATAAAAGGAAGAAACTGCTTCTTTTAAACAGACATTGGAAGACTGTGTATCGGAGGCTTTGATTATCGTTGATACAATCTATAATCCTAACACGCTCACATCATTACGTAGACAGGAGTTACTTTTCCCTCCTCAAATCATACAATTACCCTCAATATAATCACCCTCAATACATTTACCCTCATACAATTACCCTCAATATAATCACCCTCTATACATTTATCACCCTCTATACATTTACCCTCATATAATTACCCTCAATATAATCACCCTCTATACATTTATCACCCTCTATACATTTACTCTCATACAATTGTCCTCAATACAATCACCCTCTATACATTTACACTCATGCAATTACCCTCAATATAATCGCCTCATTACAATCACCCTCCATGCAATCAGCCTCATTATAATCATCTCAATACAATCACCCCGATACATCACTCCAATGTAATCACCCTCAATAAATCTTCCTGAATACAACCATCCTCAATGTAATTGGCCTTAAATCGTTGATGTAAAAGTACTGATTCCATACTTGCCTTTGGTGAAAATGCTCATATTTAAGAGAAACGTGCTTTGTATTTAGAACATTTAAGAAGCTCCACATTCAAAACTCATTTTTAAACAAAAATCAACCCTGTCTACAGTAAATAATTAAAGATTGCAATCAACAAAATGGATCATATTTGTTTAACATAGCAGGCAGCAAATTACATTGTACTTCTCATCTCACCCGTTTGAAAAGACATTGGACGTACCTCGAGTTAAAGAATACACCAGGAGTAGAGTGGTCAGCCACATACCATAAACACCTATTTCCCTGTGTGTATGTGTGTGTGTGTGTGTGTGTTAAGTCTCAGTGCAGTACAGAGAGAGAGAGAGAGAGAGCTCTGATCCTGAGCTTTGGTAACCGGAGTGTGCGAGGTGAAGGTAACCAGCGGTTCCCAGCGACTGCCTACTCGGGACATGTCATCACTTGCAAGGTGGAGGATAGGAACCTCGCCCCGCCCAGCTCCAGAAATCTGGAGATAACACACACACACACGCACGCAACAGTCACCGTGCGTACTGTGTACACCAGCTAACGAAACCAGACTGTCTGATCGTTTTTTTTAAAACAGCAAAACCAAATAACATCGGTGGATTTGCTCAGGAGGAAGGAGACGAGCCCCCATGAGAATGAAAGCAGAGGAAATAGTGATAGTTTTGACTATATCCATGCAGAGAGCT
>NC_057744.1:7278435-7323833 GCF_004010195.1 Chiloscyllium plagiosum | reverse complement strand
GGCCTGTACTGCGCTGTATTCTTCTATGTTCTATGTCCTATGTTCTATGATAACCTTATTAGGATTGTATGAAAGACCCAATAATAGTCAGCGGGTAATTGCGAAACAAATTTGTAAGGGGATCTCAGCTATCTGTAAGAATAAGAGGGTGGTTATGGTAGGGGATTTTAACTTTCCAAACATAGACTGGGACTGCCATGATGTTAAGGGTTTAGATGGAGAGGAATTTGTTAAGTGTGTACAAGAAAATTTTCTGATACAGTATGTGGATGTACCTACTAGAGAACGTGAAAGACTTGAATTACTCTTGGGAAATAAGGCAGGGCAGGTGACTGAGGTGTCAGTGGGAGAGCACTTTGGGGCCAGCGACCATAATTCTATTAGTTTTAAAATAGTGATGGAAAAGGATAGACCAGATCTAAAAGTTGAAGTTCTAATTTGGAGGAAGGCTATTTTTGATGGTATTAGGCAAAAACTTTCAAAAGCTGACTGGGGCAGATGTTCACAGGTAAAGGGACGGCTGGAAAAAAAAGGAAGCCTTCAGAAATGAGATAATGAGAGTCCAGAGAAAGTATATTCCTGTTAGGGTGAAAGGAAAGTCTGGTAGGTGTAGGGAATGCTGGCTGGCTAAAGTAATTGAGGTTTTGGTAAAGAAACAGAATGAATCTTATGTCAGGTATAGACAGAATAGAGCAAGTGAATACTTAGCTGAAAATGTGTTGCTGGAAAAGCACAGTAGGTCAGGCAGCATCCAAGGAGCAGGAGAATCGACGTTTTGGGCATGAGCCCTTCTTCAGGAATCTTCAGGAATTGCTGCTCCTTGGATGCTGCCTGACCTGCTGCGCTTTTCCAGCAACACATTTCCAGCATCTGCAGTCCTCACTTTCTCCAAGTGAATACTTAGAGTATAAAGGAAGTAGGAGTATAATTAAGAGGAATTCAGGAGGGCAAAAAGGGGACATGAGATAGCTTTGGCAAATAGCATTAAGGAGAATGCAAAGGGATTCTATAAATACATTAAGGACAAAAGGGTAACTAAGGATAGAAAAGGGCATCTCAGAGATTAGCAAGGCAGCCTATGTATGGAAGAGCATGAGATAGGGGAGCTACTAAATGAGTATTTTGCATCATTGTTTACTGTGGAGAAGGACATGAAGACATCGAATATGGGGAAATAGATGGTGACATCTTGAAAAATGTCCATATTACAGAGGAGGTGCTGGATGTATTGAAATACATAAAAGTGGATAAATCTCCAGGACCTGATCAGGTGTAACCTAGAACTCTGTGGGAAGCTAGGGAATTGATTGCTGAAACCCTTGCTGAGATATTTGTATTTCAATAGTCAAAACTGAGGTTCCGGAAGACTGGAGGTTGGTTAATGTGGTACCATTATTTAAGAAAGTTGGTAAGGAAAAACCAGGGAACTATGGACCGGTGAGCCTGACGTCAGTGGTGGGCATGTTGTTGGAGGGAATCCTGAGAGATAGAATGTACGCGCATTTGAAAAGGCAAGGACTGATTAGGGATAGTCAACATGGCTTTGTGTATGGGAAATCATGTCTTACAAACTTGATAGCGCTTTTTTGAAGAAGTAACAAAGAGGATTGATGAGATCAGAGCAGTGGATGTGATAACTATGGACTTCATTAACGCATTCAACAAGATTCTTCATAGTAGACTGGTTAGCAAGGTTAGGTCCCATGGAATACAGGGAGAACTAGCCATTTGGATATGGAATTCGTTCAAAAGTTCAAGACAGAGGGTGGTGGTGGAGGGTTGTTTTTCAGACTGGAGGCCTGTGGCCAGTGGAGTGCCACAGGGATCGGTGCTGGGTCCACTGCTCTACGTCATTTATATAAATGATTTAGATGTGAGCATAAGAGGTATAGTTAGTAAGTTTGCAGATGACACCAATATTGGAGGTATAATGGACAGCGAAGAAGGTTACCTCAGAGTACAATAGGATCTTGATCAGATGGGCCAGTGGGCTGAGAAGTGGCAGATGGAGTTTAATTCAGATAAATGTGAAGTGCTGCATTTTGGAAAGGCAAATCAGAGCAGGAGCATTACACTTAATGGTAAGTTTCTGGGGAGTGTTGCTGAACAAAGCGACCTTGGAGTGCAGGTTCATAGCTCCTTGAAAGTGGAGTCTCATGTAGATAGGATAATGAAGAAGGCATTTGGTATGCTTTCCTTTATTGGTCAGAGCTTTGATTACAGGAGTTGAGGTCATGTCGCAGGAATACAAGACATTGGTTAGGCCACTGTTGGAATATTGCGTGCAATTCTGGTCTCCTTCCTATCGGATTAGGATGAAAGGGGAAAGATATAAAAAGGATCTAAGGGACAATATTTTCACACAGAGGGTGGTGTGTGCATGGAACGAGCTGCCAGAGGAAGTGGTGGAGACAATGACAACATTTAAAAGGCATCTGGATGGGTACATGAATTGGAAGGATTTAAAGGGAGATGGGCCAAATGTTGGCAAATGGGACTAATTCAGGGTGTCTGGTCAGCATGGATGAGTTGGGCCGAAGGGTCTGTTTCCTTGCTATACATCTCTTTGACTCTATGACTAAGACAGTGCATTCCAGACCCTAACTACTCACTGTATGATAATGTTTTCTCTCACCTTGAATTTATTACTTTTGGAAGTCATTTTAAACCTGTGTCCTCTGGTTCTTGGCCACATTAGGAGTGAAAGCAGTTTCTGCGTACCTACTATGTACCATGGAATCCCTACAGCATGGAAACAGGCCATTCAGCCAAGGATGCCTGCCTTGAAGAAGTTTTCCTCCTCTCTCTACAAGACTCTCGATTTTGCTGCTCGTCGGATGCTGCCTGAATTGCTGTGCTCTTCCAGCACCACTGATCCATTCAGCCCAACAAGTCCACACCAACTCTCCATAGAGAATCCCACCCAGACCCTTTCCCTATAACTTTGCATGTTTACCCCTGGCTAATGCATGTAGCCTACACATCCCTGAACACTATGGGTAATTTAGTATGGCAATTCACCTAATCTGCACGTCTTTGGAGTGTGTGAAGAACTGCAGCATCTGAGGAAACATGGGGAAAATGTGCAAACTCCACACAGTTGCCTGAGGATGGAATCAAACCCAGGTCCCTGGTGCTGTAAGGCAACAGTACTAACTATTGAGTCATCATGCCACCCAATATCCTGTAATCTATCCAGTCTGCTCATGATTTTGAAAACCTCCATCAGCTGACTTTTTAGCCTCCTTCTCCCAATTCCTTCAAACTATCCTCGTCACTAAAGGTCCTGAAGTATTCTTGTAAATCAATTATAGATTCGTACTGCACAGAAACAGATCCCTCGGTCCAACTCATCTGTGCCGACCAGATATCCCAATCTGTCCCAGTCTCATTTACCACCATTTGGCCCATATCCCTCTCAACCTTTCTAATTTGTCCACCCATCCAGATGTCTTTTAAATATTGTATTTGTACCCACGTCCACCACTTCCTCTGCCAGCTTGTTCCATACACCACCCTCTGTGTGGAAAAGTTAACCCTTGTGTAATGGTCTTGCTCTGATTTGCCTTTCCAAAATGCAGCACCTCACATTTATCTAAATTAAACTCCATCTGCCACTCCTCAACCCATTGACCCATGTGATCAAGATCCCATTGTACCCTGAGGTAACCTTCCTTGCTGTCCACTATACTACCAAATTTGGTGTCATCTGCAAACCTCCATCCCTCTCACCTTAAACCCATGTCTTCTAGTTTTGGACTCCCCTACCTTGGGAAAAAGACTGTTCACCCTATCCATGCCCCTCATGATTTTATAAACTCCTCTAAGGTCACCCTTTAATCTCTGCAATGCATTCACATCCTTCCTGTAATGGTAGGATGACCCCATGATGTCTGAATTCAGTGGGTGTTATAAAAAAACAAAAGAATGTTGCTGGTAATGGAGATCTGAAACATGCTGGAAAAACTCAGCAAGTCGGACTGAGTTAACATTGTCAATTAAATGTGGTTCTTTTTCAGAGTCTAGCAAGAACCATCATCTCAGACTCAGAACCCTCCCCACAGCTGCGACCAGACCTGCTGTGTGTTTCCAGCATTTTCTGAGTTTGTTATTGCTGTAAATGATTAAACAGACACAGAGAGTACATATTTTCACACCGCACCCACTCCTCCCCCCACACCCCCTTTCTTTTCCTCTCTCTCTCCCTCTCTCTCTCTCTCAAACAGCACAATGACAGGTTTGGAAGGACATCCTTTTTCTCTTTCTGGCTGTAGGTTGTGCAAATCCATTCTGTCTTGCACAACAGGGGTGAAGCCTACAGGGGTAACGAATCGGTCCTATTAAAGAGTCAATGTGCACACGTTGATCGAAAAGTGGTTCACTTGCCAAGTTTTAAGGAGCGGTCAGATGCAATGTTTATATTGCTTTAATGGAATGGATATGGTGAATAAACTTAGTTAATTTGTTAATCATTGATTTTCCAGTATCATACTAACGCCTATCATGAATAGACATAAAAACGATCCTTCCCTCACCCCCCACTTAGTCAATCACCTGTATTTAAAGAAACATGCAAGATCAATAATTCCATATTCAGTCCTGATGCTCTGAATTTGTTAGGTCCATGTTTTAAAGATGAAATTATAGGGTTCTTTAATGATGAATTATTTGAGGACATATTGATTCAAATCCATGAATATGCAATAGCGACATTGCATAAACAATATTTTATCCTTGTTACCAATGAACAATAAAAGACACTTCAGCTTTGAGAATTGAAGCTTGGAAAACAGTTTATTAAACATAACTTCACCAATTACAAGTCCAGATTCAAAGCTGTTTTAAAGATGAGCTGCAGCTATTTTTTTAGTAATGACCCATTGAAGAGGAGGACATCTGAGGTGAATTTGTTCAAGATACCAGGCGGGAAAAGCAGTAATGGGATTTAAAACTGAGGCAGAAACAAGTTGTGGCTTGCAAAGGGCAAGACAGGACAAGATGCTGTTCTATCTCAGCAGCCATGGCCTCAAAGGGACTGTTGACAGAGGGAAATAGGAAATTACAGTGATTGGTGTAGTTTAACCTGCTTTGATTAATGTTGAAACATATTGGCCCTCTGTCTCACAACACCAAAGTTGCACACCCCCTCAAGACCAAACAAAAACTAGATGCAAATTATTTATGTTTTTGTCAAAAACTTTTCTTCTGCTGGCTCACACTTTCTCCCCAATGCCAATTCTTTTCTGGCACAACACCCAGTTGGCCATTTTTCATTGGTGAACTTTGACGGGGAGAATTGTCAGGTGTTCCTTAGCTGGAAGCCCAAAAAATAACCCCTGGAAGAAGGAAAAGGATGACTTACATTTATATAGCACCCTAATAGGCAAGGAGCTCTACAACAAATAATGGGACCCGCGCCCAATTCCAACTTCTGGCAACTGTCTGTGTGGAGTCTGAACATTCTCCCTATATCTGTGTGGGTTTCCTCTGGATACTCCGGTTCCTCCCACAGTCCAAAGGCGTGCATGTCAGGATGGATTGGCCAGGCTAAATTGCCCATAGTGTCCAGGGATGTGCAGGCTAGTTGGGTTCGCTATGGGGGATGTCAGGTTACAGGGCTAGGGGAGCGGTTGGGTGGGATACTCTTTGGAGGGTCAGTGTGGACTTGATGGGCCAAATGGCCTGTTTCCATACTGTAGAGATTCTATGGTTCCAAGAACAATTATGCAGATTGATGTCGATAGGTTGAGTTAATGGGCAAAAATCTGGTCGATGGAGCTTAATGTGGAAAAATGTGAAGTTGTTCACTTTGGCAGGAAGAATGAACAAGCAGAGCTGGTGCAGGCACAATGGGCTGAATGGCCACTTTCTGCAATTAACCACTTCTGTGATACATAAACAGAGAATGACTGCAGAGGGATCTAGATGTTCAAATGGATGGGTCACAAGAGTTAGTATGCAGGTGCAGCGAGTGATTGAGAAGGCTAAAGGAATGCTGGCATTGTTACAAGAGGAATTGAACGTAAAGTTAAGGATGTTAATTTTCAGTTATAGAGGGAATTAGTGATTCCCCACCCCAAAACCATGAGCAGTCTTAGTCTGCTTATTTAAAGAAAGATGTTCAGAGGATGTTTCCCAGATTGATACCTGGAATGAGTGGGTGTCTTATGAAGAAAGTTTGGGTAGACTGAGCCTATTTCCTCTCGAGTTTAAAAGAGTGAGGGATGACTTGATTGAAGCATATAAGATTCTGAATGGTCTTGATAAGATGGATCATAGAATCTCTACAATGTGGAAGCAGGCTATTCAGTCTATAGCAAACTTCCAAAGAATATCCCACCCAAACCCAACAACACTGCATTGCCCATGCCCAATTCACCTAGACACTGGACAATTTAGCATGGTCAATCCATCTAACCTGGACATCTTTGGACTGTGGGAGGAAACCAGAGCACCCAGAGGAAACCCAGCGAGAACATGCAAACTCCACACAGACTGTCATCTGAGGCTGGAATCAAACCCGGATCCCTGGTGCTGTAAGGCAGCCATGCTAACCACTGTGCATCTGATATAAAAAGGATATTTCCTCTTCTGCACTAATCTCACATTGACGGGGCATTGCTTCAAAATTAGGGGTGACCGTTTTACGACAGAAATGAATAGGAACCTTTTCTCGAAAGGGTTTTGTAAGTTTGAAACTCTCTATGGAAGTGGATCATTGCATATTTTTAGGGTTGACGTGGACAGATTCTTGTCGGACAGGAGTCTCAAGGGTTATTTTATGTTTCTATGTTGTTGATGTGTTATCAAGGGTAGATGAGAATGTGGAATTCAGAACACAAACAGATCAGCCATGATTTTATTGAATGACAAAGCAGACATGAAGGGCTGAATGGTCTACTTCTGTGACAGTTTGATTTTGGATGTAAATTTGGTACTTTGAGCTGCAGCAACATAGAATTGTAAAATGGCTACAGCAGGAGGCCATTCAGCCTGTCATGTGCATACTGATTAGAAAAATAGGAATTCAGCGCGATGTACCCCCTGTTAGCATTCACATCTTTCATAAAGTGCAGAGCCCAGAACTGGACACAATAGTCCAGGTGAGGTTGAAGTAGTATGCTGGAAAAATCTGTCATAATGTTTTTGCTTTTGTACTATGCACCTTAATTTATGAGCCTGTAGACCTTTTCAATCACTTTTTCAACCTATGCTGATACCTTTGATGATTTGTTCACATATATACATTCACCTGGAATATTGTGTCCCACTCTGAGCACCCTCTCGAGAACTGCATCCTCTTTAGAACTGTACCCTGTTGGAACTTTACTCTTTGTAATGTGTTGCTTCTCGTCAACCTTTACATCAAAATGGATCACTTTGTTTGCACTACATTTCAACTGCCTCTAGTCCAGCCATTTGACCTGTCAATGTCTTTTTGAAATCTATTACTATCTTCCTCACAACTCACTTTTGCCTTTGTGCCATCCACAAATGTTGAAATTGAGCCCTCTACATCTAAACCCAGGTCAACAATGAAAATGAAGACAGGCCTAGTCCCTGGGGAATCCCACTACATATTTTCCCCAGTCCAAATAATAACAATTCACTACTACTTTTGTTTCCCACCACTCAGCCAACCATTCTGGTACTTCCCTTTTATTCCTTGCATTTCACATCAAGGAACTGAAACCAAATGTTCTTATCTGGTTTGTGACTACAGTCTCTTACTAATGTGGCCTTAACTACCTTTTGAATTGAACAAGCAAAGCACTCAATGGCAGTGATTGAAATAGAAAGGTCCACCAATATTTCCTCTGAGCAACCAGTGCAGGGCAATAAATGCTAAGGGTTGGTAATAAATGTTAGTGATGGCTTTAACATGGAAATTTATTTTAGAAATGGACTGTGAAGCTAATTTGATCCATCTGACTCTTGTCCCTGCTGAGACCATCTAACTGAGCAGCAAGGAGGAGGGGCCCAATTGTCTTTGCATTTTACTGACTCGATCATTGGGATAGCCTGGCTTTACTTTCTCGACATAGGAGCTGTCCTCGTCAAACGTTCTGCCACTGTTATAAAATGCCCAGTCATTAATATAAACTCTGTCAACTTATGCTGCAGAATATTCATCCCTAATGCAGTATGCCATGAATTAGGTTAGATAGAATGCAGCAAAGGAACAATTCATTCAGCTGACAGGTCTATGTTGTCAAGTGGTACTGGGAGAAACTGGAGAAGAATCTTGAGAAGTGGAAAATGTACTGGGAATGACAAATATAAGAGCATATAAATATGCTGTACCATTTGACAAGAGCATAGCAGATAAACCGCCAGAGTTTCTGCACATTCCTCATATTCCTAAATTCTTTTAGTACCCAATTATCTACTGAGCACTGCCTTGAATATACTCAATAGCACTGGGGTGGGAGGGGGGGGGGGTGGTGCATGGAAATTGGGTGGGAGTGGATGATGCTAGGACCAGTAATCTAGAGATTAGACTATTGCTTTGGTGACATGCGTTGAAATCCCACCAGAAAATCTGGAATTAAAAGCTGATCATCCACAATGGTGACTGTAAATCAATTGCTGTAAAATCCCGTCTGGTTTGTCTTTACGGGAAGGAAGTCTGCTGTCCTTATCTGTTCTGGCCTACATGTGATTCCAGACCCTCAGTAATGTGGTTGACTTTTAACTGCCCTCTGAAATTGGCCCAGTAAGTTTCTCAGTTCAAGGACATGAAGGATGGGCAACAAATTTTACCCTTGTCCACATTCCCCAAAAGAGTAAAGAAAATAAAATAACAATCCTCTGGAGCTCTTTGAACAACTGATTTCTCTTTCAGACTTAAATAGCAGATAAATGTACATGAAATGTATAAAATACAGTGAGGTAACATTATTAACATCCTCATGTCTGCATATGCTGTTGATCTAAAAACAAAACTTAATTTCAATTTTTGTCACATTGCTATTTTTTTTTCATATTGGATTTTGCCATGTCCAAATGTTGAATTGAAATTGCTATTACAAACTAGTTGCACAGTGAATAATGGTTTTGTACCAATTATGGCACGGTCACATATAGTCATAGAGTCATAAAGTTGTACAACACAGAAACAGATCCTTCGGTCCAACTCATCCAGTCCGATCAGATGTCCTAAATTAGTCCCAGTTGCCAGCATTTGGCCCATATCCCTCTAAATCCATCCTATTCATGTACCCATCTAGATGCCTTTTAAATGTTGTCATTACCTCCATCACTTCCTGTGGCAGCTCATTCCGTACATGCACCTCCTTCTGTGGGAAAACGTTTCCCTTTAGGTGCCTTTTAAATCTTTCCCCTCTCACCTTAAACCTTTAGTTCTGGCTTCCCCTATGCTGGGGAAAAGACTTTGTCTATTTACCCTATCTATGTCCCTCATGATTTTACAAACCTCTATAAGGTCGCCCCTGAGCCTCCAACGCTTCAGGGAACATAGCCTCTGCCTACTCAGCCTCTCCCTTTAGCTCAAACCCTCCAACACTAGCAACATTCTTGTAAATCTTTTCTGCACCCTTTCAAGTTCCATAACATCTTGGTTTTATATCTTTTTACTTTCTTGGTCACTTTTTGACAAGTTCCAAGCAACTCTGTTTACTAGCTTTCAAACTGTCCTAATGGTTTTGACGTCAGTTTCACTTACCTACAAAGTATAATGTATGAAGTATAAGTGATGCATAAAAATAGGGCAGAATGAAGGTCAATAAAACTGGAGCCTGAGGTCCAGCCTTTATCCATTGTCTTTGCTTTTTAATCCAATTCCAACTGAAGCTGATGCTTTGTTTGATTATTCATGTTCAAAACCAGAGGAAACTGATTGGCTATTTATGCATTTAAAAAATTACCATGGTCCGTGCTCAGGGCCTTCAAAGGGATGAGCCCCAAGGTAGAAATTGTATCTTCGTCCCAAAGTATTTCACAGTTCAATTATCTGTTATTATTTCTGGGATGTACTCTAACGTGTGCCATAACCTATAGAGTAAGAATACCAATCAACTGTAACCACAAAGGTTCTCACTTTTTAAAAACGATTAATCCATTTTTATTTAACATTCTTTATGGGTCATTTCCTCAACACACATAATGTCCCAGTTAATGCTTGTTCCCTCATTGGTGTGGCATCCCAGGGCATTTAAAACCCCATAGAGTTAACCTCATAGATATTAATGAGCCTCAGGGGTTTAATCCAATGCTATTAATCTCCAAATGTGCTTTCAACAGCAACATGCAGCTATCAACCATGGCATTGTCACTTTAAACAGAGACAGTGCATTAATCTATTGCTGCCTTATTGAAACAATTAGAGTCATAGAGATGTACAGCATGGAAATCGACCCTTCGGTCCAACCCGTCCATGCCGACCAGATATCCCAACCCAATCTAGTCCCGCCTGCCAGCACCTGGCCCATATCCCTCCAAACCCTTCCTATTCACATACCCATCCAAATGCCTCTTAAATGTTGCAATTGTACCAGCCTCCATCACATCCTCTGACAGCTCATTCCATACACGTACCACCCTCTGAATGAAAAAGTTTCCCCTTAGGTCTCTTTTATATCTTTCCCCTCTCACCCTAAACCTATGCCCTCTAGTTCTGGACTCCCCGACCCCAGGGAAAAGACTTTGTCTATTTATCCTATCCATGCCCCTCATAATTTTGTAAATCTCTATAAGGTCACCCCTCGGCCTCCGGCGCTCCAGGGAAAACAGCCCCAGCCTGTTCAGCCTCTCCCTGTAGCTCAGATCCTCCAACCCTGGCAACAGCCTTGTAAATCCTTTCTGAACCCTTTCAAGTTTCACAACACCTTTCCGATAGGAAGGAGACCAGAATTGCACGCAATATTCCAACAGTGGCCTAACCAATGTCCTGTACAGCCGCAACATGACCTCCCAACTCCTGTATTCAATACTCTGACCAATAAAGGAAAGCATACCAAGCACCTTCTTCACTATCCTATCTACCTGCAACTCCACTTTCAAGGAGCATTGTTGGTTGCACGATACCCGAATGTGAGGTTCTAGTAGATTCACTCTTTGCATATCTTCATAGCTAGCCATAAAGAAATTCTGAGCTATGGCTATTATTTAAATCTGTAAATTGGATTGGAGCATAACAATTACATTACTATGTCCATGGTTTCTGAATCTAGACAACCACTTGTCTTTAGTCCTGTAGGCATTAACATTGACTTCACCAGTTTCCAAATCTCCCCTCGCCCACCTCATTCCGATCCAACCCTCCCACTCAGCACTGCCCTCTTGACTTGTCATAGAGTTATAGAAACATACAGCACAGAAGCAGATCTTTTGGTCCAATGCATCCGTTCCAACCAGACACCCTAACCTAATCTAGTTCCATTTGCCAACACCTGGTTCATATCCCACTAAACCCTCCTATTCATATACACATCCAGATGCCTTTTAATTTACCAGCTGTAATTATACCAACCACCACCACTTCCTCTGGCAGCTCATTCCATACACACACCACCCTCTGTGTGGAAAAGTTGCCCCTTAGGTCCCTTTTATATTTTTCCCCTCTCACTCTAAACCTATGCCCTCTCATTCTAGACTCCCTCACCCCAGGGAAAAGATCTTGTCTAATTATTCTATCCATGCCTCTCATGATTTTGTAAACCTCTATAAGGTCATCACTCAGCCTCCAACACTCCAGGGAAAACAGCTCCAGCTTATTCAGCATCTCCCTATAGCTCAAATCCTCCAACCCTGGCAACGTCCTTTTCTGTACCTTTTCAAGTTTCATAAACCCCTTCCTATAGGAAGGAGACCAGAATTGCATGCACTATTCCAAAGGTGGTATAACCAATGTCCTGTATAGCCACAACATCACCTCCCAACTCCTACACTCAATGCTCTGACCAATAAAAGAAAGCATATCAAATGCCTTCTTCACTATCCTATCTACCTGCAACTCTACTTTCAAGGAACTATGAATCTGCTCTCCAAGATCTTTTTGTTCAGCAACACTCCCTAGGACCTTCCCATTAAGTGTATAAGTCCTGGTCTGATTTGCTTTTCCGAAATGCAGCACTTTGCATTTATCTAAATTGAATTCAATCTGCCACTCCTCAGCCCATTGGCTCATCTGATCAAGACCCCATTGTACTTTGTGGTAACCTTCTTTGCTGTCTACTACACCTCCAATTTTGGTGTCATCTACAAACTTATCAACCATACCTCCTATGTTCACATCCAATTCATTTATATAACTACATGTCCACCTTCCTTCACACCTAACTGCTCCACTCTCCCCATTGACCTTTTAATATTACCCCCTACCTGCTTTCCCCTATTGCCTTCCCAGCTACCTTGCCCCCAGCCCCATCCCCTATTTATCTCTCAGCCCCCTTCCCTTCCACATTCCTAATGAAGGGCTTCTGCCTGAAACGTCGACTCTCCTGCTCCTTGAATGCTGCCTGACCGGCCGTGCTTTTCCAGTGCCACCATTTTTGACTCCTAAAGGCACGCTTGTCTAACCTGTCAGAGATAAAGCTCCCTCACCTTGTCCAACATTCCAACTTCTAAAAAGATCATTTTTCTTGTCATTTGATCATGGGTAATTTGTTCTGGTTTATTTTAGTTACATTTTCTCTAATGTTTTCCTTCCTTTTGCTGACTCATTCTAAGCTATTCCTTCTCTTGAAGGGTTTCTGTTGAAGACACTCACATTATGATGGTGTAAAACTGCTGAACTAAATACTTACCTAACTAGGTGACTCACATATGCATTTTTCAACTGAATCATGAGAAGGGATACTGAATGAATTTTCTCCTCCACTGGCTAAGGCAACTTTGTGAAACTGTGGTCACTCAAATCACCATCCTCTATCTCAGCTCAGACTCGGTCCTGCACTAATTATTGCACTTCTCATGTGAAGAATTAACATCACAATTGAAGTTGTGGTTGATGAACAGGATCAGTTTACAATCTTGTTGGAGATTTCAAAGTACTAACATTGCCTATACCCCATTACATGCATCAGACATCTGGATAGCACGGATTTTATTTTTAAATGTATTTGCTTAAGTTGCTGAAGCAGATGATGAGTTACTCAATTGGACAGCTGTGCCAGTTTGATACACGTGTGATGATGATGATGTATACATCTATAGAAACTCAAAGTCCAGAGGTAGAACTTTTTACTCTTAACCTTATTGGCACAGAAGATTTGATTTGTGAATTGCCTTTGTGCTAGTGATGAACAGAATTCAGTAGCTATGGTTAACACAGGCATGAATAATTACGCTTGCTCATTTATTGTGGTTGTGCTCTTGAGAAACATTTGAACCAAGGCTGACATTTTAAGGGAATTGCTTAATGTCAAGCTGGAACCATGACATCTTTTGTGTGGACAGAAGTAATTAAATATTCAGTCTCACAGCTTCTGTCACACACCAATCCCACCTGCTCTCCCCCTTATATTTACTCAGTCAGTTAATTAATCAAGTTACCCCAATCTCTTGCATAATTATATTAACATGTAGTTACACCCATTTGTAGCAGCAATCCTCAGGAAGGTGGTGACCTTGTGACATTATCACTTGACTATTAATCCAGGCACTTGGATTTAATTTTGCCATGGCAGATGGTAGAATTTAAATTCAATAAAAATCTGGAGTTAAGAGTCTAATAATGATTGTTACCAATTATCATAAGAAAAACTCATCTGGTTCACTAATGCATCTTAGGAGAGGAAACTGCCATCCCTACCTAGTCTGGCCTACATGTGACATCGATATACTTGTAACAACCCTCTAAGGATGGGCAATAAATGATGATCCAGCCAGAGATGCCCACATCCTGTGAATGAATGATAAATAGGTCCTAGGTCATTTGGAGATTTGACAATTTGTTGGTTGTTGTTATTGCAGTAATAATCTCTTCAGGTTATCTCAAGCTATGCTTTGAGCCTCTAGGTTTATTTTTCACGTCACATACTTTTTAAAAATTCTATTTGTTGTGATTTGTTGGTTTTGTATACAAAATGTGACAATGTATCATTGGAAGTGTGATATCTAAACATGATTAGACACTGTCAAAGTATATGTGTAAGTGAATAAGCTAATTCTTTTACTTTTATTAACATTTTATATTTTTCTGTAGCCTACATTGAATTGCTTTTTTATCGAAAAGTGTTAGTTAAGCATTTTTATTAACTTCCCAATCATTTTTAGTAAGTTTTCCAACTCTGTTCCCTCAGAATGTACTCAAGAGAAATTTAGGCCACACCAGTAGCAGACAATGACCATCTCCAATGAGAGATAGTCCAACTACTCTACTTGACATTCACTGACCAGTGAATTGGGCATCACTGGTTGGATCATAATTATTGCCTATCTCTACAGGGTAGTTACAAGCATATCTGTGTGGGCTTAGAGTCACATGTAGGCTAGACTAGGTAGGGATGGCAGTTCCCTGTCCTAAAATGCATTAGTGAACCAGATGAGTTTTTCTTATGATAATGGACAACAGTCATTCCCCTCCTGTTGATATCCTGGGAAGTTTCTAATTGACCATACTGTGAACTGGACCAACCATTAAATGCTGTGTCTACCTGAGCAGTCAGAGGCTGGGAATTCTGCACTGAGTAATTTGGCTCCTCGCTCCTCAAAGCCTGCCCGTCATCAATAAAACACGAGGCAGGATTATGATAGAAAACTCTCCACTTTGTCTGGGTGAGTGCAGAGTCAACACCACCCAAACAATTTTACATTATTCAGAACAAATTAACCAGAGTTGAAAAGTGTGGCGCTGGAAACGCACAGCAGGTCAGGCAGCATCTGAGGAGCGGGAGAGTTGACGTTTCAGGCATAAGCCCTTCATGAGAGCTTACGCTTGAAACTTTGACTCTCCTGCTCCTCGGATGCTGTCTGCCCTGCTGTGCTTATCCAGCGCCACACCTTTTGACTCTGACATTCCAGCATCTGCAGTCCTCACTTTCTTCGAGAACAAAGTCACCAGTATGATTAGATTAGATTAGATTAGATTAGATTAGATTAGATTACTTACAGTGTGGAAACAGACCCTTCGGCCCAACAAGTCCACATCGACTCGCCGAAGTGTAACCCACCCAGACTCTTTCCCCTACATTTACCCCTTCACCCAACACTACGGGCAATTTAGCATGGCCAATTCACCTAACCTGCACATTTTTGGATTGTAGGAGGAAACCGGAGAACCTGGAGGAAATCCACGCAGACATGGGGAGAATGTGCAAACTCCACACAGAGAGTCGCCTGAGGCAGGAATTGAACCCGGGTCTCTGGCGCTGTGAGGCTGAATACACTTCAGCCCGCCACCTATCTCCCAATGGATACCAGCGTGTACCAGTTACAAAATGCACTACAGCAACTTCTCAAAACTCCTCTGCCAGCACTGTCCAAACCCATAATATCCATCATTCAGAAAGCACTCAGGAACACCACAACCTGCATGCTCCCCTCGAAGTCTCAATATATCTCAAAAGGGAATTTCTAAAAAGAAATTCATGGATTGTGGACTTTGCTGGTCAGGCCAGTGTTTATTGTTCATCCCTAATTACCCAGAGGTCACTTAAGAGTCAACCACACTGCTGTGGGTCTGGAGTCACATGTAGACCAGACCATGCAAGGATGGCAGTTCCCTTTCCCTAAAGGGCATTAGTGAACTAGATGGATTTTTCAACAATCAACAACAGTTTCATGGCCATTACACTCTTAATTCCATATTTCTTTATTGAATTCAAATTCCACTATTAGCCATAGCAGGATTTGAACTTAGATTCCCCAGAACACTTCCAGGGCCTCTCAATTAACAATCTAGGTAGAATACTACTGGGCCATTGCCTCCCTGAGCCCTGTTGTGTCTCTGATCCTACACTTTCACAGGATCAAAAGCCTTGAACTCTCTTCCTAACAGCAATGTGGATGTTTCTACACCTTATGGACTGTAGCCATTGAAGTATCCAGTTTGTGACCACCTTTTCCAGGTAATATAGCCTGTGATACTTACATCCTGTGAAGACATTAAAACAATTTGGACATGACCTGCAAATTCTAGAGTTAATCATGAATGACATCTCTTAAGATTTTTTTCTCTCTCAGTGATTTGAAAGTATTCAGCATTGAGGACCCTTTTTTTGTCTTTACAGTATCAGCATCAATCATGACCAGGTCAGGTAGGGTGCAGTAAGTCACAGGACGTGCTCTTCACAATCTGAAATGGTCTGGTTATTGCAGAGTTATGGCAAGCACATTTAATCCTAATTTCAAAAGGGATATTAATAGAAAACAAAATATAAAAGGCTATCAGGGAAAGGAGAGGAATAGGTGCTCTTTCAAAGAGCCAAATAGGGCACAATTTTTTTTTTCTCTGTTGTACCAAATTGCTTTGATTTCTCTTTAATCTTTCAAAGGATGTGGGTGTCACTGATGTGGTCTGAAGTTACTGCCTGTCCTGAATTGCCTTCAACTGAGTAGTCAGTCAGTCCATTATACAGAGAATGCTAGAGTTGTCCACGCAGCTGTGGGTCTGTCGTCAAACGTAAAGGGCAGATTTCCTCCCCTAAAGGGCATGGTGAACCAGATGGACTTTTATGACAATAGTTTCTTGAGACTAGCTTTATATTCCACATTCATGAATTGAGCTTAAACTGCACCAGCTGGCGTACTGAGATTTGAACCCATGAGCATTAATGTTATAAGGCCAGTGAGAATGCCACTACTGCATCCCAAACTGGGGTTCAATAGTCAGGCATGGACTGAATATCACAGCTATATTATGTAAAAGCCATCGATCATGATAAGAGATCTCATAGTGGGTCTTGATGTCCTGTTTGGAAAGGGCTAAACAAGGTGAAGTAATGACTTATTCATTACAGGATCATTAATATAAATGTGTACATTAATAGCCTTCCATTTTATGGTGGTGTAATATACGCGTGCAATTAGACTCTTTCCAACATCATTAATGAATGCCACAACATGACTTGCATTTATGTGGTACCTATCCGAACTGCAGAGCATCCCCAAGTGTTTCACAGCAAGTGAAGAACAGGAAATAGGGGAAAATACCTTTAGAAAAGCGTACTTTGCCTCTTGCCACCTCACCCACCAAATTTAAAATATGCATTCAAGTAACATTAACACTTGCCTGTGAATATTTGTGTTTCAAAAGATCCTGAGGTGGGAGCAGTTGGAAACACAATTGCTGTGGTAAAGGAAGAGGAGCGGGGGAAGTGGAGAGGAGGCCTGTGAATGAGGGTTCAAGCAGGAGGGGGCAAATGAGTGATGGATGCATTGCACACTACAAGAACGACTGATTTTTTGCAACATTCTAGAGAAATATTCCAGTTCAACTTCTCACCACTCACTCCAAAGTTGGTCCTAATTTAATCAAACAATTATAAGACTGTTCCAGGGAGACTGTTTGTTCCTGTCCAATTACGTTGGAGGTGAAATCCCAGTAGATGCAAATGGACTATGTGATTGTTCAGATTAATATCCCTGCTATTGATTCCTGTTGCATACCTCTGCCACGGTCTGAACTAATAGTTCAACAAGAACCTTGTATTCCACATCCAGGTCTCACAGTGGTTGGGTTTTTCATTCAGACTTGACAAGTGTTGAGAGTGAACAGCATGGAAATGACACAGTCTCTCAGTTTACTGCTCTTTAATATAGTCGCCTCATTGTGCATTCATATTGGATTGTCAAACATCTTGAAAATTGCCGAAGTGATTTGGGTGGGAGTTTGGTGGACTGGGGAATGGGAATTCATATTTTAAATAGAAACATAAATCTCACAGCTTGAGTTTTTACTGTAGTTATTTGTAAACTTTCCATTTCTTTCGTTACTTATGCTAATAATTTTAAACCTGATCTCTCTTCATCACTAGTCTGAAATTGCACTTGTCTTTATAGACGAACACTATTATCTTTCCATTGCTGACTTGGAATGTCATTTTCTCTGAATTTAATACAAATAGCATTATCAATTCTGGAATTACTAATCAATTTCTTGTGGTATTTTACATGGAGAATTAAGCCTGTCACTTTCAAATCAGAATTCGTTGAGGATGGAGAGAATTGGACTAAGATTTTTGCATATTTCAGTTACCAGTTTAAAGTGTTACATTCTGTCCTGTTTTAACAGACCAGGATTGTATGTTGCATTAAACAGCAGAAGATTTTGAAAGGTTTATGTGCATTTTATTGTCAGTCCTTACTTTAGCACTAACAGTTTCCACCTTTCCCTTTCAGATCCTTCCCCTGTCCAAAAGCTAATTCCATGCTGGCAACAACCCAGGAGCATATAATTCATTAAACAAGGAGAAACTGAAAGAAAGTAAATCATGATAACATAAGCTGAATGGCCTGTGCATATGCAGTGAAAAACCCAGCTCTCTTAAAAAAAAATCACCAATCCAACAACCCAACAATCATTGCCTATCAGGGGCACTGTAATAAGAACTAAAAAAGGCACAGAAAGAGGGAAAACAGGGGAATGAGACTAAATCCAAGGGCATATTGCACCCCAGCTCTTATAGTCCTCATCTATCTCTAAAGGCTTCAAGACCACTGATGAACACTGCATTCTCACTGGTCAAACTCACCTGGACATGGACCTAACTGCAGCAGAGAAGCCGGAAGAACACCGCACTTTCTAAAATTTCTACAATCTAATTGGCCAGTCATGTCATAACACAACTCTAGAGAGGGGCAGGACCTTGGCCTCCTGATCCAACATTAGGGACACTACCACTGCATCACAAAAGCCCCTAAGGAACCCACCTCTTTATTTTCCTTATATAAGATGCTTTTATGCATCTCTGAATTTCTTTTAATTACCACCAACACACGACCTGTGTTTCTAATAAAGCGAGAAATTTATTAGCAATGCCCAAAAACAAGGGAAGGAGGAGAGAGGGGGGACTAAATTCAAATGGAGTTGGAGAGGGGCCTCCTCAAACTCCATCGCCTACTTTCAATCAACTGCACAGCTCTTCCGTGTGACTCCTGGAGGTATCTGCATTTCTAATAGTAACACACTGGAAAGTTTACATCGACAAATGATCTCATTCCAACAACTTGCATTTATGAAGCATCTTTAACATGGTAAAACAAGGCGCTTTACAAGAGAGTCATCAAATACAATTTGATGAGTCACGTATGAAAGCATCAGGGAAGGTGACCCTAGACTTGGACGACTAAGAAGGATCATCTTAGTAGAGGGTGTGGAAGCCAGAGGTAGAGAAACATGTGAAGGGAATTCTATGTAAAACTGAAAGAACTGCAGATGCTGTAAATCAGGAACAAAATTAGAAATTGCTGGAAAAGCTCAGCAGGTCTAGCAGCATCTGTGAAGAGAAATCAGAGTTAACGTTTCAGGTCCAGTGAGCTATGTTCTGAGGAAGGGTCACTGGACCCGAAATGCTAACTCTGATTTCTCTTCACAGATGCTGCTAGATCTGCTGAGCTTTTCCAGCAATTCCTATTTTTGTTCAGGGATTACATGTACCTTTGCTGGTATCTAAGCGTTTGTATTTGCACTTCTGACATTTCCTGTCCAGTACACAGTTTTCTTTTAGATTAGATTCCCTACAATGTGGAAACAGGCCCTTCGGCCCAACCAGTCCACACCGACCCTCCGAAGAATAACCACCCAGACTCATTTCCCTCTAACTAATGCACCTAACACTATGGGCAATTTAGCATGGCCAATTCACCTAACCTGCACATCTTTGTGACTGTGGAAGGAAACCGGAGCACCCGGAGGTCACCCATGCAGGCACGGGGAGAATGTACAAACTCCACACAGACAGTCGCCCGATGCTGTTGTGCTAGTTCTCTGTCTGCTTGCTTTGTTATGTATCTCTTTGTCTTTCAAGAGAAATACCCTAGGTCTCAGATCGGTTTGACAAACGGCTCAAGGAACCTATTGGTTGCATTTGCATCCTCAGCATAGGTTGCAATGGGGATGGTAATTCTTTGTTCTTTGGTCTTGAACAAAAATACAGCAACGGTAATGCAAAAATCCTGCTTTGTTGCTAGACATTTGATCATAAATTTGATATTATGTATTGAAAGCTCTACTAGACCATGCAGATTGTGGGGTGATGACATGATTCTGGTCACTCCCAGATCACATGTCATGAAACAGTCTCCCAGCAAATTGCAGTTCATTATCTTGCACTGTCCCTTCCAGTAGGTCAAATAGCGGTCTTCATTTCAGTGATAGTCACACTCTTTTTGTTGATAACTCATCAAACAGTGGGAAATTTGGAGAAGTAATCCATTGCAAGGATTTATCTTCCCTGTGCACCATGTATAAGTTTGGTGAGTCCAAGGAATGGATGAAACATTGTGTTGATGTAAGCGCCCGCCTGCTGTGGGATGGATACATCTGACATACCTCACATGTATTCACAAGTTGCTAAATATCTGGATTCATCACTGGCCAAGACACAGACTCACATGCTAGCTCTCTGGTGTATTCATTACCTGTGTCGCTGTCACAATACTTTTGGCATTATGCCTTATTTGCCCTTGAAAATTTACCAAGATTTACCAAGTGCCTCTCTGGACGGCCGAAATTAACAGAAGTTCTCAGGTATTTCCTCAATGCTGTGAGGCCATCCGTGGATAATAATCTGCAACTCTTTCAGAAGTTGCCAATCACAGCAGTTTACATTGACACTGACCAGATCTAGGTTAAGAGTGCCTTCAGCTTCAGCTGTTTTGATTGTGACATGTACTTTGTTATACTGCAGTAGCTGTGGTTTTAAACTCATATGCTACACTATACAGAGATCTGTACAACAGGTAACCCTGTGGCTGCAGTACTGTTAGCATCCATTATATTGCAGATTTCTGAAAGCCAAGTTGAGTTTGCATATTTGCACAGTGATTGTGCCAATTGGTGATCTGAATTGGTGTTCCATGATATGAAAGTGAAATGATTGTTTGCAAGTTGTAGCATGGAGTACCACTTGCTGAGGTACAAGGATGTCTGGTGGTAACAAGCTCCTGTGTTGATCTTTCAGGACATGTCCACCAACCTTTACAGGGCACACTATGTTAATGGCCATAAAATCTTCTTATACCATTAACACAAGTCTGAGGTTAACAAGCTTCGTTATCCATTATCTGCTAGTAATGGTCCCCATGGGCAGCTAATGACTCCTCCAGACTGACCTTTGCCGATTCCTTTGTCTGTCCAACTGTTTTTTCACTCTCTCTGGGTTCCATCTTGACCTATCATTTAGCCTTCCGCACCCGCATCCATCCCTCCCCATTTACCTCTGACTCAGTTACTTGTGCATTTCATCAACGTTCTTGCATTGTGCACATTCTTAACACCTGCCTAGTCAGTGTAGTGGGTTATGTCGTCTTGTTAATTGACTGTATCGTGTTCTGAGAGAAGGCATTATCATTCCCATGTTCGGAAAGTGAGTGTAAACCAATTGTCTAACCATTCTGATACACAAAGCATTATTCTTCAAAGACCGAGGAAATGAAAGTGAGATACAACCAGTAAGAAAATAGAGAATGAACACAAATACACACTGGTCAGAATGTGTGAGTCAGAAATACAAATACCTGCAATCTCAGGTTTTACACTTCACCCTGATTTAACTCTACATCAGCAGCTATAAAACTCCAACCTTAACTCTCCCCGCAATGCGTGGGTTTCCTCCAGGTACTCCGGTTTCCTCCCACAGTTCAAAAATGTGCAGGTTAGGTGCATTGGCCATGCTAAATTGCCCGTAGTGTTAGGTGAAGGGGTAAATGTAGGAGAATGGGTCTGGGTGGGTTACTCTTCGGAGGGTCGGTGTGGACTGGTTGGGCCGAAGGACCTGTTTCTACACTATAACTAATCTAAATCTAAACTCACCTGGTGAGTCAGGTTTAAATTTCTTTCCATGTATTCAATTGCCAAATGGGACTTGAACACACAATCTTTGAACTTTGAGATGACAATTGAAACAAATCAGCCAAACAGACTCTATTCAGGGAACAAAACAAATAATTGCGGATGCTGGAAATCAGACACAAAAGCAGAAATTGCTGGAAAAACTCAGCAAGTCTGGCAGCATCTGTGGAGAGAAAGTAGAGTTAACATTTCGGGTCTAGCGATCCTTCTTCAGAACTGATTTATAGCAAGAAGAAAGTTGGTATACATGCTCTCGATGAGGGGTGGGGGTGGAGAAGACTAAATGATAGGTCAAGATGGAACCCAGAGAGAGTGAAAAACAGTTGGACAGACAAAGGAATGGCTAAAGGTCAGTCTGGAGGAATCATTAGCTGCTGTTGGGGACCATTACTAGCAGACAATGGATTGGTTGTTGTAGTAGCCCACATGATGACAAGGCCTGGTGTGTGGGGGTTGGGGTAAGGTCATGGGAGAATCTGCTCAGGCCCGAATATTATCAAACTTGATATTGAGTCCAGAAGGCTGCAGAGTCCCCAAGCAGAAAATGTTCTTCCAGCTTGTGATGAGTCTCGTTGGAGCACTGCAGCAAGTTTGAGACAGACATGTTAGCCAGGAAACAGGGTGGTGTGATGATGTTGAAGGCAACAGGAAGCTCAGGGGCATTTTTGTGGACAGAACGTAGGTGTTCTGTGAAGCGGTCACCAGTCCACGTTTCATCTCCCCATGTTTGGAGGAGATCACATTGCGAGCAGTAAACTAGATTGATTGAAGTGCGGGTAAAGTGCTGCTTCACCTGGTCAGTGTGTTTGGGCCCTTGGATACTGAGGAGGGAGGAAGTAACCGGGCAGGTGTTACACCTTCTGTGATTGCATGGGAAGATGCCATGGGAGTATGGAGAGGGTGATGGGAGTGCACCAAGGTATCCAGGAAGGAATGGTCCCTGTGGAAGGCTGACAAAGGAGGGGAGGGAAATATGTGTCTGATCATGGCAGTGACAAAAATGCTGGGATGGTGGGTGAGAATGAGGAACAGCCTATCGCTGTTGTGGGAGGGAAGAGAAGGGGTGAGGACTGAAGTGCGGCATGTCTGAGAGCACTGTCACCCACGGTGGTGGGGAATCCTCAGTTGAGGAAAAAGGCAGACATTTTGGAGGCCCCTTTGCAGAAGCTAACGTCACGTGACAGAGCAGGAGAAACTGAGAGAAGAGGATGGAGCTCTTACAGAAAGCAGGGTGTGAGCACGTATAGTCAAGGTAATTGTGGGAGTTAGTGAGTTTGCCTTTATCACTGGCTAGCCTATCCTCAGAAATGAAATCAGAGATATGGAGGAAGGAAAGGGAGGAGTCAGAAATAAACCAGGCAAAGGTGAGAACACAGCAGAAACTGGAAATGAAATTGATTCATTTTTCCAGTTCGGAATGAGAGAGAGAGAAGCAGTGTTGATGATATCATGAACGTACCAGAAAAAGAGTTATGGGTGGGGTCTGGAACAGGATTGGAACAACGAATGTTCCGTATACCCCACAAACATACAGGCATAATTGGGGTCCATGTGGGTACCTACGGCCATGCCATTGACCTGAGGAAAGTGAGAGGAATTAAAGGAGAACACTATTCTGATTCATTAAATGTCATTGATATTTCTTTCTTTCTTCCAATGACAACATTTCCTTTCCTTCACTTGCCAACACAGAAATCTCTGCCACCATCCACCTGCCCATGCACAGTTGCAGCTGATGTGGGCGAATGTAACGTGGAATTATTTTCAGCTCCTGAATCTAAGGGAAACACACACACAGCTGGGAAACTACAACTGACCCCTGGAAATACAGCAGAGCAGAATAGAAAATGAACAGAGAGCACAGAGTTTTAAAGTATTTATTCAGATTTGGTGGAACTTGTGAACTGATCTTCCTCAAACAGCAGAACTAAGGATAATGTTATTCACCATTGACATCTACATTATGGACTCAAAGATCAGAGTGCAGCTTAAATATCTGTTAAAATATATAAAGAAAGGGAATGGCTGATAAAAAGAATGAATGGAATAAAATAACTAAACACAGTAATAATGAATAAATGTAAACTATTGATATTTACATGAAAAATTAATAGATCCAAGTGTAACATGTTGCTTATTGTTTTCGGCTTATAGTTTGAAACAAGACTAATTGAAATTAATTGTCAAACAATGTTGCACTGTAACATTATTACTGTACATGTTCATTCACTGCTAATTCAGCGATGGCATTGCCCATAAATACAACATTAAACTCAGTGCTCACCAGACCCATGGCAGAACCTTGACTTGGAATCCTGGACAAAGTACAGGCTATTTCTCACATTGGCTGAGATTCAACATAGAATTACAGGCGTGTACACCAAAATATTCCAATACAAAATACTGGAACTCCAAACTAAAAATAGAAAATCCTGGAATTATTCAGCAATGCAAGCACCTTTTGTGAAGTGCAAGACAGAGTTAATGTTTCAGGTTGATGATCTTTTGCCAAAACTGAAATTACTTCTAATATCAGAAATGGTTTGTCTTCAAAACCATGAAGCTCAATGGCATTGGGACACTTAAGTAACAAACATCTTTCAACATTTATTTTTATCCCCTACCTTCAGGACTGATCGTTCAAAAATTGGACAAAGTAAAAGTTGTCTTAAACATTCACCATGGTAGATGATATATCTTTTTTGGACAGGCCAGGGATTTGTTGGATAATCTTCTACTGGTGTTCAAATAGGATGAGATCTGTGTTTAGTCTAAGATTTATAGCCAAGAAACTGAGAATTTTCTTTTCAGCACAATCTTCAAAACATCTATCCATGAAATTTGATTCATCTTGATGTGACTATCCTTTGGGATTTCCCGAAATTCTTGGAAGATGATAATAGGAACCCAACCTCTTTGCAGTCTATCAGATACTTTAATCACCATATTGACCTGGGTTGGCTGACTGTTACTGAATGACTCTGACTCTGTCTGTGTAATTCTATCACACATCCATGCTGGGTGATAACGATCATTAATATCAATTACCAGTCATGGGGGACGAATTTAGGTTTTCATCTGGACTTTTTCCTATTGTAATCTGAGCTAAGAAACCCGACAAGCCAAGTGCATTTCCTACTTCCCTTTGCTGTCATTTACCTCCAATAATTCTCTCCACACTAATGAGATCAAATTCAATTGTGCTGAAGTGTTTTTTTTTATTCCTATGAATGCCAACTATAAGTTGTACAAAGAGTGTTCCCACACAAAAAGAAGTTTAATGTCATTGGTAAGCAAAGATGGTGCGGCAGGTGTATGCCTTTTGGAAATATCTTCAGATTCTTAAATGATCTTTTAACATAAACGAATGCAGAAAATAGATACACAGAATTATTAGAGGCATAGGTAGGGAAGGTCATAAGATTCTATTCCCCATGTGGCAGCTATGTTTAAGACCAAAGGATATATGTTTAAGGTGAGAGCAAATGGTTTACAGGAGACTTGAGGAAAGAGTTTTCAAATGGATGGTGGTAGAAATATTGGGCATATTGCCTAAGAGAGCTGTGGAAGCAGGTACTCACTCAACATTAAAGAAGCATCTCAACAAGCACTTAAAATGCCAGGGCACAGTAGGCTATGGACCAAGTGTGGGTAAATGGAATTAGTGTAGTTTGTGGTTTGTTGGTCAATATTATTGGGCCAGAGGGCCTGTTTCCAATGCTGTTTGACCTCATGACTCTAAAATAGACAAATGAATGATGGCTGCTCCTGCTCCTGCTCCCATTCAGACAGCATCCCCACTCCTCCCATTACTACTTCTCCTGCTGGTGCAGACCTTTGTTTCTGCTCTGAGCAGGACCCCAGCCTGCACCTCACCTTCCCAGCTCACTTTCAAACATACCTGCACTAATGATAATTCACTGAGCACAGAAAACAGTGATGTCATCACAGCCTGTACAGACACTTGCTGCACCCTGTCTTGTTTTAACCAGGTGATGTTACTGGCCATATCTGCACCTGCATTCAATGCTATGAATAATGACTTCATATTTTACTTGCTATGGAGATGTGATGCCACTTGTAGTGTTTACTGCCCACCCCTAGCTTCCTTTGATTTCAGCAGTCTTCATTTCAGAGTTAAAGTAATCTAAGAATTTTGAAATATTTCATCTGCTTATGTACTTTGCTTCTGTATAATTTTCACCTGATAATAAATTTGATTTGTAGTTTAGCCTGAAATATGTAATTAGTTGGTATGCTATCTTCTCTTCAATGGAGAAATTAGATCTATCCGTTAAGTAACTAATCTCATAATATTCCTCATGGATACCTCTGCGGGACTATTCCTCCCTGTGCATTTCTATTCACACATAGTGTTAAGCTATACTTCACAGGAGGCACAGATCTGCAAACAGAAGCTGTTCTTTGTAGTGAATGTGAATGCACAGCATCGAAGGATAACCCAGTTGTAATCAAGTCACCTTCAAACAGGCTTAAATGTCTTTGTAACATATCTGTACCCTGTTGATCACTTCTGATAACTCCCACTGATGGACATGTAATTACAATTCTCCAGAATATCAAATGATAGCCATTTTGGACATGATAATTCAGACATAAGAGACACAATAGTAATCATTATTGCACTTCATATCTTTAGGGAGTGAATAGGATGTTATGCAAGGAGAGAACAAAAGTCATGTACAGGATTGATTGAGCCATGTTCATCTTAATGTAGTTTAACAGTCAGCTTTGGGTATTCCTTTGGTGAGGCTGTTGGGGAACAATCTCAGCTCTCTTCCTTTGCCTTCCTTGCTCCCGAAATGCAATCCATTAACTTTCCTTCTTCCTTTTTTTCCATTGCTAGTTAACTAAGTTTCACAAATTAGTTTCATAACTGCAATGTCCCCTGCATCCAAGAAGATTCCATTGTAGATTGTCGCAACAGCTCATTCATGTTATTGTATCTGGTTCACATCTCTTTGTAGGCAGCAACAAATAATGGAGCTATTTTATATAGAACCACATTCATTTCAGAGTGAATGTTCTGAAGCATGTTTAAAAATGATTAAGGTGGCAGGATGCATCGTCCTTCTCTAGCCTTACTGCACTAAAAGGCACAACATAAATTGAATTGTTTTCCCCAGTTCCCAATATGGTCAATAATGTGCTTTCTCTATATTGGAGAGAATGTAAAAAGGTTCATGAACCAGGTTTCTTTTAAAAAAGAAACATAATTCTATTGTTATTTTTATTATACAAAATGAAGATGCAAAATTGGTTAACATACTTAGTTTATAATATGAAAACATGAATGTTTATTCCTCTAAATAACACAAAAGTGAACAAATAGATGCTCACACATGTTGTGTTACCATAGTCTTACCAGCCCATAGGGGCTGCTCTCTCACTAGAGAGAAACAACTGGTGGTGATTTAACCCAGGGGCCACCAGACCTCATGCAAGGGAGTAGGTTGAGAAGGAGAGTCCTTCATGGTAACCTCAAACCAGTGATTGGAATTGAACCCACACTGTTGGCATCACACTACTCTGCAAACCAACAATCCAACCGACTGAGATAAATCTAATGCTGAAACTCGCACATAAAGATTTTATAAAGGGAAAAAAAATCCCTCTTCACCAGAGATTCACTTCACAAAAATGTTTTTGGCCAATCATTGTTCATTATTATAGGAAAGACAAAACGGACAAGGTGTGCAGTGTTCAGATGGCTATCAGTCTAACTCTCCTGTACACAAAGACAAATGTCACCAAACACAAACTGATGTCTCTGGGATCATTTCTAACTCAGCTTTCTCATGAACCATGGTATTGAGGATTCTTCTGAATGCACATCAGAGATCAGATAAGGGTAAAGTTCCTGCTACTGCACCGGAACCACAGGGTAGTTTCAGAAAAGAGCTTTATAAAGAGAGCTGAGCTGGGAAGCTTTGTTTCTTCCTCAGGCTGGCCACCAATTTAAAAAAAAACACAAAAAATAAACAACATTTAACACCCCTTGAAAAAAAGAACAGGAACTGACATCACCACAGGCAATGGCGTCACCACAGGAAATGACATTACGGACCCAAAGAAACTCAAATATATAAATAGTAAGCGGGCTACACCACCAGTGCTTCATTTGGAGGCTCACTGAAGATGTTACCCAGTATGGTGCCGAAACGTCTGTAAACGAACCTTCCAGCACAGCGAGCGAACCTACATTCAGAACCTCAACCTGAGCTACAAATCTTCTTAAAACTCACTAAAATACAAAATAATCACCAAAATAACCTGACAGTCCTAAAACCAGGCAGGGGGCTCCAATAAACCAAAATCCACCACCAGATAAAAAATGCCTTTTAAAAACATGCATTACTGTTCGTTCTCTCAAATAGTGTTATGTGTGAATATATTGCTTTCTTTTGTCTTTTGTTGTGCACAATAAACTTCTGCTTGATTGATAAAACCAAATCTGCAGCATTGTGTGCTTGCGTTTCAATGAAAAACCACCTCATCAAAACCTAAAAAAAAAAGTATCAAGCCAGATTGCAGTCTGGAATCTGAATTGTCCTTCAAAAACATCAGCTTGGATCATAACAAGTTACCTGATCTCTGGCATATGAGGTTCGTTAATAATTCAGTATCTCATATGTATCTTAGACTCTGGTTGTAGAAGTTATGGGCACTTACATCAACAACATTGTTAAAATAAGTTATTGCTGAGAGCGATCCCCTCTTCCAGGTCATTAATGGGATTAATAGAACAAGAACATTCATCAATAAAAAAAAATCACATTCACAACCTCATCTCTTTACATCTAATCTCGAGATAACACCCATATCTAGGAGTGAATGATACCTTCATTTAGTTTATCAACTGTTGTACATCAACAAGGAATATTTGCCTTTGATTGCCATCTTACTCAGTGATCAGTTTTCCTGGGATAATTCTCCTAGTAGGTCCCTATAAGTTTAATGGAAAAGACCATTCACTGCAAATGTATCCAATGCCTTCGAAACACCACCCACCTTCCATTCTGCATCAGAGTGATGACAGCTCTTGTCGAGAATTCGGGTTTATCTGTAAATAAAGACACTGGTACGTTCACCGTTGGCAATCTCACACTCTCATCTGGGCTTTTGCAGGCATCATTCACGCCCTGAAATAGTCTCCAGCAGTTTTCTGACAGACAACCTGGGTTCCAAAACTCCTTCCACTTATTGCAAAAGGGGCTGACAGTTCTAGTTTTGTTTTAAAAATCAACTTTTCAGTGAGAATGTGTGTTTCTCCACCTCAGCTGAACGGCCATCTTCGAATGAAGGATTCACCCTTCACCAAGTTGTTCACATTCCACATCAATCAGGAGCCCTTTCGAATTATGGTGGCAGAGAGAAGACAAAAAAGCAAAGGTCTTTTCCCTCAGGTAAGAGAGTTCAAACCAAGGGAGCATATTTTGAAGCCTAGAGGAGAAAGATTTAAAAGCGACTTCAGAGGCAGCTTTTTCTCAGAGAGGGTGGTTTGTGTGTAGAATGTACTGCCAAAGGAAGTGGTAGATGCAGGTAACAGTTACAACATTTAAAAGACATTGGGGTAGGTATATGAAAAGGAAAGATTTCAAGGGATATGGACCAAATGCAGACAAGTGGGACTAGTCTACTTGGGGAGCGTTGGTCCGCATAGTCACGTTGGACTGTTTCTGTGCTGTATGACTCGATGACTTCAGTCTCTGCCTCAGAGATCATTCCATTCTCTCAGTGGCCATGACCTTCAGTTGTTAGTGGGCCCCGTGGGAAAAGGTGGGAGCGCCTGTTTTCATAATGCTTTCTGATTTGTGTTAGAATCTATGTACCACTTAATTCCCCTGTTAGATTAGGAGTTGCCCGAACTTGAGGACAAGTAATTTCCAGTATAAAAATTCTCACATTGGCTGATGAAATGATGCCAAATGATCCCAGTTTCTTTGATGAAAAAGGAACGAGTCAGCATTAAATGCCAGGACAAACATTAAGAAATAATGGAAATGAACCACCAACATTTTGTATTATTTATGAAGTCTAATATGAATCCGACCCAGCTACTTTGCTGCAAGTCATATTTAGTATTTATATATAAACATATTAATAAAGAAAGGAAGGAGGTCTAAAAATTTTATGACAGCGCTCAAAGATGCTAACTCATTAATGAGCAGTTGATCATATGGAGACACAATGGCCCTTTTCCTCCCTAATACAGAGGGAATATATGGATTTTGCAATGAAACTGGGACTTGTGCACTAGATATCTACAATGTCAATTTTTAAAGATAATTCCATATTTTCTTTTGAAATGAGCAGTGAAAACAACAGGTACAATATATAATTGAGTTCAACACATTGACAGGGCTACAAACACTTCCTTCTCCACTTTGACAACGCCATTATCATTTATTTATTTATGCATAATTTGTATTGGAAAGCAAGATCCCCAGTGATCTGTAAAAGGATGATTAATGTTACATGCTAAACTGCACCACACATAAGGGCCTGTACTGCAGTAATCTGCTGTACTGGAGACAAGTGGGAATGGCATTCACACTTCTAGTTTTGACTATATTGGGTAAATTATATACATAGTGTCAACTCTACAATTCTCCTGAAACGTAAAGTTAATTAAAATAGTAATAGTTTATTGGCATGGCCCCTTTTCACAAGCAATGGTTTTATTGATTAATCTAATATTTTACACATCTTTTTACTCATTTTCCCATCAAATGCTTTCCTTACATATTGATGGTCTGGAACACACTGCCTGAAAGGATGCTCATAAAGGGAAATTAGACAGATACTCGAAAAGGAAGAAACGTAATAGAGCAATGAGGAAGGAGTAGATGAGTGGGATTAATCAGATAGTTCCTGCAAAGAGCTGATCAAGGCACACACAGGCTCCTTCTTCCCTCCACCTTGAAGAGTGGTCCAATTATTTTGAGTGAGAGAATTGAGCTTCATTGCAAGCCGTAAGACCCAAAAAAAAGGAGCAGGAAGAGGCCATTCAGCCCCTCGAGCCTACCCCACCTATTCCAATAGGATCATGGCTGATCCAAGATGCCTCACATCCATGTTCCTGCCCCTTCCCCATAACCCTTGATTCCCCACAAACAACACACTGTTCCATTGCCTGTTCCAGAACCCTTCCCACCTCCAGTAATTTCATATGATCTATAGTGTCAGCCTGATGCCCATGTGAGTGTTTACATCAAGGTGGGGCACTTACTGTTCTCTAACTGAACTGTGGAAGTCAAATCATTGGTTGCATGGTTATTAGCCATATCCAACTCCTCCCCCTAGTTTAACAAAACAAGAGTTATCAGTGTTAGTGATTAAAAAGGTCAGAGGGGTCTGCAGAACTGAAATGGTCCTATTGACAGTCACATTTAGTACCAAAAGGTAGAGGGATGAAGCAGGAACAGGTGATAAGAGGTCACAGAATGGACATGACTGGTCCAGGAAAATATGAAAAAAAAGTCATTACTGCAGTGCGATGTTTTTTTATAATTGAGATGAAGTCCCAGTGTAGGCATGGAATCGATTAAACTTTCCTCTGCTACATCGGATGTGGGTATGTTTTGTTACTTATGGAGTGCCTCCTCAAGGGGAGGAGTTTTATTTGCTTTTGGCTGGACATTTTGCTCTGTGCAATAATTTAACACATTTACAAATAGCATCTCTATAACGTCGTTAAAATTATTGTGATGCACAAAGGAAAATATCAAAGTTGGTTTCCAGTGAGAGGGGAGGTTTCCTGGAGTTGAATTATACCAGCCCCAGATTGTCCAGAATCTCACCTAATTCTTCAACCAAACGCTAACACCAATAACCTCTTTTAACAGGTCTTAAGGTTGGACTACCCAAAGAGTTGGAAGAAAGACAATTACACTTACAATAGACCCATGCTAGCCTATACTTCTGTGCACTGTGTAACACAGGTTGAAAACGTTGCAGGCGTTATGGAAACTTAAGATCACAGAGTCATAGAGTTGTACATAGAGGAAACAGACCTGCGATCCAACTCATCCATGCCAACCAGATAACCTAACCTAATCTAGTCCCAATTGCCAGCACTTGTCCCATATCCCTCTAAACCCTTCCTGTTCATATACCCATCCAGATGCCTTTAAAATGTGTCATTGTACCAGCCTCCACAACTTCCTCTGGAAGCTCATTCCATACATGTACCGCCCTCTGCATGAAACAGTTGCCCCTCAGGTCCCTTTTATATCTTTCCCCTCTCACCCTAAACCTATGCCCTTGAGACCTGGACTCCCCCACCCCAGGGAAAATACTTTGTCTATCCATGCCCCTCATGATGTTATAATCTTCTATAAGGTCACCCCTCAGCATCTGACACTCCTGGAAAAGCAGCCCCAGCCTGATCAGCCTCTCCTTATAGCTCAAATCTTCCAACCCTGGCAACATCCTTGTAAATCTTTCAAGTTTCACGACGTCCTTCTGAAAGGAAGGAGACCAGAATTGCACACAATAGTGGCATAACCAATGTCCTATACAGCTGCAACATGACCTCCCAACTCCTGTACTCAAAGCACTGAACAATAAAGGAAAGCATACCAAATGCCTTCTTCCCTATCCTATCTACGAGACTCCACTTTCAAGGAGCTATGAACCTGCACTCCAAGGTCTCTTTGTTTAGCAACAATCCCTAGAACCTTACCATTAAGTGTATAAGTCCTGCTAAGGTTTGAGTTTCCAAAAATGCGGCACCTCGCATTTAACTAAATTAAACTCTATCTGCCACCCTTCAGCCCATTGGCCCATCTAATCAAGATTCTGTTATACTCTGAGGAAACCTTCTTTGCTGTCCACCACATCTCCAATTTTGGTGTCATCTGCAAACTTACTAACTATACCTCCTTTCATTCACATCTAAATAATTTATATAAATGACCGAATGCAGTGGACCCAGCACTGATCCTTGTGGCACTTCACTGGTCACAGGCCCTCTCATCTAAACAGCAACCCTCCACCATCAGCCTCTGTTTTTTAAATTCGAGCCAGTTTTGTATCCAAATGGTAAGTTCTCCCTGTTTTCCATGAGCTCTAACCTTGCTAACAAGTCCACCATGAGGAACCTTGTCAAACACCATACTGAACCATATAGATCATGTCCACCGCTCTGCCCTCATCAATCCTCCTTTTTACTTGTTCAAAAAACTAAGTAAATTCATGAGACATTTTTCAAAGTACAAAGCTATGCTGACTATCCCTAATCAGTCCTTGCCTTTCCAAATACGTGTCAATCCTGTCTCTCAGGATTCCCATCAACAATTTGCCCAGCCGATGTCAGGCTCACCAGTCTATTGTTCCTTGGCTTTTCCTTACCACCTTTCTTAAATAGTGGCACCATGTTAGCCAACATCCAGTCTTTTGGCTCCTCACCTGTGACTAGCGATGATACAAATATCTCAGCAAGGGGCCCAGTAATCACTTCCCTAGCTTCCCACAGAGTTCTAGGGTAGACCTGATCAGGTCCTGGAGATTTATCCACTTTTATGCATTTCAAGACATCCAGCATCTCCTCTGTAATATGGACATTTTTCAAGTTGTCACTATCTATTTCCCCACATTCGATGTCTTCATATCCTTCTCCACAGTAAACAATGTTACAAAATATCATTTAGTATTTCCCCCATCTCATGCTCTTCCACACATAGGCTGCCTTGCTAATCTTTGAGGGGCCCTTTTCTATCCCTAGTTATCCTTTTGTCCTTAATGTATTTATAGAATTCCTTTGGATTCTCCTTAACACTATTTGCCAAAGCTATCTCATGTCCCATCTTTGCCCTCCTGTATCCCCTTTTAATTATACTCCTACTTCCTTTATACTCTTCTAAGGATTCACTCGATCTCCACTATCTATACCTGACAGATGCTTCCTTCTTTTTCGTAACCTAAACCTCAATTTCTCCAGTCTTCCAGCATTCCCTATAGCTACCAGCCTTTCCTTTCAACCTAATATACTGTCTCTGGATTCTCATTATCATGTTTTTAAAGGCTTCCCATCTTCCAGCCGTCCCTTTACCTGCGAACATCTGCCCCCAATCAGGTTTTGAAAGTTCTTGCCTAATACCGTCAAAATTGGCCTTTCTCCAATTTAGAACTTCAACTTTTAGATCCAGTCTATCCTTTTCCATCACTATTTTAAAACTAATAGAATTATGGTCACTGGCCCCAAAGTGCTCCCCCACTGACATTTCAATCACCTGCCCTGCCTTATTTCCCAAGAGTAGGTCAAGTTTTGCACCTTCTCTAGTAGGTACATCCACATACTGAATCAGAAAATTTTCTTGTACATGCTTAACAAATTTCTGTCCATCTAACAGGCAGCATCCGAGGATCAGGAGAGACGACGTTTCGGGCATGAGCATTCCTAATGAAGTGCTTATGCCTGAAACATCAACCCTCCTGCTCCACCAAACTCTTCGACACAGATAACTGAGATCTCCTTACAAATTTGTTTCTCAATTTCCCACTGGCTATTAGGCAGTCTATAATCTCTATACGAGGATCATCCCTTTATTATTCTTCAGTTCCACCCAAATGACTTCCCTGGATGTATTCCCAGGAATATCCTCCCTAAGTACAGCAGTAATGCTCTCCCTTACCAAAAATGCCATCCCCTCTCCTCTCTGGCTCCCCTCCTTTCTATCCTTCCTGAAGCATTTGTACCCTGGAACATTAAGCTGCCAGTCCTGTCCATCCCTGAGCCATGTCTCTGTAATTGCTATGATATCCCCATCCCATGTCCCTAACATGCCCTGAGTTCATCTGCCTCCCTGTTAGGCAGCTGTAGCAAATCTCCCTGCCAGTATATTAGAACCCTTCTAATTCAGATGCAATACGTCCTTCTTGTACAGGTCACTTCTACCTCAGAAGAGATTCCAATGATCCAAAAATGTGAATCCTTCTCCCCAGCACGAGCTCCTCAGCCATGCATTCATTTGCTCCATCCTCCTATTCCTACCCTCACTAGCTCAAAGCACTGGGTGTAATTCAGATATTACTACCCTCGAGGACCTCCTTTTTAAATTCTTGCATAACTTTCTATATTCTCCCTTCAGAATTTCATCCTTTTCCCTTCCTATGTCATTAGTTCCAAATGTGTACAATGATCTCTTGCTGGTCCCTCTCCCCTTTGAGAACATTCTGCACTCTCTCTGAGACATCCTTGATCCTGGTACCAGGGAGGCAACATACCATTTTGATTTTTCGCTGCTGGCTGCAGAAACATCTGTCCGTGCCTCTGATTAGAGAATCCCCTATCACAATCGATCACTTGGAACCCGATGTACCCCTCATTACATTAGAGCCTGTCGCGATACCAGAAACTTGGCTGTTTATGCTACATTCCCCTGAGAGTCCATCACCATCTACATTTTCCAAAACAGCATACTTGTTTGAAATGAGGATAGCCACAGAAGACTTCTATACTACCTGCATTTCCCTGCTACCTTTCCTGGAGTTAACCCACCTACCTGACTGTATCTGTGGCTTTTCTCCCTTCCGATAACTGCCATCCATCACACCCCCTAGCTCTTGTAAATTTTTTTATTGCCTCTAACTACCATTCCAACTGATCCATGCGATACATAGGATTCGTAACCAAAGACACTTCCTCAGACATCAATAACATGGAAACTCTCCCTAAACTCCCACATCCGGCAGGAAGAGCATATCACTCTACTAAAGACCACCTTTGCTCCTTCACAATTTACAGACCCAGAAAATAGCACTCTCTTTTTACTCTAAAAAACAGTGCTCCAGGCTAACTTAGTATTTGTGGTTTATATTTTTAAAAATTAATCAAGAAACAGATCTCAATAAAACATATAACCAAGAAAGAACCCACTCTGCTCATTACTGCAGTCTTTCAGCAAGGCCACACTGAAAAACTATGCACTTACCTGCTCCTGTGCTGTGAGCTCTCCCACACAGGTTCCTCCAAGGTCAGCTGTGAATTTCGCTGTTTGTTGGTTTTTCCCAGACGCAGTCCGATGTCCAGAGATACATGAACTCAAACATCAAAGGCAGTAATTGTGCAGATTCACTGCTGTGTCAATTAGCAGTGTAGGTTTTGTTTCTCTCTCTCTGTCATTGTGGTCACTGCCATTTGTCTGTCTTTCTCCATTGTTTTGCTCTTTTCTCCCCAAAGTTCCAAAACAATGCAACAGCATGTAAAACAGTAATTGCTGCTCCTGGAATTTGAGGAAATCACCTCCAACACCTAAACTACCTCAAGAAAGGAGCAGCTCTTACAGCCACAATTTTTTCCCATCCTCTCAACAAATTTCCAAAAATCTCAAGTTGCAGATACGAAAATCTCCAAGGTCTAGAGATTCAACTTAAATGATGACACAAAACTGGGCCACTATCAGATTAGCTGCTCATCATAAAGTGCACGATAATCAGTTGCCATTGCAATCAGTGAAATATCAGACTGGACATAACTGGTGACTGTCTAATACCGCACAGTTCACACCACTGTCCAAGCCCAGACACTCTGGCTAATCAAGAACTGTCCTTTCCAATATCAAGTCACTGAAATTCAACTGGACAAACTCGCGAATATGAATTGGAAGCATAAACTAAGCTCAGGTCTAGCAGGCCAGTTAGCCAAGACTCATTGGATAGAAATGGGCTATCTACAATGGGTCAAACGATCAAAAGATGGGTCAGAGCTTCTTTCTAGTTGCTTTTCTTGCTGTTTGACATTCATGAGAGTTGTAAAGTAGCCAAAGTTCAATATGGCTTGCTAAAATACTTTATTAAAATTAAATGTTTGAGTGAGGCTCAGATCACACATTTGAAACACTTCAAGAACCATGTAGTGCTCTTGCAACTCCGCCAGATATTCAGGTCTGATGAAGCTTCTCTTCCAGGGAATTTCAAGTGCCAATTTCAGTGGCGAATGAGACTTGAGAATGCTGTTTCTAATCAAGAGGTCAACATCGTTGCACTGCATACCTCCCAATATATCTTTGTAGGGTTACAGTTGAGTATCATAATGACAGCTGCTCAAACATTTAAAATGCATAAGAGAAAGGCTATTTCAATAGCTAATGAGGAAGTCCCCTACAAAGTAACAAAACCAGCTATTTTTCCTTTATTCTTGTGTGGGATGTGGGAGCTGCTCATAAGGCCAGCATTTGTGGTCCATCTCCAATCTCCCTTGAGCTCAGTGACTCTTTCAACCACATTGCTGGAATCACACACAGACCAGATAAGGACAGCAAATTTCACTTCAGGACATTACTGAACCTGATGGATTTTTACAACAATTGGCAATGGCGACATGTTCACTATTAGATATGCCTTTTGTTCCGGATTTCTACTGAATTCAAATGTCGCCATTTGTCATAGTGGGATTTGAACCCATGTCCCAAGAACAGTAGCCCAGTGGCAATATCTTGATGCCATCACCTCTCTTCAGATACACAGCCCCAGAGAGTACATGTAGCTGCAGTGAGGATCTGAACTGAAAGCAAATCATTTTGAGGTAATGTGGGGGATTTTCTTCAATTTTCATTATGGAAGCCCAACTAAACGTTGGTTTCCAATCCTGACTTCAGAGAAAACTTCCCAGAAACTCTTCAAATCCATTACTCAAATCATAAAAAATGCTGAAAAAAATTGTCAACTCGCCCCTTTCATCAGCTAATGTCAAAGTTTTAAAAAAGCCCATAAACAGATGCACATACATTGCAGCCAAAATTCTTTGGAAGATTCATTAGCTCAAGCTGTTTATAATGATATCACCCTACACAGAATTCAAGGCAAGATGCACCAGCAAGTCATTAGAGAGGGATAGAATGATGAATCATTTGAACTAGTATTTGTTAGAAAGGGTTGGTACCATTTTCGGGAAGAACTGTTCAAGGTTTGTGTAATTTAGGGAACATATGTTGACAGCTCACTTGAGCTAATTTGATTTGGAAGCTGAGAGATGAAAATGTAAAGAAATCAAGAACATAAGGCAGAGTTAGGTTGAAGATTAAGTGATGGTTCAATTTCCAGAGAGTTAAGGGGCTGCTGAACAGGCAGCTGGTTCCATGTAGCGAACTCTGTTGCGTAACAAGCATTGATATGATAATGAGATGGTGATGTATATCATGGTATGACAGCAACAATCATGTATGAGATGGTGTGAAGAAACGATGGAACAATCTGTACCAGACAGAGACACATTTACAGAGAACAGAACACAAACATTGTTAAAAGGAGACTGAGTCAAAACTTCTTTTCTTGACCTAGTTAGAATGCAAGTATCCAAATTTTGAAAGGAAACTTCAGTATCATGCTGATTAACCTCAAACCAAGCTGGGTGACTGATTGGTCAGGATGTTGCGATGGGGAATACAGCAGGGATTGGCAGTCTCCATAGCCAATTAGTATGTCCAGTTACATCACCATGCCAACCAAACAGCATCCTCATCTCAAGCTGTATAAATTGGTGTGCCCTTGTTTTGTTTGATTTTTGCATTCAGTTCTGATTAAATGCTTCAACCTTGGTGTCTTGTTTCAGCAAAGTATACATTCTGTGCTACCAAGTAATTATTTGTTATCAGAGAGCAGAATTATGTACAGTCATGTAAATAAAAGAATTTGCAGAAATTTCTAGAGTCAGACAGTGGTCACTCATTGAAAAGGGGAAACACTTACAAGGCCATACAGCACCAGGTTGAGACAAGGATTTATTATCTGGCCAGTGTGCCTAAAACCACAGGCCTCATGGCAACACAAACCAAGTACTGACTTACAAAATTCAATCAGAGTGAAATCTTGATATGCTTCTCACTGGGAAGTCACCATGAGCAAAAGGTACCTATTGCATGCCATTAATGAAGACTATCATGTCTTGGGCCAGCTTTGAATTTATAAGGGGGCTAGAGAAGAATGTATCAGATTTCCATCCTCCCATTGCCCCAATCCCCATTTGGCCTGTGATTTCATCTGCTTCTGCTGTCTCTCACAGGGTACCTCTTTCCAGGTCATTTGGGGTCTGTATATTTTAGTGTATTTCACAAACAGGCTGACTGGACCAGAAGATCATTCCCCACCTACCTCTGCTTAAACTAAATGCTATTTCAAACTGGGTTAACCAAACTCGTAATATAACGATGGCAATGTCACGGGACTAATCACGCAGGACCCCAGGCTAATCTTCTGGGGGGGCACGTCCCTGAATCTTACTACGGCAAATTTTGAAATATGACTTCAAAAATCACCTGGAATGATGAGCTAAACTAATGGTGATCATGTCAATTATCATAAAAGTCCATCTGGCTCACGAATGTCCTTTAGGGAAGGAATCTGCCATCCTTACCTGGTCTGGCCTACATGTGATCCAGACCCACAGCAATGTGGTTGACACTTAACTGGCCTCTGGGCAATTAGAGTTGGGGAAATTCCTATCCAGCAATGCCAACATAAAAGAATTTTGAAAAATCTTCCTGGTCTTTATGGTCAGTGCAATTTCAGAAATGCAACGCTGTTAAAAGTTAATTTCAGCAACTGTGGCTGCAGAGACAGTAATCAGGTAGGATATTCCTGAAACTTACTGTCCAGTGTTGGGTAAGGGCAACATTAACCTATCATGTGTCTCTCTGTCAGTCAGATAGTACCAGCTTGGAACAATGATCAGTTCAGTTATTGTAGTGCATACACACCCCTCATAGCTACACACAAAGGTAGGTAGTTTCAGAAACAGAGTGGATGAAACGTGGGGCTGGGAAAAGGCTCAAGCAGGTCAAGCAGCATCAGAAGAGTGGGGGTGCGGGATGGGGGGGGTGGGGTTGACATTTTAGGCAGGACCCTTCATCAAGGCAGAAATTCTTGAGATTTCATAGAACATAGAACAAAGAGCGCAGAACAGGCCCTTCGGCCCTCGATGTTGCGCCGACCTGTGAACTATTCTTAGCTCGTCCCCCTACACTATCCCAAAATCATCCATGTGCTTATCTAAGGATTGTTTAAATCTCCCTAACATGGCTGAGTTGACTACATTAGCAGGTAGGGCATTCCATGCCCTTACCACTTCCTGCGTAAAGAACCTGCCTCTGACATCTGTCTTAAATCTATCGTCCCTCAATTTGTAGTTATGCCCCCTCGTACAAGCTGACGTCATCATCCTAGGAAAAAGACATTCACTGTCTAAGCTATCCAATCCTCTGTTTATAAACAAGACATTTTTCATCACAATATATTCAGGTGAACACTGCCTTTTACATAAATGATATGCCAATGTTACGAAATAAGTCATGATTTCATTGACTTACTTTGCATAATGCAATTTTATTGATGGAAATCTTATCCGAAGTAAGTCTAGATACAGAGCTCAGTGGATGAAAGGTTAAAAAAATTTGAACTGAATAAGAATGGAGTATTATGGGACAATATTTGCTGTTGTTTTAAAACTAGAATAATTGCAGATAGCATTTCGGATTAGCTGCAATGCACTCTGATGTTGCTTCCACAGGATAATTGCTTATGAAATATGGATCAGCTGAGACTGCAGAGGATATTGGAAATTCAATGTATTTGCATATCATAATATTCTCGCTGTCCTTTTGCATATCCTCATCAAAATGAAGAATGATGGTGTTGGGAAATTGACTTCCCCCCATTTCATGACATACTGACTTCTGACGTCAAATATTCTCCTGAAATTGCAGAGCTTTTTATTCAGACAAAGCCAGCAACATATCTGTTCCAGGGCTTTGCAGGATTCCAGCCATACTGATTGTTGCTTGTGTAAAATCTCAGAGTAAAAACACAAATTAGCACCAAATTAACAGTTGGGTGAGGGTGCCCCAGATCTATCATTGGCTGTAAAATGGCTGTTTGAACTCATTTTTGTTGCATTCCAACTGAAGGCACAGCACACCCAGGACTGTTACATTAGGTGGAATACTCCCAGTCCCTGAACAATGTGGGCATGATGAGGAAGTTGAGAAAATCCCATGAGATGCCCAGTGAGGAGCTTTTTGATGTTGAGAGATTTATTTCCACACAGTTACATCCTCATTATGTCATCATCATACCTCATTGACATATAGCTTCTCATTCTCACCACTATCTAGAAACCAGGCAGCATGGTGGCACAGTGGTTAGCACTGCTGTCTCACAGTGCCAGCAACCTGGGTTCAATCCCACCCGTGGGCAATTGTCTGTGTGGAGTTTGTACGTTCTCCTTGTGTCTGCACGGGTTTCCTCCCACAGTCCAAAGAGGTGCAGGTTGAGGTGGATTAGTTACTTCAAATTTTCTGTAGTGTCTAAGGACATGGGCTACTAAGGTGGGTTAGCCATGGGAAATGTGGGTTGAGGAGGTAGGGGTGGGATGCTTTTTGGAGGGTCAGTGCAGACTCAATGGGCTGAATGGCCTTTTTGTGCATTGTAGGGATTCTATTCTGTGATGTAATGGAAGTCCAAGTGGTCTGGTGACTCCAGCTCACGCCTTGCTCCTCTGGACCTCCATCAGTCACCAACACCTCAGGCCACAGTCCGTGGAGTCCCTTAACTTTTGTTTAAGTCAGCTTAGTGGGACAGTTCCATCCTATTTCAAATGTTGGAACAGTTTGAAAATACAGCAGGGTTGAGTTTGTTCAAGATAGAATCACAGGAACAGGAGTATTCAGCCCATCCATCTCACTCCACATTTAATACTATCGCAGTTGGTCTAACATTCCAATGCATTTTATCCACATTATTCCTATAACACTTTATGCCATTGATACACCAAAATTATTTATCAATCTCCACCTTAAACATACTCAATAACTGAGCTTTCACAGCCCTCTCAGGTACAGAATTCTAAACATTCACCACCCTCCAAGTAGAAACATCTCTTTACACCTCGGTCCAAAATGACAGTCCCCTTTTTTAAAGATTGCACTCTCTGGTTCTACACTCCACAGCCAAGGGAAACACCATACTCTCATTTACTCAGTCTATTCCTTTAAGTATTTTTGAGTTTCGACATGATCGCCTCTCATTCTTTAAAACCTCAGAGACTATAAGCCCAATGTCTCTACATTAGACAGTTCTGACATCCCAAACAAAATGTCTGGTGAGTATTCACTGAACTCTCTACAACAATAATATCTTTCCTGAGGTAAGGAAACCAAAACTGCACACAGTATTCCAGGTGTGATCTAACCAAGCTCCTAAAATTGAAGCAAGACTTTGCTGCTCCTGTATTCAAATACTCTTGCAATATAGGCTCATATTCCATTTAACCTTCCCAATAGCTTGCTGCACCTGCACGTTAGCCTTTAGTAACTTATTAGCAAGGACATCCAAATCCTTTGGCTCATCTACACTTTCCAACCTCTCACCCTTTAAAAGCATCTGTTTCTTTTGGCAAAATGTATAATCTCACCTTTTACCTCACTGTATTCCATCTGCCATATTCTTGCCCAATCAATAAGCCTGTCCAAATCTTCCTGATAATGTTTCATATCTTCCTCATACCATATTCATATTTAGCTTTGTTTCAGCTACAAAGTTAGAAATATTACACAGTCCCCAAATCTCTAATATATATTGTGAACAGCTAGGGTTCAAGTACTTTGCGATACCACTAGTCACAGACTACCGATGTGAGAATTATCCATTTAAACCACACTTTGATTTCTGTCTTTCAGTTAATCCTTAATCTTTGCCAAGACATTACCTCCTTTCCTATAAGTTTTATGTTTGCTCACCACTCTCCTGTGAAGGACCCTATCAAAAGCCTCTTATCAAGGTTGTAACATCCTCAAAAAACTCCACAGATGAGTCAAAGTGGTCTATCATTCTCAAATCTCTGATGATTATGCCTAATCAATCATTTTCATCACATTCCCCATGATAGATTGTAGTGATTTCATGTTTACTGGTATTCCAGGTATTAATCTATTAAACATTGTGTGGGCGGCACGGTGGCTCTCAAATCTCTGATGATTATGCCTAATCAATCATTTTCATCACATTCCCCATGATAGATTGTAGTGATTTCATGTTTACTGGTACAAGGTTGACAGGGGCTGTAGTTACCTGTTTGATTCCTCTTAGCTCTCTTTTTAAATAGTGTGGTGACATTTGCAAGCTTCCAATCTGCAGGAGTCACTCCATAATCAATGGAACTTTTGAAGATAATTATCAATATATCAACTATCCCTATAGCCATCTTATTCAACACCCTGGGATGCAGATTATCAATCCCCAGGGACTTAACAACTTTCCCCAAAATAATTTCTCCAACACAACTTTATTATTAATGCTAATTTCCTTCAATTCTTCATTTTCCCTAGTCACTTGGATTGCTAATTCTGGGAGATTTCTTGTGTTTTCTCAGTGAAAACAGACATAAAATAATCATTTAGTTTCTCTGTCATTTCTCTATTTCCCATTATAAATTCTCCTGACTCTGCTTTTAATGGAAACACAATTGGTGTTAACCAAATGTTTCTTTTTAATATACCTGTAGAAGCTATTACAGTCTGTTTTTATGTTTTTTTCTTTTCACGAGATTGCGTTTGTATTCCATTCTTTCTTTACTTAGAAGTTTCTTGGTCTTTCTTTGCTGTATCCTAAAAACTTCCCAATCCTCAGATTCACAATAATTTATGGCCATTTTACAAACCTTTCCTCTTAATCTTACTCAATCCTTATCTTCCTCTGTCAGCCACAGTTGACTAACCTATTTTGAGTTTTTGCACTTTAAGGTATAGCTATTGTTAGCCATGTAATCATTCTTTAAAGATTGTACAGTTATGTCTTTAATATATTTTCCCAATTCAGCACAGCCAACTTGGGCCTGGTGTTCATAATTTCCCTTATTCAGATTTAACATCTTTGTCCCAGCTTAAACTCCATCTCCTTCAAGAATAACGTGAAAGTCGATCACAATATGGCCACTCAACTCTTAAGGTCCTTTCCCAACAAGGTAATTAATTATAAAATACTAGATCCAAACCAGCGCATCCTCTAGCTAGCATTTCAATGCATTGCCATGGGAAACCATTCCTAGGACACCATCCTAATGATGTGAGGTCTGAAATTTAGAGACAACATTGGATCAACTAGGTGAGATTTCTAGGAAAGTTTTACTGAGAAATTGGGAAAAAGGTTTTAAAAAATTAGATTGTTAAAACTAGAGCTCTGTCTTTCAGAAGTGAACAGGAGAAGTATTTCTACGCACAGAGTATAGTGGAAATCTGAAATTCTCTTCCTGAAATGAACTGAAATATTCAAAACATTAACAGACTTTAGTTCAGGGCACCAGGTGGATGGATCTATGATTGGTAGAAGCCATGATCGAGCTGAATGACAGTACAACGAGCTTATTACAGTTCCCACGTGAAAACATCAGTGTTACAAAAAATGATCTAAACACAGATTAGCTAATGATAAACTTGGGTTTTAAAAGTCTGTTGAGTTGTACATTGAACCAGATAAAGGCAATAGAGATTCTTCAGTTCAGGGGCTCCTAAATGATGAGATAGAACAGATCACATGATCAGTCTTGATTCAACAATGAAACGACATGAGGAGGCGGAAAGAACAACAGCTGTAATAATAATGTCAAAATAGGACGCTATAATGTAACAGGAAGACATGACCTTTCCATGTGAACACTGACAAATTTTCTGCAGTAATGATGACTATTGAATAAGTGTTTAGGTACTGCCGATCTGGAATGCAAATGACTTTATTTGATTCAACTTTTCCTTTGTTCTTTGGTTGTGACATTGCTAGGGCTAGCATTTGTTACTCATCTCTAATTGCCCTTGAACTAACTAATAAGGTCAGACCATTTCAGAGGGCATTTATAAGTCAGCCACATTGCACGTGAAGTCACATGTAGGAAAAACCAGATAAGGGTGTCAGATCTCCTTCTGTAAATGACATTAATAAACCATGTGGGTTCCTATGATAACTAATGATGGCTTTAGTTAGAATTATGGAAACTAGTTTCCAATTCCAGGTTTTTCTTTAATTAACTGGTGGAACTGAGAAATAAGAAAGGGATGATCACCTGATTGGGATTGTATTATAGACCCCCCAGTAGTCAACAGGAAATTGAGAAAATACTTTGTAAGGAGATCTCAGCTATCTGTAAGATTAATAGGGTGGTTATGGGAGGAGATTTTAACTTTCCAAACAAAGACTGGGACTGCCATAGTGTAAATGGTTTAGATGGAGTGAAATTTTCTGATTCCGTATGAGGATGTACCTACTAGAGAAGGTGCAAAACATGAGGTAAAAACAATGACTGCAGATGCTGGAAACCAGATTCTGGATCAGTGGTGCTGGAAGAGCACAGCAATTCAGGCAGCATCCGAAGACAGGCAAAATCGACGTTTCGGGCAAAAGCCCTTCATCAGGA
>NC_057744.1:7242054-7278054 GCF_004010195.1 Chiloscyllium plagiosum | reverse complement strand
GAGGTGAGGGTGGAGGTGTGGGCACAGGTTTTACAGTTCCTGCGTTGGCAGGGGAAAGTGCCAGGATGGGAGGGTGGGTCGTAGGGGGGCGTGGACCTGACCAGGTAGTCACGGAGGGAACGGTCTTTGCGGAAGGCAGAAAGGTGTGGGGAGGGAAATATATCCCTGGTGGTGGGGTCTGTTTGGAGGTGGCGGAAATGTCGGCGGATGATTTGGTTTATGCGAAGGTTGGTAGGGTGGAAGGTGAGCACTAGGGGCGTTCTGTCCTTGTTGCGGTTGGAGGGGTTGAGTCTGAGGGCGGAGGTGCGGGATGTGGATGAGATGCGTTGGAGGGCATCTTTAACCACGTGGGAAGGGAAATTGCGGTCTCTAAAGAAGGAGGCCATCTGGTGTGTTCTGTGGTGGAACCGTTCCTCCTGGGAGCAGATACGGCGGAGGCGGAGGAATTGGGAATACGGGATGGCAGGGCTTTTGCCCGAAACGTCGATTTTGCCTGTCTTCGGATGCTGCCTGAATTGCTGTGCTCTTCCAGCACCACTGATCCAGAAGGTGCAAAACATGACCTACTCTTGGGAAATAAGGCAGGGCAGGTGACTGGGGTGTCAGTGGAGGAGTACTTTGGGGCCAGCAACCATAATTTATTTGTATTAAAATAGTGATGGAAAAGGATAAACTGGATCTAAAAGTTGAAGTTCTAAATTGGAGAAAGGCCAAGTTTGACGGTATTAGGCAAGAACTTTGAAAAGCTGATTGGGGGCAGATGTTCTTGGGTAAAGGGACAGCTGGAAAATGGGAAGCCTTCAGAAATGAGATAACAAGAGTCCAGAGAAAATATATTCCTCTCAGGGTGAAAGGAAAGTCTGGTTGGTACAGGGAATGCTGGATGATTAGAGAAACTGAGGGTTTGGTAAGCAAAAGAAGGAAGCATCTGTCAAGTATAGACAGGACAAATCGAGTGAATCCTTAGAGTACAAAGGCAGTAGGAGTATACTTAAGAGGGAAATCAGGAGGGCAAAAAGTGGACATGAGATACCTTTGGCAAATAGAGTTAAGAAGAATCCAAAGGGTTTTTACAAATACAATAAGGACAAAAGGGTAACGAGGGAGAGAACAGGGCCCTCAAAGATCAGCAAGGCAGCTTTTGTGCAGAGCCGCAGGAGATGAGGGAGATACTAAAAGAGTATTTGCATCAGTGTTTACTGTGGAGAAGGACATGGAAGATATTGAATGTGGGGAAATAGATGGTGACATCTTGAAAAATGTCCATTATACAGAGGAGGAAGTGCTGGATGGCTTGAAACGCATAAAAGTGGATAAATCCCCAGGACCTGATCAGGTGTACCCTCGAACTCTGTGGGAAGCTAGAGAAGTGATTGTTGGGCCTCTTACTGAGAAATTTGTATCATCGATAGTCACAAGTGAGGTGCCGGAGGATTGGAGGTTGGCAAATGTGGTGCCACTGTTTAAGAAAGTTGGTAAGGACAAGCCAGGGAACTATTGACCGGTGAGTCTGACCTCAGTGGTGGGCAAGTTGTTGGAGAGAATCCTGAGGGACAGAAAGGCAAGGACTGATTAGGGATAGTCAACATGGCTTTGTGCATGGGAAATCATGTCTCACAAACTTGATTCAGTTTTTTTGAAGAAGTAACAAAGAGGATTAATGAGGGCAAAGTGGTAGATGTGATCTATATGGACTTCAGTAAGGCAGTCGACAAGGTTCCCCATGGGAGACTGATTAGCAAGGTTAGATCTCATGGAATACTGGGAGAATTAGCCATTTGGATACAGAACTGGCTCAAAGGTCGAAGACAGAGGGTGGTAGTGGTGGAGGGTTGTTTTTCAGACTGGAGGCCTGTGACCAGTGGAGTGCCACAAGAATGGTGCTGGGTCCTCTACTTTTTGTCATTTATATAAATAATTTGGATGTGAACATAAGAGGTATAGTTAGTAAGTTAGCAGATGACACCAAAATTGGAGGTTACCTCAGATTATAATGGGATCTTGATCATATGGGTCAATAGGCTGAAGTGGCAGATAAAGTTTAAGTTAGATAAATGCGAGGTGCTGCATTTTGGGAAAGCAAATCTTCGCAGGACTTATATATTTAATGGTAAGGTCCTAGGGAGTGTTGCTGAACAAAGAGACCTTAGAATGCAGGTTCATAGCTCCTTAAATGTGGAGTCACAGGTAGATAGGATAGTGAAGAAGGCATTTGGTATGCTTTCCTTTATTGGTCAGAGTACTGAGTACAGGAGTTGGAAGGTCATATTGCGGCTGTACAGGACATTGGTTAGGCCACATTTGAAATATTGCATGCAATTCTGGTCTTCCTATTGGAAAGATGTTGTGAAACTTGAAAGGATTCAGTAAAGATTTACAAGGATGTTGGCAGGATTGGAAGATTTGAGCTATAGGGAGAGGTTGAATAGGCTAGGGATGGAGTGTTGGAGGCTGAGGGGTGATCTTATAGAGGTTTATAAAATCATGAGGGGCATTGATAGGAGAAAAAGACAAGGTCTTTACCCTGGGGTGGGGGAGTCCAGAACTAGAGGGCATAGGTTTAGGGTGAGAGGGGAAAGATAAAAGTGACCTAAGGGGCAACATTTTCATGCAGAGGGTGGTACGTGTATGGAAAGAACTTCCAGAGGAAGTGGTGGAGGCTGGTACAATTGCAACATTTAAAAGGCACTTGGATGGGTATATGAATAGGAAGGGTTTGGAGGAATATGGGCCGGGTGCTGGCAGGTGGGACTAGATTGTGTTGGGTTATCTGGTCGGCGTGGACGGGTTGGACCGAAGGGTCTGTTTCCGTGCTGTACATCTCTATGACTCTATAACTGACTTCAAATTCTACCACCTGCCAAGATAAGATTTTAAGGTCTCTAATGCATTGCCTGGTCAGTGGAATAATAGTCCTGAGAACATTACCACCAAGCAACTGTCTCTGCACAGTTGGTTCTGCCTAAGCATTTAGCTAATGAAGGACCACAACCTACTCTTCCTTGGAAAAGTACCTTCCATAACTTAAAAATGCAGACTTACTATTTGGAGGAGTTTTGGGATAAAGTGAGGTCGAAGAATATTGTTCTCTGAGAATGCCAAATAACGTTCTGCAGACTGCTACAAACATCTGAACATATTGATTTCAAAATAGTAAAGTATGAAACATCTGCACATGCCAATAATTTACAGGTTGAATTCTGGTGTTGGGTAAATTTACTTTTAATTTTGAATTGATGCACAACTCCAAATTTACTCTGAAAGATCAGATTCTGGGTTTGGGGTAATTTACAGAAAAAAAGACAATGCTAGATAATTAAACATTTTGCCCCTTTTTAATGCTTAGTACTATGTCAGCTTTAGGCACTTTAGGAGTTATGAGGAAGGGTCACTGGACCCAAAACTTTAACTTTGATTTCTTGACACAGATGCTGCCAGATCTGTTGAGCTTTTCCCAGCAACTACAGTTTTTGATCGGCATTTAGGGTCTGATGCAGTGTACTGCTCTTTATATTGTTCTAACAATGTACCTTTGTAACAATTTCAGAACAACTTTGGCATGCAATATTTATATACTGCTCACCATCTTTATGATTTTAAATGTTGTTGAGGAAGTGGGTTGAAGATAACATAACTCATTCTTGAAAGAAGGTCCCTTGCAGTAATCAGAGTTATCACTATTAATTGGGGCAAGATTAAAAATTATATCATTATTATCAAATTTAAATACTAACACATTACTGAAGCCATTTTTAGATTTTTATTTGGGGCATTAAGGAAGGGAATCTAATCAATAATTTAATGTTTGAAGTAATGATCAATATTGAATTTGTCCAACATAATGTATAATTGCATTAGTTTTATTCCAGATATGGATTTACAATTGTGTAAAGTAGAAGCAGAAATGCAAACATTCTTGAACAATTTTGTGTAAATTTTAATTGATCTTCAATGCTCTAAGGAACATTATAAACAATTTACACATCTTTCTTTACATCCTACTCAATTTTTCTATACATGGCAAGACAATTAAATCAGCATTCATTCATCTAAGTCCTCTTCACAGAATTCAGCCCTTAATTCCAATGCAATACCTGGGAACTACTCCAAAGAAGATGCTGTTATTCAAATGAAACTTTGAAACTTTAAAGCAAGCTCTCTCCTGTTCTGTCAGATGGATATAAAAGACATGGAAATGTGTTGCTGGAAAAGCGCAGCAGGTCAGGCAGCATCTAGGGAACAGGAGAATCGACGTTTCGGGCATTAGCCCTTCTTCAGGACAACCCCGACAACCCCGAAAACACCAGAAAGAGAGGAGCATGAGACCGCACAGGAGGAGGAAAATGGCTCGGCTGCACCAGCAGATCAACAAATTCCATATAAAATCCCGGCCAAACTCCCTAAACACAGGGAAGTAGATGAACAACTCAGACAGGCCGAGGAACTACTGCAGAAAGCCAATGATCCACTCTGTATGGCTCAAGCTCGAGAGTTGATAGACTGTATTACTGACGAAATATACGGTGATCATAACGGGAAACACCCCCGCAGACGGCATAGAGAGATCAAGAGAAAGGCCGAAAAGAAGAGCAATAACAATGGGGCGAAGAAACGTTATGCCACTAAGAAAGCGGCGTATAAAGAAGCCCAAGAGTTGTACAGAAACAACAGGCGCCAGCTAGCCAGGAAATTAATGGGTGCACCAGATACATCTCAATGCCCCATCTCACGAGAGGAACTTGAAATCAAATTTCGTGAGAAACCGTCCAAGGCTAATAATAAAGCTGACATAAGGAGCTTTGCTGGTTATGCTGGCCATGTTGATGAAAACCTACTGCTGGGACCAATCAGTGAAGAGGAGGTCGACGAGGCCCTGAGAGGAATTGATAAACACAGTGCACCAGGGCCGGATGGCAAAAAGCTGAAACATCTAGAAGCCATCCAGGAGACTGACGCCTCCCGTTACCTCGACTCTTCACCCTTTGGTTAAAAACGAGATCTATCCCAGAGAGCATGAAAAAGAGCCGGACAGTGCTCATTCCTAAATGCGAGGACCAGGATATAAAAGACACCATTACACCATTTACAGAACAGTACGCAGGGAGTTGTTCCTGGTGTCTGGTAAATATAAATCCTTTTATTAATATCCCTACATTAATGCTTATGCTTAGGGGGAAACAGGTGGCCTCGTAGTATTGTTATCGCTGGACTGTTAATGCAGAAACCCAGATAATATTTTGGGGACCCAGGTTCGAATCCTGCTACAGCAGATGGAACTTGAATTCAATAAAAAAAACCTTGAAGTTAAAAGTCTAATGACAAGCATGAATCCATTGTTGGGAAAAGCCCATCTGGTTCACTAATGACCTTTTAGGGAAGGAAACTGCCATCCTTACCTAGTCTGGGCTACATGTGACTCCAGACCCACAGCAATGTGATTGGCTCTTAACTAGCCTCTGGGCAATTATGGTGGGCAATAAATGCTGGCCTAGCCAGAGAGTCCACATCCCATAAATAAAGAAAACTATGTGATGTGTGAATTGGCTTCCACTTTTCTGACCTCACAACAGTAATTATATTGTTAAAAGAAAATCTTCATTGGCTGGATGGCACTTTAGGATATCCTAATCGTACAACTGGTTATTTCTTAGCATGTGAGGGAGTATGCATTCTCCAATCCAGAATAAAATATGGCCAATTCCATCCATCACTAAAATCTACCCTGATTGAAAAGTTCACATTCCCAGTAGGTATATACTCTTCATGTCCAGTTATGAAACTCTGCTTGGGGAAGTGTATTGTGAAAAGGGAGGAGGGTAGTAAGAGGGTAAGGAAGTCTTGCTGCAAATGTACAAGGTGTTGGTCAGACTACATCTAGAGTATTGTGAACAGTTTTGGTCCCTTTGCTTAAGGAAAGTTTCATTTCATTGGGGCCAGTTCAGAGAAGACTCACCAGGATGATCTCCAGTATGGAGGGAATGTCTCATGAGTAAAGTTTAAACATATTGGGATTCTACTCATTGGGATTTAGAAGAATGAGAGGTGATCTCATTGAATCTTAAAGGATTCATAAGGGGTTTGACATGAGAGGATGTTTCCCCTCATGGGAGAGTCTAGGACTAGAATAAAAGGATGCTATTGTAAGATTGGGGTGAGGAGGACTTTCCTCTCTCTGAGGACTGAGTGTCTTTGGAACTCCTTACCAAAGCGAGCTGGAGGTCAGAGACCTTGTGTATATTTAAGGTTGAGATAGATAGACTCTTGATCAGCTGGGGAACTGAGGGTTTCAGGGAAAGTGGTCATGAGGAATGTTGGATCAACCATAATCCTGCTGAATGGCACAGCTGAACAGCCTACTCCTGTTCCTATTTCTTATGGTTATGTGGTATGCTGTGATCGAAAAGCATTGGAATGAGGACATTCAAACTGAGATCCACCTTAAGATGCAAAATGATTTTTTTTCCTATGTGCAATATCCAGAACCGATTTCTGATTATGACTTATATTAGATGTCTAAAAGTAATTCAATGCTGTCACATTAATAAGCAATGAAAGAAACATCACCTATCAAAAGATATTTTATTACCGGGGAGAAACCCACACAATTCATCAATTCATCATGCAGCCTGTACAAAGAATACATTTGTTTAAACACAATTAGCACTGTTTATAGAGTCATTGCTGACAGCCTGTGTTCAGTGTCGGTCGGATTGGTACAGCATTTTGTGATCCACTCCCTGCAGAAGCCTGCTTTGTGAAATGAAATCCAGTTAGAAAAGCAACTAAGATTTAATCACTGCAGAAAAAAGTGTTAACTCGTCTAAAGAGTTAGCAGAAAAGTTTGTGTAACCTGTGTGATCTTGTTACCTCTGATAAGATATGTAATTTATTAAATGATGTGATAATATTGTGTCTTGACACATTTTCCTTTCTCAGGCGAAGCCAATTAACAGGAAACGGATGGCGGGAGTGCAGCCTTTTGTGTGGAATAGATGCTGAGAGATCAGCATTGCAACATACTGCGATGTTACTAAAGTTCAGTTTGCATATGAGCAGTCACAGAAGTGAAATACTCACACTTTGTGAGCTACTTGGGAGGGAATGCTATATGGGGCCACTGTTTACCTGTGGAGATGAAGTAACTCTTTAAGAACTGCAAAACAAGTAGTTTATTGGACAGGATAGTTGAGGAAAAGGGAGTAGATGGAATAATGCAAAAAATTACAATGTATGTTCAGGTTTAGTATAGGGTTTGTAAATCATTCAATTATTGAGGCTGGATTAGAGTGGTACTGGAAAAGCACAGCGAGTCAGGCAGCATCCAAGGAGCAGGGAAATCGACGTTTCGGGCAAAGGCCCTTCATCAAGAATACAGCTATTCCTCAATTCCTGATGAAGGGCTTTTGTCCGAAACGTCGATTCTCCTGCTCCTCGGATGCTGCCTGACCCGTTGTGCTTTTCCAGTACCACTCTAATCCAGACTTGGGTTTCCAGCATCTGCAGTCCTTGTTTTTACCCTTGTTTTATTGAGACCACCTTGTAATTCTGTAGGAAAAGCGTGAGCCAGAGACTGAAATGGAAGAAAAATAATCTGAACATTTCATTTCAGAAAACAATTTTAAATGGATGGTATGGGATTATAAAACTCGTGTATCAATTTTGCAGGTTTGTTACAAATGAAACATTGTTTCAACAGACTCCATAAACGGGGATATCAGCCTCAAGGAGCAAGTGAAGACGGCAGATGGTGGAAATCAAAGCAGGAGAGTCAACATTTCGGGCATTAGCCTGATGAAGGGCTCTTGCCTGAAACGTTGATTTTCCTTCTCCTCGGATGCTGCCAGACTCGCTGCTTTTCCAGCGCCACACACTCATATCAGCCTGAACTGTGACTTGTTTTTGATTAACAATAATCAGTAGGTTTTACTAAAAATAACATTTGTGATCAAAAAATAACACTCCTAGCTACAGATAGCTCTTCTACCGAGATGGCTGCGTCCTTGTGCAACTCTGCATTATAGAAAAATCGCGCTTTAGAAACAGTGCTTAAAGTGTTGGTGATGTAATCGCGTTACAAATCCAACACATTTTAAAAGTTCGCGCTTTAGAAATAGTGTCCCTAATTGTCAATTGTGTTACAGCGATTTTGTGTTAAATAAACGCACGGTATAGCAGAACGACCAGTACAGAATACAAAAAAAGTTTAATAAAAGAAAGAAATATTATACACCGGTCACAAGATATGAAAGTTGTGCCCAAGAAAATTAAACATCATACACTCCTGGTGTCATGAGTATTCATCAGCAAAGCTGCTATAAAATTCACATCACCATATAAATTGGATTAATGAAAACCAAGTTGTTAAGTGACTGGATATTTATGGTCAAGGCTACTGGTTCAACAGTTCCAAACTGTAGGTTAAAAAACATCTAATGGCATTTAGTCACTAATAAACCAATGGCCCCTGTTACTACCATATACCTAAAGCATCAAATTAAAAGGATTATTGCAAGTTGCCTCATACCCAAAATCATGATTCACAATTCATAGAATCCCTAGTGTGGAAACAAGCCATTGGGCCATCAGGTCTACACCGACCCGCCGAAGAGCATCCCATTCAGACCCACCCCCTACCCTATCTCTGCACTTTCCAAGGCTAATTCACCCAACCTGCACAACCCTGGACATTATAGACAATTTAGTATGGCCAATCCACCTGCACATCTTTGAACTGTGGGAGGAAGTCAGAGGACCCATGCAAACACTGAGAGAATGTGTAAGCTCCATACAGTCACCCGAGGGTGGGATTGAAACCAGGTCCCTGCTTGTTGTTTCTCTACTTGCTGTTTTGCAACGTAGAAGAATAAAAATAAAAGTCTCCTTTAGTTGAAATGGTCCTGAAGCAGAACCTATGCTACATGATAAATGTGATTAAGTTTACGAAAAGACAATGTGGGAGAAATTAATTTGTGCAGCATTGCTTTCAATGGGATTAAGAAAACTTGTGCTAATTGAGGAGAGCTGATGATATTAACAAAGGACGCTGCACAGGTAGCAGCTTGAAGCATGGCCTCGCTCACAGGAATGACGTAAGTCTGCATGAATGAATTATTCCCCAGTAGCCTGAAATAAAATTGGTTTGTGTTATTTGGGGAAAATTGACAAATTAAAATGTCTAGAAATATTTGAATTCCAAAATAAATCCCCAAATGGTGGTTTTCTGAAATAAAAGCTGCAGGAGGTACAGAAACCAACGTTGTGAAGAGGAAGGCTGGTAACATTTTGGGACTATTTTAAATTTAAAACAAAACTCACTCAGGGGACTTGGGTGTCACTGGCTGGCTCCCATTTACTGCCTGTTCCTAGTTGTCCTTGAGGTGGGTGACAAGCTGCCATCTTGAACCACTGCAGTCCCTAGAATGAATTTTCATGTTAGCTCTCGATTCAGCCCACTCCATGTTCACAAATTTACAGATTAATGCAATAAATTGCACCCCTCTGCTCCCATCCATTTAGCTTCCTCCGATCTGCCCAATGATTAGTTTGCTCATCATATTCTAACCACCAATCAATGAAGAGAAGTACTTTATGAAATAGCTACAGGATTCCTGATGAAGGGCTTTTGCCCGAAACGTCGATCTTCCTGCTCCTCAGATGCTGCCTGACCTGCTGTGCTTTTCCAGCACCACTCTAATCTAGACACATGGCTGCTTTTGTTGCAGAAAGCAACCGTTGGATGGTAGAACATTTTAATGAAAGACTATTTGGTACAAGTTTGTAGTTAGGTCAATTCCAGGAAGCAGCTGAGTGAAACCAAAATTCATTCAGAACCTCTGCCTGTGGACTCAATATTTTCAGGGTATCAGACACAAGCAACCTGGACTGATCATCTTCAATGAAAATAATACCAGCTTTTCTTTGAATTTATCAAAATTTTTAAAAAACTTTTAAATGTTATAACGCTACTTGCATAGTCTGTAGTTTGTTTTGCCCATTTCTCTCACTTTCTTTCGCTCTGATGTTCCAAAGAGAAGTAAATAAATCAAAAGCAAAGGTAAGGGTGTTTTTCTTTTAGTTCACATCAATGTGACAATAAAACAAATAGTTGTCTGCCACTTCAACACACCACCATGTTCCCTGGCTGACATTTCTGGCTCGGGCCTGGTGCAGTGTTCCAGTGAGGCTCAGCACAAGCTGGAGGAACAACATTTTATTTTACACTTGGGGACCCTGCGGTCTTCAGGGTTCAATTTCGAGTTCAATAACATTGAGCCTGAAGACTTCCTTTTGCCCAAGCCCATGTCCTGTCATTACATAGGTTGCTTTCAGCATAATCAACTCAATTTCACCGGCTCATAACCCCCATCATCAGCAATCTAGATGTCCTCATCCCTAGCATACTATCAATAATCCTTTTGTAAGTCTAACCATTTTCCTCTCTCTCTCTCTGGCTCCCTCTCCACCTTTCTGCTCACTCCTGCCCCCTGCTATCAAGATAAATACCACTTCTTCCAAGAAGTTCTGATGAAGGGTCACTGGACTTGAAACGTTAACTCTGCATTCTCCCCACAGGTTTTGACAGACCTTCTAAGTTTCTCCAGCATTTTGTCACTGAAACAAACAATTTTATTTCTTAAAGGGTTAATTTGTTCAAAATAAAAATCCCAGAAGTTTTTTTTCTCAGTGATCATGAACCACAATGGAGTGAACTTCCTCATTCAGCCACAGATGATGCATCTTTCTCACAGAGCCTTCCTTTCTTACTGGGACGAATCTTTGCTGTAATTAAATATCTCCTGAAAAGTCTGCCACAGCATCTTCACCATGCTATATTTTGTAACCATTTCATTTTAGCTAGTTTTACTCCATAATTTTTACTTAGGTTCAAAACAAGTTTTAGACCCACACTTCTCACCTTCAGATAGTGCATGAAATTCTATCATGATGTGGTTGCTATAACTTTGAGACTTATTTACCACGAGGCTATTGATTAACCTTGTCTCATTGCCCATTAGCAGATCTAGATTAGCCTGCTCTTTGGGTGGCTGTAGAACACAGGACTCTAATACATTGTTGCAAACATATTTCATAATTTTCCAAGAAACTTTGTCATTCTGATTTGCTCAATCTACATGTAAGTCAATGGCACCCATGATTATTGGGGCACTTTTCTTGCGTACTCCATTTATTTATTCCTGAATACTCTGTACCACTCGTCTAATTACTGTTAGGGAACCAATAAACTATTTTCACAAGTGACCTCTAACATTTGTTATTACTTCACTCCACTCAGATTATCCATCTTGCTGTTTCAAGCAGAGGCCAACTTTCACTATTGTACTAATTACATCCTTTATTTAACAGAGTTACCCTATCACCTTTTCCTAACTTCTGACTTTGCACACCTTTCATGTGATGTCTGTATTTGTTGGCCATTCCTAGCTGCCCTTGAGACGGGTTAACTACATTTCTGTTCGTCTGCATCACGTGGAAGCTGACAAGGTAGGGATGGTAAATTTGCATCATTAGTACACCAGATGGGTTTTTACAATAATTCATGATTGCTTCATTGTCACCATTATTGCAACCAGCATTCAATTCCAAATTTTTAATGAATTGAATTTAAATTAAATTCTACCAGCTGCCATGGTGGGATTTGAATCCTCATCTCTGGAACATTTTTGCCTGGGCCTCTGGTTTGCTAAGCCAGCGACATTACCTCTACGTGACTGTTCCACAATGTGATGTATATGTATTGCCCTCACCCTCCCTGCATTATCCCTGTCCTGCAACATGTCCCACTGCCAAGAACATTGGTGCAGGCTGGCATAAGGCAAGGTATAGAATCTGCACTGTCAGCCATTCAGGGAAAAATCATGATCCCTTTTCCGTTGTGAAATCTTTTTAAAGCTTAATTTCCCTACATCTATCTTCATATCTACTAGAACTCCCTGCAACCTGATTGTCCTAAAACTTCTCACCTGCCCCAGCTAGGAAAGGGTCCTGACTGCAAACAAATACAAACATTAAAATAAAAGAGTAACCAAATCAGAAATTGCTGGAATACCTACTGAGTTTCTCCAGCAACTTCTGTTTTTTGATGTTTCAGATCTCCATCATCCAAAGTTCTTCATTTCTTTGAGAGCTCACATGTTGCGCATTTGCACCTAAAGTCCTATCAGAGATTTTATGAAAAAACAACACCTTTCTTGCAATGTTATTAGACAGTCTATTTTTCAGCAAAGAAGATTGTGTCACGTAATCTAAAAGGAAACTCAGACAATAGCCTCTCCAAGCTACAAAAATAGTGTTCGGTGACAGCCAGTGTCTGCCACAATTCAGTGTTCAAGAGAAACAGTCTGTGATTCATTTCTTCACACTTCCAAAAGTTTCTCAAGAGGTGAAACTCAGTTGATGATCAGATGACTTCTGATCTGATAACAGTTTGGGAGAAGGATAAATTTGAACTGTCTGGAAAATTACTTGAGAAACCAACACAGTAACAGTTTTACTAAGAATTTTGAATTCTTCTTTGTCTGAATAAGTACTGTAAACAGAATTGAGAAGCATTACAGTAAATGTGCATAAACTGATAATACTTGCATGGAATCTGATGTTAGCAGCAAAACTAAACAACTTCATCAGAGGTCTCAGATACTAAGATCATCACCAGTAAATGTAGCATCACCACAAATCTTACATGAAAAATTAGGTCAGTTTTTCTAAACATCACAGATAATCAAACCATCTCATCATCAAATTCATTGCCAATCTGTATTAGTAACAAACTGAACTAGAATTAAGATATTGTCAATTCTTTACGATAAGGATATTTCAATACATGTGAAGAAACAGAGAGACATACATAAGATGACTTTCCAATGTACATAACAGATGATTCTGAAGTGGGAGATGGCATTCGGCAAGGTGACACTATGCACATGGACACACAAGATGGTCACTGAGCCATAAGTTGGCCACTTGACACACAAGATGGCTGCCAGACCACAATATGGAGAGAGACAGCAGAGCAAACACAGACACTGCCTGGGGCCACCAGAATGCCAGCACAATGCACTCACAACCTAGTTGATTAGTTTAAGGCAGGTGGGGGAGAGAATACACGAGTAGCATATACTGCCCGCCGAAGTTTCTGGGTCCAGACAACACCTTTGATAGAAATGCTAACAGTTTGATATGGACTCAATGCAAAGGGATAATAGCCAGGGCTATAGTAATCGTCCTTCTCAGGAAGAGCGATTAGCGCCCATTACTAGAGCAATGGACTTCTGCACTGACATTGAAACTGACTGTTGACCACTGTGGTGTTATTGTTTGTCTCTCCCCAGAGCTCCGGTATTTCCTTGTACAATAAACTCTGTTGTTGAACCCCGACTTTGACTCAGAGGCTGGTGATTTTCCCAACAACAGTTCTACTTCCTGACAAAGATGTCCTCCTTGATTACACCAAAAGGAGATGCAGAATAGAGGTCACACATATTTGGAAATCCATAGCTCTACAGGAGGTGGGACTTCAACACAGGCCTCCTAGCTGAGAAGTAAAGACACTACCACTGCACCATAAGAGTCCAGAATAGAGACCACAAGAGAGAAAACTGAATGTTTCTACTGTCTTCTGTCTGAACTTTGGGTGGTCTAAAACATGGGTGTGAAAATCAACTCTGAAATGTGGCTTTTGAGTGGTGCACACCAGATATGAGCATCTATGGCCAGACCAGCAATTATTACCCATCCCTAATTGCCCAGAGGACAGTTAAGTCCCAATCATATTGTGTGGGATTGGAGTCACATGTAGACCAGGTAAGGATGGCAGTTTCCTTCACTAAAGGACATTAGTGAACCAGATGGATTTTTCCCAACAATTGTCAATAGTTTCATGGACACCATTAAAATCCTAATTCCAGGTATTTATTGAATTCAAATTCCACTATCTGCTATGGCAGGATTTGAATGAGGGTCTCCAGACCAATGCCCAGATCTGTGAATTAATAGTCTAGCAATAATACCAGCAGGCTATTGCCTCCCCTGAGACATTAGAAGAGTTTTAAAGCACTTAATTTCCATCAAAGTGTAGCAATATGAATGCAGATACTCAGAAAAGTGAAGGGTGTACAGTCCTTACCCCTACACAGCACACATTACAGCCTGACTTCAGTTTCTCTGTAACTGTTTAGTTTAACTAAATTCAGAAAAGCTTTCTTTCTAGTTGTATACATTACATTGCAATTAAATCTAAAGACTGTAGATTAAATGTGAACAGATGCCAAAGGCAGATAGTTTCAAGAAGTGAAGTAATAAAATTAGTCTTGTCTGGCTGCTAGCTCTTAAGCCTGTGAAGTGAATTGTTGACACGAAGCACAAACCAAGAACTATGAATGTGGTAAAAACTGCATCAACATGGGATTTACTTGGACTTGAACCTCAGCTGCAGTGTGTTACATGTTACATCCTTTTGAATAACGGCCTAAAGTAGACTTTGCACTTGGAAAATAAACATGAACACCACACAGAGAAACTGCCAATTCCTTTCAAATGGACGTCTATGCTGCTAATGGCAACCTGGACAGTTTTGTGCTCCACTGCTGATGACAATTCAAGATTTCGGAAGCCTCACACTTAGTGTAATAGAGCCAGGGAAATACCTTAACATAGCACAGGAGCTGATTCCACCTGCAGCTGCAGATATGGGAAGCATTGTGCTTCAGCGAAGGCCCCAAAATTAATTCTGTTCATGTCACGAAACAGTGTCTGATCAAATTAATCATACTGCTTATGCACTCTTAGTCTTTTTTTAAATCAACCAGTTATTACACACCTCTGGAGCAGGTGGGACTTGAACCCAGACCTCTCAGTTTTGTGCATCACAAAAGGGTCTCCACATAGTTCACTTACAAAGACAATGTCCATTGCAACGAAAACTTAGACCAGGCCTGAGCATATCCAGCTATGTGCAGAAGGACATTATATTTTGTCAGTTGCTGTCTACTCGTGCAGCAGCTGGGGAGATTTTCCAGAAGTTCAACAGCGTCAGAAATTAACATCTCAATACATGAGAGGAATTTAATAAAAAATACACATTATGATGCTCAACTATCCATGGTTGCGTCAAAGTACACTTGTAAATGTACTGTTTTGCTCAAACAGCAGAACTGTAACTAAAAATTCAAAATGGTAACAAGTCAGAAAAAGCAAAATTCTCAAGCCATTATTGGTGAAACAACTCCAGAGGCCATCCCGTTACCAAGTCACCCTTTATTTACATCCGGAGAGTCTGCGACCAAAATGTCTGGGACTCTGTGGATTGCAAAATATGTGTGCAGTTTTGCTATCGTCATCCCCATGTTTGATGAATGAACCCTGTGCACGTCCAGCCATTTTGAGTGGGCATCCACAATGACCAAGAACATTGAGCCCATGAAGTCAATGTGTAACTGAGTCCAGGGTTTACCCAACCATTCCTGTGAATGTGGGGGAGCTGTTGGTGGTAATTTTTGACCTTGATGCCACTCTGGGCACTGTCCCACCAACATGGCTAAGTTTTCATCCAATCCTGACCACCTGACATTGCTTCTCACTTACACCTTCATTCTGGAAACCCTTGGATGACCCTGGTGGAGCTCAGCCAGTATCTGGGGGTGACCTTTGCTCGGGCCAATCACTCATGCTCCCCGTAACAATATGCCGTCCTGTCCTGTGATCTGGTCTCTTCAGGTCCAAAATGGTTTCAATTCTAGTTGTGATGGTCCTTTGGTTTCCCCCATCACCACCAGCTGTTTCTGTTTTGCCAGGATCGGATCTTTCTGTATCCAAAGTCTGATATTGTCAGCTGTGACTGGAAGTGTGTCCAGAAAATTTAAAACCACTACAGCCTCTTCCAGTGGTGGTACCAACGGTGGTATATCTGCCAGCAGGAGGCAGATCGATGGATCCACATTTGCTACCTGGCCTCCTGGACGGTGTTCAAATTTATAATTTTCTCAAATCTAGAATTCCTACAGTGTTGAAACAGGTCCTTCGGCCCAACAAGTCCACACTGACCTTCCAAAGAGTAACCCACCCAGACCCATTCCCCAATTATTCTACACTTCCCCCTGAATAATGCACTAACCTATACATCCTTGAAAACTTTGGGCAATTTAGCATGGCCAATTCACCTAACCTGCACATCTTTGGACTGTGGGAGGAAACCAGAGCACCCGGAGTAAACCCACACAGAATGGGGAAAATGTGCAAACTCCACACAGACAGTCGCCCAAGGCTGGAATTGAACCCGGGTCCCTGGTGCTGTGAAGCAGCATTGCTAATCACTGAACAACTGTGCCGCCCCACTGATTAATTATACACAATTAGTTTTAGAGCTCACCGCTGAAGTTGGCAAACCTGATAACATTATAAATTTACATCCATAGTGAAGCAGCATTGCTAATCACTGAACAACTGTGCCGCCCCACTGATTAATTATACACAATTAGTTTTAGAGCTCACCGCTGAAGTTGGCAAACCTGAAGAAGGGCCTGTGCCCGAAACGTCGAATCTCCTGTTCCCTGGATGCTGCCTGACCTGCTGTGCTGTTCCAGCAATAAAATTTCAAACCTGATAACATTATAAATTTACATCCATAAAGGTATTGGTGGAACTTCTTGACTCCCAATACAAATGCCAAACCTTCCTTCTCTATCTAGGCGCATTTACACTGTGCATTAGACAGAGCCCTGGATGCATATGCTATTGGGCGTTCCTCTCCATTGGGCCATCAATGAGTTAATGCTACTGCAATGTCGTTAGTGGAGGGAGCACATGTCAATACCAGATCTCACTTGGGATCACAGTGTGCTGACACCTTAGAGGTTGATAGCTGTTTCTTCACTTCCCTAAAAGCTATGGCTTGGCTACGGGACCATTTCCAAGGCTGACCCTTTCTTTAAAGAGTTGATGCAAAGGTGCTAGGACAGAGGCCAGGTTGTGTGAACTTTCAGTAATGATTCACCAACCCAAGGAAAGATCTCAGCATCAATACAGACATGGGAGCCAGTGCATCTTTATCGCCGTTACCTTATCTTCCAATGGGTGTAACCTGGTCTTGCCGACTCTGTGGCCCAAGTAGGTCACATGGGGTGCCCGGAACACACATGTTTCCCTTCCAAGGCATATCCCCACACCTGGGAGAAACGTCTAAGGACTATGCCCAAATTCTCTAAGTGCTCCTATTGGTCTTCTCTGTTATTAGCACACCATCTAGATAAATGATGACCTGTGGTAGACCTTGTAAAATGTTCTCTATCATCTGCTGGAAAAGTTGCACAGGTTGATGATACCACAAATGTCAGTCTTCTTTATTAGTACAAACCCTTATGGGTATTAATTGTAGCAAACCTTTGGGAATCCTCATCTAATACCAATTGCAAATACACATGGCTCATGTCCAGCTACATGGAGGACAACTCCCCTTCACAGCTTTGCGTACAACTCCTCTCTGCGAGGAATTGAGTATTCATCCAGCTGCAAAAAGCAGTTTACCGTTTCTTTAAAATCCCCACAAAGGCAAACCGACCCATCAAGCTTCACAATCAGTATGACCAGTGCTGCCCATTCCGCAGGTTTGATGATTCCCTTCACTTTCCACCCTTCTGATTTACTTTAGCCCATAAGGCAATTGGCACTGGGTATGCCTTGCAGAATCATGAAATTGCTTCCTGGTCAACATGCAAGTTGTCCTTGGCTCCTTTGATAGTCACGAGACCTTCCTGAAAAAAAGTCCAGGTATTGAATTAGGACTTCACTCAAGCAGCCATTTTCTAATCAAAAAATAATTTAGCCAACCTAGGTGAATCTTTCTCAAACACTGTTGCCCCATTAAGCTTGGGCCCGAGCCTGTTACCACAATCAGTGGCTACTACAATCAGTTGCTTCGCGTGAGAGACCCGAACTGAAGCTGTCCCCTTAATCTGTAACGATTATTCTCCGATATACATTTTCAGTCTTTCAGTCAAGATCTTCTGCAAACGTAAGGATTGAAGTCTAGAGCGAATTTTCTTAAAGACTGGTTCTGCAATCACTGAAATGGCCACGCTGGTGTCGACTTTCATTCAAACCAGGTGACTATTTAATCAGATGTTCACTTTGACTAGTTCTGATTTGGATGTTACTAAGAATTATCAGTTCCAACTGATGTAGGTGGATTTTCCACGGTGTTCACTCTCCTGGTTATTGGCCGATGAACTTTCTTATTCAATTTAAGGCCAGTGGGCCTCTTTTGCTGTCTTGAGTCCACACACCGGCAGAAAGTACAATGGCTGGCCAGCCCAGATTTTTGAAATTTTAACCATTTCACCGAGTCTTAGCTTTGTTTTGGGGTTTTGCTGTGGGCTGACCGAGAGTCCCTCTGTTCAAAATATGTCCTGAGTGAAGCTATGCAATTGACATTACTCAAGTGGTGTTCCCCAAGCTCAGTTCAGCTGGTGAGGGTATCCACTTGTATCAGAATAGCCTGCAACTCATGCTTCACTTGCCACATTTTCCAGTGATGAAGCCAGTTGTAGTGTCTCTCTGAGATCCAGTTGGGATTCAGCTAGTAGGTACTTTTGCATGGTCACATCATTAATCCCACATATTAAACAGTCTCTTAACATCTCATTAACGGTTAAACTATAGTCACTTGTCTCTACCAATCATCTTAACCTAATCAAAAATCCCATTTTTGGATTCTTCTGGTTCTTGAATAAAACTGATAGTATCTCAGAAATAGGAGGCTTGGAATCGTAGTATTCCTTAACTCTTGAAAGGTGTTGGTATCTGGTGCCTCAGGGAAATCCACGCTCCTAATAACAAAAGGTCTGCCGGTCACAAGCTCAGGAGAATTAGTCATTGCTTTTCATTTGCCCCGTCATTTGACTGAAAGAATATCGCATTCTTTCTACTCAATAGGCCCAGTCATTGATGGAGGGATCGAACGAGTCAAGTTTCACAAATAATGGCACAATGACAAAAATACTTACTTCAACTTAAAGATGACTGTTGCGAGCAAATTTCTTCAGGAGCATGCTTTTCTCTCATCACTGAAATAACTCAAGTGATTGATATCCCGTCACCAAGTCACCCTTTATTTACATGTGGAAGAATCCTTGACACTGATCCAGCTTCCTCAGAGCCGGAATGGGACTATTTGGCACCGCCTTTTTGGCGCAGTTCATTTGGCCCTAAACTGTTTTGGTGCTCGTTACGTTGGCGCTGAGCTGTTTTGGTGCCAATTCAGAACACAACAAAAAAAGTCTTGTTTGGTTAAAGAGAGGATGACTAACGACCCGATGTAATTTTCTCAACTAGTAAGAGTTGACAGTTGAGAAAATTACATTGGGTCATTAGTCATCCTCTCTTCTTTAACCAAACAAGACTTTTTTTTTGTATTCTGAATTGGCGCCAAAACAGCTCAGCACCAAACCAGTTTAGCGCCAAAATGGTGGGGCTAAATGATTGGTGCCAAAAGGGCGGTGCCAAAATGTACCCAACCCCTCAGAACCAGCTCTCAGAGTGAACAGGATGTCTGACACTCTGGTTCTTTTTTTTTTACACTGATCCAGTTCCCTCAGAGGCAACTCTCAGAGGGAACAGAACCTCTGATCATCCTGTTTATTTTTTTTGTGTGGTGGTAGCTGTCTGTGAAGCTGAGCACAGCTTCAAATTAACAGAAAGAAACCCAGAAAACAAACAATCACAATAAATAATAAAGAAAAATAAAAAAATCAAAATAAAGTCTATCTGAAACAAGGGGAAGACACTCTCCTCCTCAGTAGAAAACCCCAACAGCAGTAATAAGACACACAGACTATGTGGTCCAGGCAATTCAGAGGTCAGTCTCCTCTCCTCCTTAACACACAAAAATACCGAGTCCATCACACATTGATCCAGCTCTCTCAGAGCTAGCTCTCAGAGTGAACAGGATGTCTGACCCTCTGGTTCTTTTTTTGTCTGGCTGAACTAAAGCCACAGAGGCCAGTATCCCATCACCAAGTCCCCCTTTACTTATACGTAGAGTGTCCTTGTCACTGATCCAGCTCCCTCAGAGCCAGCTCTCAGAGTGAACAGAACCTCTGACACTATTGTTAAATTTTTTTTCAGAGTGAACAGAACCCCTGACAGTCAGATTTTGTTTTCTTTTTTTTTCGTTTTTTTCCTTTTTTTTAGCACAGCTCTCAGAGTGAACAGGATATCTGACACTCTGGTTCTTATCTGTCAGCCTGGGCTCTCTGATTGGGGCTGTTAATCTGGTCCAGTCAGAGAACTCATATTCGATGAGGTCCATCTGGCTAACCTCATTACAATCACTGCAACTAGCACCTGAACTGAGAGGTAACATGTACCAACCATAGTTCAGTGGTATCACATTTGCTTCTAACTTCTAGGGTATGGATCGAAGTCCTAACCCACAGACATGAATGAACAATCTAGGCTGACACTCCAGTTACAATCCTGAGGAAGTGCTTTGCCATCAGACCTGCCAGATTAGCCTTTAAATGGGGCCACCTCTGACCTGTCAGTTAGGTGCAAGAGTTCCTAAGGCACTATGGAATTGTTTGAAGAGGATGAAAGTTCTTGTTGATTCTGTTCAATATTTATCCCACAACCGACATTATTAAAACAAATAATGGAGTCATCATCATGGTGCTGTCTGTGGAATCTTGCTCCACACAATTTTGTTGTTACATTTCCTAAACTATAGTGAATACATTTATTTCATTGCAAGCAAAATGTTTTGTGGCGTGGTCCTGAGAGTGTGAAAGGTGCAATGAAAGTTCAAGCTCTTTCTTTGTACTCTGCCTATGTTGTATACAACAACTTTGAGGCCTTTCTCTTGTTGAACATAATTATCATCTTCCAACCATGCCCCTGAAATGATGAGAAGTGGCTGGTCACCAGGAAATAGCTCAATTTGTCAGAACACGAAAGGGCTTTGTGTATACAGAGGAGAAAGTAGAAATTTGACTGGTCCAGCTCAATTCATTCAGTCAGGAAACTCAACATTTATTGCTGATTAATTAATGGCAGTTTGCCTTCAACACCTTTAATTTCAACACTAATAAGGTTTGTCATACTTTTCAAGATATCGCTTTAACTGGCATGATAATAAGGGTCAGAGAACCAAACATGTTCCACACATGGCAGAGTATAATGAAATATGCATAATGATTGGTGTATTTTATGTCATATTTTTGCCTTGGGAAATGTTGAAATTAGTACTCCTAATTTTGAGTCTGGCAATTGAATTAGAACACTTTCTAAAATATTGCATGCTTGTCTATTTTTTATACCCTTGAGCGATGAAGCTTCAAGGTATCATAAACCACATTAAAGGCTGGTTTACTGAGTACTTAGTAATGAAGATTCGAGATTTGGCTTTTAAATTCCACTCCTCAAAGGATCACAAAAATGTAATGCAAGAAGTGCATAGATTTCTTCATCAGAGATAATACAGGATTTAAATATTTCCCAAAGGACTGGGGAAGGTGCTATTTTTCTTGTTTCTGAGCAATTTTGGACTCCTCTACTTGACATAAATTTAGACAAAACTCAAACCAAAGCAATCACAGTACTACCATCATAGGCTCATACTGTCTACTCACCAAAATTCAATGGTGTTTACTTGGATTTACCTGTCCTCACAGCACTGTGGGTATGCCTACAAGAAGTGCAGCAATTCAAGACAGCTGCTGACCACTACCTTCTTTGGATGGATAAATGGGATATAAGAAAGGATGGATTCAACATACAAATTAGAAGCAGGAATTGGTCATTCTGTCCCTTGAGTCGGTTCTGCCATTACTAAGACCATAGCTGATCTGAACACTCAGCAATCTAACCCATCCAGAGAAGATTTCACTCTGTTGCTTATCAAAAATCAATCTCCCCCTACTTTAAAAATATTCGAGGGCTCTGTTTTGACTGCCTTTTCAGGAAGAGAGTTCCAAAGACTCAAGAGCCCATGAGAAATTTCTTTCCTCTGTCTTAAATAGGCGATTCCTTGTTTTGAAACAATGACCCCTGGCTCTGATTCGCCCAACACAGGAAACATCCTCTTTACATCCACTCTGTCTGAACCCCTCAGGATCTTCTGTCTTTCAATCAAGTGGCCTTTTACTCTTCTAAACCACAACAGATAAAAGGCAGGTCTTCCAAGCTTTCATCAGACAAACTGGCCATAGGTAGGAGCGTAGCAAACCTTTTCTGAACTGCTTCCAATGTGTTCACATCATTTCTTAAATAAGGAGACCAAGACTATGTGCATTACTCCAGAAGTAGTCTCAACATTGCCCTGTATAACTGAAGCATAATAATTCACCTGTTAGACTAGGCAGATTAGCTAAGATAAATGGACGGTTACAGGAACAGAGTAAGGGGATAAGCCTTGATGGGACGCCCTTTGGAGGACTGGAGCAGACTTGATGAGCTGAATGTCCTCTTTCCACACTGTAAGGCTTCTACGATTTGATGAATAAATGATAAGTTTCTATTTGCTTTGTTACTTCTTACTGTACCCGCCTTTTGTGATTTATGCATTAGGACTCCCAGCTCGCTCTCCATTTCAGGGTTCTGCAACTTCTCACCATTTAAATAATGTACTTGTTATTCTTTTTTAAAATTGATTCACATGATAGCATAATTGCCTAGAAGTCTGTTTAAGAATCAACCACCTTACCATGGGTCTGGAGTCACATGTAGGCCAGACCAGGTAAGGATGGCCGTTTCCTTCCCTAAAGGACATTAGTAAACCAGCTGGGTTTTTCCAACAATCGACAATGGTTCCATGTCATCGACTCTTAATTCCACATTTTTTAAAATTGGAATTCAAATTCCAACATCTGCTATGGCAACATTTGAACCAGAGTCCCCAGAATATTACCTTGGTCTCTGGGTTAATAGTCTAGTGATAACACCACCAGGCCATCACCTTCCACCTATTACCACATGCACGTATTCTTCCTCACATCCCCCCTGCATCTCCTGCTGAAGACCTTAAAACTGTGTTCTCTTTTTGTTGCATCAGCACCATTATCTAATGAGAACAGTTTTGTTATACTCATCTACTTCAGCCAATCCTGTCATAATCCAATCCTGTACCTTCTCAAGGACTCTCCCTTCCTAAAACACGGTGACCAGAACTTGAAGCAATACTCTAGTTGGGGCCTAACCACAGCTTCACCAAGAGTTGGTATAACTTTCTGCAAACTCACCTCTATTTATGAAGCCTGAGATTGCATATACATTGCATAATCAGACACTCAATATGCCCTACCACTAAAGACTGATGTCCTGTGACACCCAGGTTCCTCAGTTACTGCACTCTTTTGAACTTTGCCATGATTTTTTTGTTTTGCTTCTTACCACCTATGCTGCCAAAATACATCAGCTTGCACATCTCTGTATTAAATTACATTTGCCACTTGTCTACCTATTCTGCCAATCTTTCTATGTTCGGTTGCAGCTGTTTGGTATTGTCACTCCTCCAAGTTTGGTATCATCGACAAGTGATAGAAAGTTCACTGAAAAGTTCAGGTAGTGTTATAAACCATGAAAGGAAACATCCCATGGTGTATAGTCAGCTCAAGGTCTGAGATGCGGTGTTCATCTTGATACATACCTCAAAGATACTACAAAATGAATTTGTTTCACTTTTTGATTCTGTTTAGTACAAGACATTTTATGTCCATATCAAATCAAGATAAACCACTGAATAATAATTCATAATAAATAAATGCAGAGAATTTAACAAATTATTACTAACATTGCACTTAAAAATTAACTCTGGCTTAAACCAAGTAGATTCAGGGCAACAGAGGTTAGTATGATTAAACAGAGATATAAAGATGCTTTGAGCTAGACAAAACTTTTTAAATAGTCAAAGTATTGACAGGTTTGAAGATTTGATACTGTTAATCATAGAAAGCAAAAGCAAATAAAAAAAATTCAAAAACAATGAAAAGCTTTTCTTGTAAAATTAATAAAGAGTTGTAAAAGATTTGACCAAAATATACCATGTAAATAAGTGGAGAAAAGCTTGTTGCAGCACTAAGCAGCTCTTTTATCATTTAATCCCTCCTGTCCTCCATCTTATTACAGATCTTCCATTTTATACTTTTTCCACTCTCCCCTCCAATTTTACATGTTACATTTCTAACATTTCAGTGTTGATGAAAAGTTCAACTTTGGAGACTTCAAGATGACCTCATGAACTGTAGTACCAAGGACATAAAATGATTAGAACCAGTAGGGGGGAAACTAATAAAGTTTTTTTTAATATAAAATGGGTAACAGGCCATGGAATAAATTAGCAGCAACAGCTACTGAAGCAAAAATCCTCTAGAAACGTTCATGAAAAGATAAGTGATAGAAGAATATGATGAATTTGGGTAAAGTGATGTTAAGATTGATGTCAATCTATGCAATCGTACATCTTGAGTATAATATGAAGTACAGTTGGGATTTGCAGAAAAAAATATAGCCTGAGAAGAAGAGTCCCTTTACAAATTCTTCCATTCTCCTTTATGGCCAGGTTCAGGTATTTTTTCTGGGTAATAAGTGACACAACAGTAACACTACAGTATACAAAATGAAACATCAAGTCATTGCATTTTAAAATAAATAAAGCATTTTATGCACACTTCAATCAATTATATCTCTGGCAAAAATCATGGTCACCCCACCACCACAATTTCTGATACTTTGTACAAACATGCTTAATAATCAGTTGGGTTATTTAGAAAAATACTGAGTAGAAAATACTTTATTCCTAACAATAACTGATTCAAAATATTTACTATTTCAGTTTATTAAATAGGTGCGTTTCAAGAAAGGGCCTGTTTATACATCAGATATAATATTAATGTATGCACCCATCTGACAGGGAAGCTACCATTAGAGGACTTCAGCTTCTCAAAAGTGGTAGACTTTGATTTGGTTGTTTTCATCCAATCCAAGCTGGATTAAACCTTGAGTGGATGGAGTCCTGCTTGTCCTTGTGAAGAGAGGGCTAAAAACATACGTAAAGGAAATATAACAAGATTTCGATACCTGCCTGAGATTTTGCTTGGCACAATATTTATTTATGTAGAATCATAGAATCCATAAATGTGGAACCAAACCTTTCATCCCATCAAGTTTACACCAACCCTCAGAACAGCATCCCACCCAGACCCACTTCCCTACCCTATCCCTGTAACCCTGCATTTCCCATGGTTCCCTTACGTGAGAAGGGATGTAGTTTTACTGGTGGCAGTGCAGGAGAGATTCCAGAGATAAGGAGTTTATGAAGTGGTCTTATGAACAGAGATTAAACAGTTTAGGCTTATACTCTCTGCAGTTTAGTAGGATGTGTGGGGGTCTAACTGAGGTATATAAAATGCAGAAAGGATTGACAAGGTAGATGTAGAAAGATTCATCACATGAAACAATCTAGAACAAGAGGTCCTGCTATTAGGATAGCAGTAGCAAATTTAAGAGAGACAGGAGAAGAATTTACTTCTCTTAAAGGATCGTGAATTTCTGCAATTGACCAATCAGAGTCTAGTGGATGCTGGTACATTGATTAAATCTAAGAAGGTAAAAAACAGATATTTAATAATTGATTAAGGGGCCATGGAGAATGGGCAGGGAAGTAGAGTTGAGGTTGAGGTGAGATCAGTCATAGTCACATCAAATGGTGGTGCAGGCTGGAGGGGCTGAATTGCCTACTCCTGCTCCTAGTCCTTATGTTATGTTAATAGCCTCAGTGACCCCCTTCGAGCCATTTCTTCTGATGATGCCACCAGTGCAGTTTAATTTAAAAAAAAAAAAAACAGCCTCAATGTTTTTAAATAGATAACACAGTGACAGGGCAAAACACAAGTTTAAAAGTTTGTGCAGCAAAGTTTAATGTCTATGAGATCAAACATGCCATGACTTCCTGGTTTCGACCAGACTGCTTTGGGAGGCATCAAGTGAAGGTGAGGTATTTATGCCCAAATCAATTCTACAACACTAGAACATAAATTTGAGTGTGCATTCGGAAATAATTAAAACTCGTGTCCTTTTCTTCACAGAATGATTCATACCCACTGCAGCAGATGGTATCTAAAAGTCAGAGAGCAGATAAATCACAGCAGCTCATTAATGGGCACCAATGCACAGTTCCTAGTGATTCATACAAAACAGCATTTATAGCTCCCTGGAGCAGAGACTTCTTTCAGTTACTTGGCCACTGTTGGCACTTTGCTCATAAAGGCTTTGGAAAATGAGACAGTATGAAGTCTCAGATAGCTGTATGGCATCATAACAACTCTCCAACCAAAATCTTTGATTTAACATTAGTGTTGATTCCAGCTACTCTTCAAAAATCTATGATTATAGTAGTACCTCTGTCACAGAAGTAACAGATCCTTCAATTTTCTCTCTGGTAATTCTTGGAATTTGTTGAAAACACCCACCAGTTTCTCCCACACTCCATAACATTCTCCAACAATGGGCCCTGCCAACAAACCTGCCTTTTACTCTTCACAAAGGAACTCCGATGAATGAGGTGAGTTCTACTAATAAAGAACTCTTCCTTCCATTAAAACAAAAATCTACTAGGTGAAACAACTAATTAGGATGGTTGGGTTGCAAACAAGCTCATATTGCTGCAAGCTCTCTATTTCGCAAGTTTAGTTTAGAAATAGGAAAATAGGATACATGTATGGGTGGCTCAAGAGTTGGTGCAACAGAGGAGGTTTTAGATTCCTGGATCACTGGGACTGTTTTTGGGGAAGGTGGGACATGTACAAACTGATTGAGAAGGTTAAGGCACATGGAACTGAGGGAAACTTGGCAAGATGAATCATAAACTGGCTGAGTAATAGGACACAAAAGATAGTGGTAGAAGGCTGTTTGAGTGACTGAAGGCCAATGTCCAATGGTGTTCCACAAGGATCAGTACTAGGACCCTCATTGTTTGTTATATACATAAACGATATAGATGAAAATTTGGAGGGGCGTGTTAGGGAAATTTGCAGACAACACCAAGATTGGTAATGAAGATGATGATTTTAGGTTGCAGGAAGATATAGCTGGGTTGGTCAGATGGGCAGATGGTATTTAAAGTGCAAAGTGAAACTCTTTGGAAGAAGAAACAAGATGAGGAAGTATTTAACAAATGGCAGGGCACTGGATAGCTTACAGGAACAGAGGGATCTTGAGGTAATTATTTACAGATCCCTGAAGTTAGCAGAGTATGTGAATAGGATAGTTAAGAAGGCATATGGAACATTTGCTTTCATCAGTCATGTGGCAGAGTCTAACAGCAAGGAGATAATGTTGGAGTTGTACAGTGTGTTGGTCAGGCCGCAACTGGTGTACTGTGTCCAGTTCTGGTCACCTCACTACAGGAAGGATGTGATAGCACTAGAGAGGTATAGAGGAGGTTCACCAGGAGTTGCCTGGGATGGAGAAATTGAGCTCCAAGGAGAGACTAGATAGGCTTGGATTGTTTGCTATAGAACGGAGAAGACTGAGGTGTATAAGATTATGAAGGATATGGACACGGTGAATAGAGAGCAGCTGTTCTCCTTGGTTGAGGAGTCAATCATAACAGGGCATAATTTTAGGGTAAGGGGCAGGGGATTCAGAGGAGATTTGGAAAAAAAAATGTTTTCACTTAGCAGGCGGCGAGAGTCTGGAACGCATTGCCTGGGAAGGTAGAGGGGGCTGAAAACGTTGCAACCTTTAAAAGATATTTAGATGAGTTCTTCAAATATCATAACATTCTAGGACATTGGAATTAGTGCATTTTTAGTGGTTGTTATATCGGTGCAGATTCAATGGACCAGAAGGACTTTTTTGTGCTGTATGAATCTACTAAATACACTCTTAACCTTAGCTCCGAGGGAAAGGATTTCAGTCCCTCCTTCATCTGACCAATCCACTGAGTTGTCTGAAATTTTCCAAGACTAAATTACACACATGAATAATCAAACAGCAAATATTAAACATGAATTTTATACCTATTAAGCTAAAAAGGTCAAAGAATTACATTCAAATTATGCCCCAAATGCAATGACCATTAATTACTGGAATAAGCAATTATCCAAGGGAAAAATATTAATTTCTTTTAACTAATCTTGTAGAGATATAGCTAAGTTAAAAACAGCCTAGCTCTCCTAATACTAATCTAAACCGAAACCTATCTCTGCAACAACTTACTCATCATTCAGCCACTTTTCACAAAGGAAAATTTATCATTGTTTAAAATACAGATTTAAAGACGTTACTGTCTTTGCCATTCCAGCTCTGTTGTCATATCCTCAATCCTCTGGGTATATTCTTTGACAACTTCCATTTCTATGAGCCATGGATTAACTCAGCAACAGATGCAGACGTGCTTCTTTCCCTCTTCTGATACCACAACAGCTGCTACACCCCCGCTACTGCTGTAATATTTCACATTGGTTTTAAAAACTCTGCTCTTTAGCTTAACAGCACCATAAGTAACCTATAATTGGCACAAATAAAGACCAGCATTTTGTGCTGCCTTATCAGCACTAAGTCAAATGCTTACATGATTCTTTCTTATTTTCCATACATTGTTCCTGGTTGAAGCAAGCTAAATCCTTGTTCTTTTAAAAGATTCACATATTTAAGTCAAAAGTGACAGAATGGTTCTTGAATCCCCGTACTATCAGCACTAGATATGGTTTCAGAATTTTTTAAAGGATACGTTTTTGGGTCCTTCTTGAAGCTTTCCAGCCATTTTTTATTAGCATCAATCATTCCTTGAATAGAGTCCCTGTCCCCTTGTGTAATCTTGGATTGTGATTGGTGTAACATTTTTACCTGATCACTGCAGAAAGCAACATTTAAAATAAAACAAAATGTCAGCAGAACAGCAACTTGAAATACAGATTTACCATAAAAATATAATTTGTGCAAATTTACCTCCTTTATTAAACAGTACCAAGTGAATAGAACAGGAAAACAATATCTTTGCACAGGCTGATGACTAACCCTTCTACCATTTTTGTTTGTTGACATTCCGTTAGGTCAATACAGCAACTCACCATTGCTCTCATATTCATATTTATTTAATTTCAGATTATTTGGCTATCATTTCAATTTACCTAGAACTTTACTGTTCTGACTTAAAAATGTTTTTGTGAATGTGCTCTGCTCTATTTGAAATAAGTACTTTACAGAAAAATAGCTAAATTCAAAAGAATTGCTGAGCAGAGCTGAAGTAATAGTCTTAAGTTGACTGATCACAATTTTTCTTGTTGCCACATCTGATATATTTAGCTTATTAACCATAGTCTTTACTGTCAAACTGATAAAATTAGATTTTGAAAAAGCATCGTAGGGATGCATTTATTTCCCTTTTACTCTTTCTGCTTTGTGTTGAGTCTTTGAAAAGTCTTGATTGCTTCTAAGCAACTTGTCCAAACTGTCACTCCAAACATTTGGGGGAGTAATTTGAACATAACTTAGTTGGCGAAAATCCCATAGGATCAACTGGAATGTGGTGCTTGGTTGTTGCTTTCTAAAAGCGTACAACTGAGCAGCATGTAAACAAGTGTCGTACCTGATCTCACAACTTTATCACAACAGGTGAATGAACACTTGCAATCATTACAACCAAGCTCACTTAGAAATGTATATTTACAAATTACTCCCAAATATAAGTGAGCTTGTGTGTGCTAAATCTTCATTCCATATGTCAGCATGCATCTTGTAGTATCAACTCCCACTCTCTCTGCTGCTATTTTGGTTCAATGAAAGCACAAGTGGAGATCCGAGCCAGCTTCTTGTTCCCAACTCAGGGAGACTGAGACGAGGTTCACAAACCCTTCAGCTCTTCTACACAGTTATATCTACAAAGATTTGGGAATCAAAGATGACCATTCAATTCTATTGTAAAACTTCTTCATTGCAGCAGGGGGGTGGGAGGGGGGGGGGGTTTATTGGGGGTGTTAGCTGTTATGCCTTGACTTGATGCTCTCCCTAATTGTGGTTGAGAAGGTGGTGATGAGCTGCCTTCTTTAACAGTTGCAGAGTCCATGTGGTGTAGGTATGTTCACTGTGCAGTTAGGGAGAAAATTTCAAGCTTTTGACCTGGTGACAGTGAAGGAATGGTGGTGGAGGTATTACGTGTTGAAGATGTTAGATGGGATGTCAATCAAGCTGTCTGGTTTAACTGGTTGGTATCAAACTTCATTATTGTTGTTACAGCTGCACCCATCCAGACAACTGAGGAATATTTTGTCACATTCCTGACTTCTGCCTTGCTGTTGACAAATAGCGAGTTACTCACCACAGAATTCCCAGTCTCTGACCTGCTCTTGTATCCACAATATTTATATAATTTGCTATGTTAAGGGTACAAGAATTACTTGTACCAGGAAATTCTGATCATGGGACTATACTTAAATAATTAACTTGACATTTCTCTTTTCATACAATGGTGGATCCGGTGTGTATTTCTGAGAATTTCTAATAATAATAGTTACTCCTTCAATAAATTCAGAGAAAAAAACAGAATAGATCATATAGTTGACACATATGATTCAATACTTAGTGTGGTGCTAAGATACACTGGGGATTGTTATAGAGATTCCAGTTGTTTGAAGACACAGAGGGAGTATTTCTGCAGATGCTGGTGAGAAAAGATAAAGACTGCAAAAACATATTCCATATAAAAGAAAGCTTAGTCACAGATCGTTTCATCTGTATTAAACAGTTTCAAGGTTCCAAAGGATTTCACCACTACTGCCGAGCAATGCTGCCAATTTGAGCCACATAACACGTAATTGAAAGTGGGGAGGAACTAAGAGCAGGGAGAGTAGGAATCAGGAATAGCATGATAGACTAGGAAGTGGAAGCTCAATGAGACACAGGTCTGTTTGTGAACATATTTGCAGATAGCACATATGAAAACTGGAAAGCATGCAAATCGTCTATTTTTCATTAAGGGTGATCAAAGCAGATAAAAAGACAGAGAAAATGCATATTTTAGTCAACCATACTTGTTTGCATAAGAAATTCATAGGACTGTCAAGCAATGTGACACACTTCATACTTTCATGAATAGAGTCACACGTTGCAGACTGTTGCCAAGATAAGTTTAAAAAATAATAAGAATACATTCAGATGATAATTGGTCTTGAGATTTAAGCCGAGAAAACAATATGAAACTAAAATGCATCACTATGGTGCGATACATTCTTCCAACAGGCATGGCTGATTTTTTTTGAGTCTGAATATCTGCTAAATAGCAGCCAACAAGCTGAGGAGTATGTCCAGGTTCTGTGAACTGAAAAATAGCTGTCCCCCAGAGCTAATTCTGCTCATCTGGATTTTTATTGGTAACAGCCTTGAAAACTCACATTTAAAAGGGAAAGAAAATCTAAAAGAAACTTTGCAAACATAGAAAAGAAACTGTACTTGCCTGATCATTTTTGTGAATTTGTTTAGCAATTGGAAAACCAATTAAATCTTTATATTTGTGCTGTCTAATTCTGCTGGTAAGTTACTGCTCACATATCAACTTGGTTCTCTGAGAACAACAGATTTTTGAGGGGCTTGACAAGGTCAATGATGAGAGAATGTTTCCCCTCAGGGGAGAGTTTAGGACCAGAGGGTACAGTCTCACAATTGTGAGATGTCAATTTGAGACTTAGATGAGAAGGAATTTCTCTCAGAGGGTTGAGAGTCTTTGCAACTCCTTAACACAGAGAGTTGTAGGGCAGAATCCATATACATATTTAAGGGTGACATATGGATAGATTCTTGATCAGTAGGGGAAAAAGCAAAACGCGAACGTGAGCAATGTCGGATCAGCCATGATCCTACTGAATGGTGGAGCAGGCTCTAGGGGTCGGGCAGCCTTCTCCTGTTACTATTTCATTAGATCCTTCTATGGTCCAAGGGTGCTGTAATGATGTATTTGCTTCCTCAGCAGTCATATAACAGAGGTTATTCAAATAGTTTTACAGGAAAGGGGTTATATGATAGTGACACATATTTAGTTGGTGACTTTCTCATATATATACAGGCAGTGTTCACAAAAAACGTCTGTCACCCTTCACATCAGATGATAACATCAGTAGACGTTGGTTGGCTTTGGATGAAAGATGACTAATGCTAGATTGGAACACCATGATCTCTTGAGCTGCTGACTCACCTTGAGTGTACAAATTATATAGAGAAGAAATGTGTCTGGGCTCATTTAAAAAGTTTATTTTGAAAAAATATACATATTGGTGTACAACACCTACAAGGTGTTGGAAGATTTTAGCGAAAGCTCAAAACACTGCATAGATTGGAAGAACCTTCATTCATGAAATTTTTTGTGGTAGGGAGTTTGTCATTTCATTTTCGATAAGCCATATTTCACATGGTTTCAAACATGGTATAGTAATGATTAATCTGCTGGATTGAAACATCTTGGATTCCTCAGCACCATAATCTGCTAGTCACAGCTCTGGGAGTTGTTATTTATTGGTGAACTGGATGTTAGCTCAGTAGAATGCTTCAGCATTAGAGAGAGAGGAACTCAAACAGGGATCTGAAGGCTGCTAGACAATTCTGGAGGTTGGACCTGCTTGGGTGAAAATGGACTCAATAAAATGAAAGTTTCAAGGAGCACCCAGTTCTAACCCACTCTCGTGCACAGTAAAGTGTTACCCAATTTTAATGGAATGGGTAAATAACCTCAAAGCAAACGGAATTATCCTCAAATAAAATTTTACCTTGCAGAAACATATCCCAAACGGCTCTCAAAGGGTGCAGAGCTTCTTAATGTTGGGATTCCTCCTGGTCACAAGAAAAATATGATCAGATTAAAAACAAAACTAATCAACAAAAATCCAATGATTTGCTTTCATAGTTTATGAACTAAGCAGGAAAATGTGATATGACTGATCCAAGAATTTACCACTCAATACTACAGTTAACTCTTTCTGCTCTCTCCTCATTTAGTTTTCCTATTTCAAAGAGCATTCACTGACCAAGATGATAGATGCTCTTGTGACCTTTTGATTTTTTTGATGGGGAAGCAATTGAGGAGCAAATGGTCATGAGCTCGGAATACTGTCAAAACTAAAAATAGAAATGTGAGAGTGCAAATAAGGTAAATTAAGAAGTATTGATTGGAATTTGAAAGCTTTTACTTGAAAGTGATACTCTTTGATAGAAAATCATGGGCTGCCCATTGATTATTTTCCGACATTGACTGGGTTGCAGAGAAGATCTGTCTCTGCCTCAATCACAACTTTTGATAAAAGGTATTTAATACAGTCGGTTCTGACGTAAGATGATAGTTCCGTTCTCATGTCATAGAGTCATAGAGATGTACAGCACAGAAACAGACTCTTCAGTCCAACTCATCCATGCCAACCAGATATCCCAATCCAATCTAGTCCTACCTGCCAGCACCCAGCCCATATCCCTCTAAACCTTTCCTATTCATATACCCATCCAGATGCTTTTTTAAATGTTGCAATTGTACCGGCCCCCACCACTTCCTCTGGCAGCCCATTCGACACACACACTACCCTCTGTGTAACCTTTGGGTAGAGAGACAAAAACTGTATACATGGATTCGGGTGTGGTCTCACCAAGGCTATGCACAGCTGCAAGTGGACATCTTTGCAAGAGGGTTTGAATACATCAATGAAGTCTAACATACCATTTGCCTTACAAACTGCTTGTTGCAACTACTTGTCTGCTTTCAGTGACTGGGGCAAAAGGATACAAGGGTCCTTTTTTTAAAAAAAAATCAACATATCCCAATCTATTATCATTTAAATAATACTCTGCCACTTTGTTCTTCTTATAACTTTATTGTGATCACACATAATATTAAAAATGCGCTAGAGCTGCCCCATTCAAGCTACTAGGGCCGGAATCACTTTATAGCCAATACAGGTACGGAAGGTCTGTGTTCTACACTTAACCATATAAGTTCTTCAATTGTGTTAAAGCCAATTTACATTGAAGAAATACGCGTTATAGCAGAACCGGCTGTACCTAATTAGGCTGTGTGACAAAACATTCTAAATTTCATCTTGCCTACTATAGAAAGCTCTGAATCTATACCTCCTTGTTATCGGATCACCATCTCGGTGAAACAACCTTTTTTTAAACTTTCCTAAAAGATCATTTGGAAACCTCAACAACCAGTCTTGATTACTTCACATTTTATTGCATCTCTGCACTTGGTACAATTTTCAGCAGAGAGCACCCATCTAAAAAGTTATCCAGAATGTTGAAGAAAGCATTTGGATGCTGTTTTCTACACAAGTTCACTATGCAAGCATGTATTCTCATCAAATTCACAGATTATTTACCAAGTAATTTTCCTAATAAAAATTAGAAACAAATTTATAAATTGCTACAAAAAATTATAACTGTGTGCATTTAAACAAGTCAAATTCTGATTACATGAAATATTTGCGCATTATAAAAATGTGCTGTGTGCCAGTTTCAGTTTTGCCTAATGAATGCAAATCACCAAGAGTGGAAACTAAGGTTTGAAACGCAATTTGAATTTGATTATACACTGTATAAAGTTCCCTGTCACTTAAAAATCAACTATAGAAGTGCAGCTCCCCATGTTGGACAGAAGACCAGTCAGCTTCTTTCCCCAAAAAAAATTTTTCAAAAGAGTAAGCTGGATCCAAATGTACTAAGTATTTTAGTTTGCAATAATTGACTCGTCCATTTGTTCAAACTTCCCAACCTCTTGGCACGTAAAATATATACGAATAAACATCATATACAGCTTTAGTAGGAAATATTTTGTTGGAAGTTTAAAGGTAATTTGCAACAAGCTTTAGTGATTAGATAAGATTAACATCTGACCTGGGAAGTACTTGTGCCACTTCTCACTTAATGCATCATCTACAGATTGAGATGTGGGAAGATGGGTGGTGGCATTTGTTCCTTTGTTCCAAATCCACTGCGAAGGCAAGGGAATAGTGTTGGAGGAAAGTAAAGACCCACTGTTCTGGGTCCTTGACATGGAAGTATACACAGACAAAGGCACACTGTTGCTGGGAGGTGGGACATTGAGAGTCTGTGCTGTGGAAAAAAGCGGTGACTGTTGCATTCCCAATGATCCAAGAACACACAGAACGCTGTTAAGATCATTGGTAATTTTTTGAACGGAGTCACTGAGATACTGTATGTTGGCACGTTGAGCAAAGGACAACTCGTTCTTTAAATCTGCTGTGAGAAGAACAAAAGATAATTCAAAATGTTCAAGTCATGAGAATTAAAATTCTTAGAACTTTTTTTTAATCAACCTGTTCAGAGATGTTATGAGCTGAAAATGTGTTGCTGGAAGAGTGCAGCAGGTCAGGCAGCATCCAGGGAACAGGAGAATCGACGTTTCGGGCATAAGCCCTTCTTCAGGAATGAAGAAAGTTTGTCCAACAGGCTAAGATAAAAGGTAGGGAGGAGGGACTTGGGGGAGGGGCGTCAGAAATGTGATAGGTGGAAAGAGGTCAAGGTGAGGGTGATAGGTCAGACTGGGGTGGGGGCGGAGAGGTCGGGAAGAAGATTGCAGGTTAGGAAGGCGGTGCTGAATTCGATGGATTTGACTGAGACAAGGTGGGGGGAGGGGAAATGAGGAAACTGGTGAAACCCGAGTTCATCCCTTGTGGTTGGAGGATTCCTAGGCGGAAGATGAGGCGCTCTTCCTCCAACCATCATTTTGTTGTGGTCTGGCGATGGAGGAATCCGAAGACCTGCATTTTTTTGGTGGAATGGGAGGGGGAGTTGAAGTGTTGAGCCACAGGGTGGGTTGGGTTGGTTGGTCCGGGTGTCCCAGAGGTGTTCTCTGAAACGCCCCGCAAGTAGCCGGCCTGTCTCCCCAATATAGAGGAGGCCACATCCCCAATATAGAGGAGGTTGCAGAGGATGCAACACATCATCAGTCAAATCCATCGAACTCAGCACCGCCTTCCTAACCTGCAATCTTCCTCC
>NC_057744.1:7209023-7241347 GCF_004010195.1 Chiloscyllium plagiosum | reverse complement strand
AGGGCTTTGAGTCCTTCGTGATGGGGGATGGAGGTGTACAGGGACTGGATGTCCATGGTGAAGATAAGGCGTTAGGGACAGGGGAAGCGAAAATCATGGAGGAGGTGGAGGGCATGGGTGGTGTCCCGAACGTAGGTGGGAGTTCCTGGACTAAGGGGGACAGGACTGTGTCAAGGTATACGGAGATGAGTTCGGTGGGGCAGGAGCAGGCGGAGACAATGGGTCGGCCGGGGCAGTTAGGTTTGTGGATTTTGGGCAGGAGGTAGAAGCGGGCGGTGCGGGGTTGTGGGACTATGAGGTTGGAGGCAGTGGATGGGAGATCCCCTGAGGTGATGAGGTTATGGATGGTCTGGGAGATGATGGTTTGGTGGTGGGGGGTGGGGTCATGGTCAAGGGGGCAGTAGGAGGATCCCGAGCATCTGCAGACCTCACTTTCTCGTCAGAGATGTTATGACCCACCTTTGGAGAAGGTGGCACTTGAAATTGGGCCTCCCATTCCAGAGTTACAGACACTATCACTGCACAAGAGCCCCATTATTTTTTTGAAAGAAATGATTTTTCCAACTGACCTTAGGTGAAGACAGAATCAGGCTCAATTGCAAAGTTCCCCTCAGTAACTGGTAGTTGAGCCAGGGATTTTTGTTTGGGAGCATAAGCTATCTGAAATACTAGCATTCGGAAAAGTCGAGATTTCATTCAGGAACAACATGTCTATCTAATGCTAGTCGAGGAGTGGGGCACTGGAAAAGCACAGCAGGTCAGGCAGCATCCAAGAAGCAAGAGAATCGACATTTCAGGCAAAAGCCCTTCCTGATGAAGGGGTTGCGCCAAAAACGTCGATTCTCCTGCTCCTCGGGAGCTGCCTGACCTGCTGAGCTTTACCAGCGCCACACTTTTCGAAACTGATCTCCAACATCTGCAGTCTTCACTTTCTCCTATCTAATGCTAGACTACAGCCTTACTTGCATTTCACTTGATTCAGGTTGTTACAAATCTTGATCCATCTCTCCTGTCTTCATTTATTGATACAATGAGGTAAGGAATGCTCAGCTTGTGAAACTGAGAGTGAAATATCCCAATATTTCAAAACCTACTGCTATTACATTTGTATCTCTATTCAGTTTTGATGAATGGTCATTGTCATAAAACATTGACCCTTTTGCTCTCCAAAGATTTTGCATGATCTGCTGAGTATTTTTAACATGTTCATATTGTATTGTTCAGTGGTTACTGGCCACTTTTAGTGGTCCACTGGTAAAGCAACGTTAAAAATCACATAACACCAGGTTATAGTCCAACAGGCTTATTTGGAAGCACTAGCTTTCGGAGTGCTGCTCCTTCATCAGGTGATTGTGGAGAATAAGATTGTAAGACACAGAATTTATAGCAAAGGTAAACTTTAAAAATAATTTCTGTGATCTACATATGAAAGAACTGAAACCAACATGGACATTCTAAAAATGAGAGACTTAACAAACAATCCGGGTCTTTTTCAATATATAATTTCAGGTACACCACACTGTAAACTTTTGCTATAAGTTCTGTGTCTTACAATCTTATTCTCCACAATCACCTGATGAAGGAGCAGCACTCCGAAAGCTAGTGCTTCCAAATAAACCTGTTGGACTAAAACCTGTAACTTTGTACACCCCAATACAACACTGGCGTCTCCAAATCATGACTGGTAAAGCAGGTTATCTACACTCATGGAAGGCAGGAGAACATTAAATGGTCAACAAAGAAAGAATGAAAGGTAAGACAGCTAAAAAGGTCATATTACAGATACACAAGATCAATGCAAAAAAAAATTTAGTAATTGTAACTAGAATGTGCAGTGGAAATATTGCTTATTACAGAACTAACAATGCTTGTTTTTGAACTCACTTTTCTGCTGAGGTGAATTGATGCTGGCAATGCTGCTGATGTCATCGGAGTCTGTAAGGTCAAAAGTCACTGCTTTCTTGTCCCCTGTGCCTTTTGGTGCTTCTTCATCTGAAATCTAATGGATTGAAAAGTTTAAATTCACACGATCTACAGCAGACAAACATTTTTAAAATACAATTTTCCTTCTGTGTGCTCAGTTAGCAGGTTTCAGGTGGGGTGACACCACTGGATTAGAATGGGTTAACCAGCTAGTTCGTCCACCTATTTTGGGAAGCATAAATTTGGAAAACAGGTGGCGATAGATCTGGGCTCAGCTGAAACTAATAGTGCTACTATCAAATTTATTCATCGTAGAGGCTTGTGTATGCTGTGTCTACTTGTGTAAGGTAGTAAAATGGTACTGCTGCAATTAATGAGGAGAACAGGAGAAGAAATTAGAAGAGCAATATTTTCAAATTCTTATTCCTGGGAGAAGGAAGTTCAGGTAACATAAAAACACAGGTGATTCTGATTCAAAAATGAACCTTGCCACTCAATTTTCCCAAAGTTTACCTTGCAAAAAACAGCAAAGAACCACTTCTCTATGATGCTGGTTCCATTAGAGAAGCTTGGAAACCATCTCTCAGGGCCGAGCATTTTCCGCCTCTGGATTCATTGAGGTGAGCCTTCGGCATTGCAGAGGTATGACCTGATTCACCTAAGTGAGTTGTGTTCAAAAGATACCCACCTCTTCAGCAAGCGATGATTCCAGCTGATTAAGTTTTTCCTCCTTCTTTTGTAATAACACCTGGCCCTGCCTCATTGTCATTTTCATCTCATCCAGATGTTGGGCTTCCTAAAGCAATATAGAAGAACATGAGCACTGAACCAAGTACTCAAACTTTTTCACAGGATCATAGAATCCCTACAATGAGGAAGAAGGCCATTCGGCTCATCAAGACCACACCGACCCACCGAACAACATCAGATCCACCCCCTATGTTATCACTGTAACCCCACATTTTCCATGGCTAATCCACTTAGCCTCCACATTCCTGGACATTAGGGACAATTTCCCATTGCCAATCCAGCTAGCCTGCACATCGTTGGATTGTGGGAGGAAACCGGAGCACCCACAGGAAATCCATGCGGACACAGGGAGAATGTGCAAACTTGGCACAGACAGTTGCCCAAGGCTGGAATCAAATTGTGGGTTCCTGGTGTTGTGAGGCAGCAGTGCTAACCACTGAACCACTGTGCCGTTCAATTATATTGATAGAATTATTTTTACTTCTAATATTCACTTCTAATATTTACTTCTAATAATATTGTGGGCGGCACGGTGGCACAGTGGTTAGCACTGCTGCCTCACAGCGCCAGAGACCCGGGTTCAATTCCCGCCTCAGGCGACTGACTGTGTGGAGTTTGCACGTTCTCCCCGTGTCTGCGTGGGTTTCCTCCGGGTACTCCGGTTTCCTCCCACAGTCCAAAAGATGTGCAGGTCAGGTGAATTGGCCATGCTAAATTTCCCGTAGTGTTAGGTAAGGGGTAAATGTAGGGGTCTGGGTGGGTTGCGCTTTGGCGGGTCGGTGTGGACTTGTTGGGCTGAAGGGCCTGTTTCCACACTGTAATGTAATCTAATCTAAAAGCTGCACTTGCACCTGCATTACTGGCCATCATATTAAGGAATCAACAAAAACAAAAAAAAATCCTTTAGGTTTCACTAAGCCACTGTTTTAAAGTAGCTAATTTATTCCTTGGTGAATGAGTAGGTTCATATACTTGAATGCGGCACTCAGCCATGAACCTCAGAGTTTCAAACTAAACTCTCAAGTCAGTGAACATTAATATGCAATCAGGGCAAGAACTGAAATAAGCAGTCATGCTGCCTGTTAAACCTCATTGGATTTACAAAATCATTTGACCAGGGTACTAAATGATCACCAAAACTGGTGAAATCATAATCCAGGAAAAGAAAGAAAATTAAATTTAAAATCTCTCCTAATCTGCTTTCTTTGATCCCTTTAATTGTTTGGAAGAAGCATTTCAACTTTTTGTTGGTTAATATCTATGTATTTCAAACACATCATTGATCTATTGTTCCTTCACAGAAGCTATTTAAATGCATCTCATGGAAGACTCAGTGGGTTGAAAATATGCACACACTGTTAACAGGAGTGTGAATTTTCTGCTTTCAGTGAATGTTCCTTTAGGCTAATCCACTCACCTGTTCCAGGTTTTTGTAGGCATCCTGCAGGATTTGACTACTCTTTGGATCTTGCACGTCATTCTGTGCTTTTTTGACGTCATGCCTCCACTGCTGCTTAGCCGACTTAAGTGCTGTCTGCCGCTTCCGAAGTGAGCGGGTCTGTCTCATTAGGAACTCTTTGGCTTTATTGATGGATAGTCCTTCAGCAGAGATATAGTACCTTACACTGGGAAAAGTAGAGTAACCAGTCCATTTCAATTTGTAATAGAAGTCATGTAGGTTAGTTTGAATCTTCATAAAATTCACAAGTTACTCTTCCTCCTTCCAGTTTTGAAATCAAGACTTATTACATGACTGCACTCATCACTGCATGCTAAGATAACTTGGAAACTCTTCATCTCTTACGATTTATAGACTTCTAAAGCTCTAACTTTGTGTCATTACAACTTTGAGTTACCTCATCTTCACTGTCAAATCCTTCTTGACACTTGCCTCTTCATATACACCTAAGACCATAATAATAACCATAATAAAACCATAAGATATAGAAACAGAAACAGGCCATTTAGCCAATCGAGTCTGGTCTACCATTCAATGAGATCATGACTGATCTGAAAATTCTCAACTCCACTTTCCTGCCTTTTTGCCATATTTTCATTTTCCATTTTCTCGCCATTTCTCAATTCCCTTACTGATTGAAGATCTATCTTCGCCTTGAATATACTAAAAGTTCCAGCCTATAAAGCCCTCTAGGAAAGAATTCCACATATTCACTATCCTCACATAAGAAATTCCTCTTCATCTCTGTCCTAACTCTTCACACTGTGGTTATGCCTCTGGTCCCAGTCTCTCCACCAAGCAGAAACAACTTCTCAGCACTATCCTGTCAAGCTGACTAAAAATGTATGTTTTAATAAGGTTGCCCTTCATTTTTTTAAACTCCAATAAATACCAGCACAACCTACTCAATAAGCAGTTTATGCTCACTTTGGCCTTTCAGTTCTGTTTATATATTTAAAGAAGCTCTTGCTGTCTGTCTTGCTATTACTTGCAAAATTATCCTCTAAATTTACTTTCTCCCTTTTTGTTTTTTTTTTCAGCCTTTTTTTGCTGGTTTTTAAAACTTTCTTAATCCTTTGATTTACCTACCACTAATCTTTGCCACATTGAATTTTTTTCTTTCAATTTGATACTATCCTACTTCCTTGGATGGTCAATCCCCTTTCTAGAATCCTACCTTCACAGTGGCATGTATCTTTGCTGTGAGTCATTATTTCCGGAAACATCAGCCATTGTTCCTCAACCATCTTTCCTGCTAAACACCTTCCTCAATCCACTCCAGCCAATTCTGCTCTCATCCTTTGTAATTACTATTACTTAAGTTTAGCATAGCTGTTTCTGACTCAAGATTCTTACTCTCAAACTGAATGTTAAATTCTACCATGTTATAGTGGTCACCATTTTCTAGGGTATCTTTTACCCCAAGGTCACAAAACACACTGGTGAGTTAAAGGGGGATTTTCATAAAAGTACTTTGCTAGTGTAGGATTGAACAAAGTGAGAGCTACTCAACAATTGGCCATATTATAACCATGTTCTGGTATGACTTGCCAAAGGCATTCAAAGTTGCTCCAATCTGTGTTCATTTTTAAATATATTCCCTATTGCTTTAAATGGGAGTACAAAAACATGGAAATAAACATCCTTGGGACAATGCTGCAGAAAGAATCAATGCAAAATATAGGAGTTCTGAACAAGAGACCTTCCAATGAGTCAAAAAAGTGTGGTGCTGCAAAAGCACAGCCAACCAAGCAGCATCTGAGGAGCAGAAGGATCGACATTTCAAGAATAAGCTCTTCATCAGGAATAGGGGGTGGGGGGACACAAGGGAGCTGAGAGATAAATGGGAGGGGGTGGGGCTTCGGTGAAGGTAGCTAGGAAGGTGATGGGTAGATGAAGGTGTGGGATGATGGTGATAGGTCAGAGCAGAGGGTGGAGCGGACAGGTGGGAAAGAAGATGGACAGGGAGGACAGTTCAAGAGAGCGTTGCCGAGTTGGAGGGTTGGCTCGGGGTTACGTGGGTGGAAGGGAAATGGGTAGACAGGCAAAATTGACATGGATTCCATGTGGTTAGAGTGTCCCAAGGCGAAAGAATAGGTGTTCTTCCTCTAGTCGTCGGGTGGCTAGGATTTGGCCATGGAAGAGGCTCAGGACATATGTGAAATTGGCAGAATGGGAGGGGGAGTCTTACCCAAACTTCACACACTTATCTTCACCATGGACATTCAGTCCTTGTACATGTCCATCTGCCATGATGAGGGCCCCCAAGCCCTCCGTTTCTTCCTCTCCTGCCGAACCAACCAGTACCCTTCCACTGTACTCATTCGATTGGCTGAACTGGTCATCACCCTCAACGATTTCTTCTTCAAATCCTCCCACTTCCTTCAGACCAAAGGGGTAGCCATGGGAACCCACATGGGCCCCAGCTATGCCTACCTCTTTGTCAGGTATGTGGAACAGTCCATCTTCTGCAGCTACACCGGCACCATTCCCCACCTTTTCCTCCGCTACATCGATGACTGTATCGGCACCACCTCGTGCTCCCATGAGGAGGTTGAACAGTTCATCAAATTCATGATCACCTTCCACACTGACCTCAAGTTCATCTGGATCATCTCGGACACCTCCCTCCTTTTCCTGGACCTCTCCATCTCAATTTCCTTGATCGACTCAATGCAGACATCACTTCAAACTCACTGACTCGCTAGCTACCTGGACTAAACCTCCTCCCACAACCAATCCCCCACCCCGCAAGAACACTATCTCTTTCTGTCAATTCCTCTACATCTGCTCCCAGGTGGATCAAATCCATTCCAGAACATCCCAGATAGCCTGTTGCTTCACAGACCACTTCAGCCCTTGAACCTGACCCCTCCAAGTGCAATAAGGATAGCCCGCTCCTCACCTTCCACCCCATCAATCTCTGAATAAAACACATTACCCCCCGCAATTTCAGCCACCCACAATTGGACCCCACCACCGGAGATATATTTCCTTCTCCAGTTCTGAGGAGGTCATTCTCTCCGTGACCCCTCATTAGTCCACACCTCCCACCAACCCATCTTCCACTCCTGGCACTTTCCCTTGCCACCACAAGAGGTGTAAAACCTGCGGCCATGCCTCCCCCCTCACCTCCATCCAAGGCCACTAAGGATCCTTCCACATCTGGTAGAGATTATCATGCACATCCATACACCTCCTCTATTGTGTCCATTGCTGTCGGTGTGGTCTCCTCTACACTGGGGAGACAGAAAGTCAACTTGTTGAATGTTTCAGAGAACATCTCTGGGACACAAGCGCTAACCAACTGCACCTCCCTGTGGCCAACTATTTCAACTCCTCGTCCTACTCCGCCAAGGACATGCAAGTCCTAGGCCTCCTCCATGGCCAAATCCTAGTCAACCAACGACTAGCGGAAGAACGCCTCATCTTCCACCTTGGGACCTTCCAACCACAAGGAATAAATGTCAATTTCACCAGTTCCCTCATCTCACCTCCCCCACCTTATGCCAGATCCAAACTTCCAACTTGACACCACCCTCTTGACCTGTCATACCTGTCCATCTTCCCATGTATCCACTCCGCCCTCCTCTCCAGCCTATCACCTTCACCTCCATCTTCATCTACCTATCACATTCTCAGCTACCTTTCCCCCAGCCCCACCTCCCTCCCATTTATCTCTCAGCCCCCTTGGGCCTCTCATTCCTGATGAAGGGCTTATGCCCGAAATGTCGATTCTCCTGCTCCTCGGATGCTGCCTGAGCGGCTGTGCTTTTCAGCACCACACTCTTCAAATATAAAAATTGCTGTTAAAAACATACACTGTAACTTTATTCGCTTTTTTACTTCTGAACTTCAAAAGTGGAATAGCCAGTGCTGACATGATGGGCTAAACAGCCTCGTTCTGCACTGTAACAATTATGTGATTCGAAGACATGACAGGAAGCAAAGTGGTCTGAAAGTACTGCATATTCCTCACTTACTTATCCATGCTGACTTCCTCATCTTCAGTTCTGAGAACCGGGGAGCTGCTGTGATTTGGCTTCTGAAGATGTTGAAACAAATGAAACAATTTATAAATAGATTTTGTGGCAAATTACAATTGACTATTAAATGAACCAGCTGTTGGAATGCTTGTCTGAAACGTTAAAAATTAATATTTTAGACAATGTTAAACATGCACAAGCAAGAAATGGACAGCTGCATTATGATCTCTCAGCAATAAATCTTCATACAACAGATAAGAAGTCAAAACTGCCTGTTTTGATGGTCCAGGAATTGAAGAGTTCAATATGGTTCCTATCTTACCAGTGTACTGCTCTGACAGTTTCAGTCCATTAATTATTTGGTCAGGGTTTGTAGCACTAAAGTGACCACATTTCAGCTAAACCCAGTATTTTAACTAGCAATCTTACCTAGGCAGGCCATAAGAGTGGATAATTTCAGAAATGACAAATGCTGCCCTGGTAACTGAGGGAATATTTCCCTTCTGAGGCTAGGTGTAAAGGTAGTAATAGTTCTGCCCTTCATTTGACTGTGCCACAAATGAAGTAGGAGAGCTTGATACTGATAGCAATGATACATGTGCAAAAATAATGCCTTGTGAACAGAATTAAAAGAAAACTGAGAACACTGAAAATTTGAAAAAGTGCCAATTCTAATGAAGGATCTTCTTACAAAACCTTAGCATTTCCACCCATTTCTAAGATTCTGCTATCTATTTTGAGCACTTTTCATTTTTATTACTGATATCCTTTCACTGAATGGGAAACAAAAGAAAATGTCTAAATTCAGTATTAATAAGACAGTATAGAACTCCAAACTTCTGAAACCCATAAAACTGCAAAATGCACAAGTCTGATCATCAGCTAAGAAATATGGCAAAATGTGAGGATATAAAAGTTTAAGAAACTTGGTCTTTCTGGATTAATAAGGCTCATTTTTTAAATATACAGGGCTTAAAAAGAGGTCACATTTGCTTTAAAATTTTATTCTCACCGGTGTAACGTGTAGGTTTAAATCCTCAATATGAAGTTCATCCTCTTCTGCATCACCAGAGGTTCCGTTGATTACAGGCACTTCCTTTAGCATCTCTTGTTTCTTTTTGATTGTCACCTCCAACTCACTGCAAAATTGTACTTCTTAGAATTAAATTGCATTAAGTACTATTTGGCTATGGATGTCACATCTTAATACAACGCAATTGTGGAGCATTTTGTAATATAGTCTAATCGTTTTTTTAAATAAAGCATTTTAAAAATGCTATGTTATTCTAAGACTTTTCTTGCACATTTCTGACAGACCTTATATTTCAATGTCACTTCATGAAGTGAAGGCAATTCTCCTCCTTCAACCAATATCACCAAGATCAGATCAGCTAGGCATTCATCTCATTGATACTGGAGAAGTTTATTATGAATAGAATGATTTCTGCATTTTCCACAGAATTACTTCAGACATTGCACTTCAAATTAATTTGCTATATTTGAAATGCTTTGTGGCCATTCCTGAGAGATGGGATTATGCACTAGAATGGCAAATCTGCAACAAAATGCAGCAACTCAGAAACCCACAGCCCCCGGAACCTTCCTCCCCTTCCTTCTGATTCCAGCCCCTCTCACAACCCCATCTCCTGTGGTGTATTTGCTGTCCCTCCTGACCTTCTGCTCTCCAAAGCTGGACGTTCTGTAGTCAGCAACGGTCTCAGTTTTATCCCTCTGCATCTCCACCACAATAGATTTCAGGCAGGACATAATGTTGAATGTTTCTTCCATCACCTTCGCCTCTGTGCCCATTCTTTGGTCAAGGGTTCTTGTCCTGCCTCACAGACTCCTTTGTCCACCACTAACATTCTTCCTCCACCTTGACCCCTTTCCTATAGCTTTACCTGCATTCAATCTGTTCATTGAGAACTGTCGACGTGACATTGGTTATCTCAATTGCTCTGCCCTCCTACCCATTCCAATCTGTCTCCTTGTGAACTGACTGCACTCTATGATCTCAGATCCAATGCTGACTTTACAATTAAGCCTGCTGATGAGGATGGTACTGTTGTTCTCTGGTGGACTGACCTCCACATTACAGAAGCTGATCCTCAATATTTCAGCAAAGTCCTGCAGAGGTCTGAGCAATGCATCCTTGGCAAGATGGGTGGAAAAATTGGGTGAGAATGCAGCGATACCCATCACAATGTCAAAACGATCTTGCACTATCTTTTATGCTTTTCCCAAGCAGTGTGGTGAGATTGTCAATTGGCAGAGGCGAGATGCAAAATGACAAGGATGAACTCTCATTAAATACCCTGTTAACACCACAACTCACCCTGCGCATTTTCACGCTCCCACTTTATCCAATTCACCAAACGTGATGGATGTCAGAAAAAGTTGCAGGAAATCACAGCTTCTACCTGGCAGACTTAACTGGCCACTTTCTCTGAAATCATCCATGCTGGACACTGAGCAATATCATCTCAGGACACAATTCATAGGCACCAGCTGCATTCATCCATTGTCAGTGGACACTGGCATCTGCCAACCCATCATGATCATCCTGGCATAGTTCTTGGAAGGCAGTGCGAAAGGGCAGACTTGTATAGCGGGGAGCACCAGCATCTATCACTGAAAGGCTGTAGCTGGGACACTGTAAGCGCAGGCACCCAGCCAGCTCTCAGACAGGACCAAGCTACATCTCAGGGTTTGATTTTTTAGTGCTCACTCACTTAGTGCCTACCTCCATGCTCAAAGCAGCCCTTCCTTGCCATATTGTGCCAATTAGTGCTGTCACAAAAACAGGCAGCTTGCATTGATGCTAAGCAGTCCTCAGCCATGGCAATATGCAAAGGCCCCATTGGCAAGTGTGACAAGATTCCAGCAATAGTACTGAAGACTTGTGCTCCAGACATTGCTGCTCCCCTAGCCAAGCTGTTCCAGTACAGTTACAACAGTGGTATCCACACAATGTGGAAAATTGAACAGGTATTTCCTGTACATAAAAAGCAGGACAAATCCAACCCCAGCCAATTACCACCCCAAAAGTCTACTCTTGATCATCAGTAAAGTGATGGGAGGTGTCATCAACAGTGCTATCAAACAGCACCTGCTCAGCAATAACAAGCTCAGTGATGCCCTGTTTGGGTTCTGCCAGGGCCACTCAACCCCTGACCTCATTTCAGCCTTTTGTTCAAACATTGACAAAAGAGCTGAATTCCAGAGTTGAGGGGAGAGCAACAGCCCTTGACATCAAGGCTGCATTCAACTAAGTATGGCATCAAGGAGCCCCAGTAAAACTGGGCATCAGAGGACAAACTCTCTGGTGGTTAGAGTCATATATGGCACATTGGAAGATGATTGTGGTTGATGGAGGTCAGTCATCTCAGCTCCAGGACATCGCTGCAGGGATTCCTCAGCTGCTTCGTCAATGACCTTCCCTCAATCATAAGATCAAAAGTGGGGATGTTTGCCAATGATTGCACTATGTTCAGTATCAGTCATGACTCCTCAGATACTGAAGCAGTGCATGTTCAAATGCAATAAGATCTGGACAATGCCCAGGTTTGAGCTGGTAAGTGGCAAGTAACATTGACACCAGATAAATGTCAGACTATGACCATCACCAGTGAGAGACAATATAACCACTACCCCTTGTCATTCATGGTGTTAGCATCACTGAATCATTCCACTATCAACATCCTGGGATTATCACTGACCAGAAACTCAGTTGGACTCACCACATAATCACAGCAGGTCAGAGGCTGGGAATACTGCGGTGAGTAACTCACCTCCTGACTCCCAAAAGCCTGTCCATCATCTACAAGGAGTGTGATGGAATATTTTTCACTTGCCTGGACAGGTGCAGCTCCAACAACATTCAAAAAGCTTGACACCATCCAGGTCAAAGCAGCCTGCTTGACTGGCATCATACCCACAAACATCCACTCCCTCCACCACTGATGCTCAGTAACAACAGTGTGTACTGTCAACAAGATGCACTGCAGAAATTCACCAAAGATCCTCATACAGCACCTTCTAACACATGACCATTACCAATGAGGGGGACAAGGGCAGCTGTTACATGGGAACACCACCATCTCTAAGCCACGCACCATCCTGACTTGGAAATATATCACCGTTCCTTCACAGTTGTTGGATCAAAGTCCTGAAGTTCCCTCCTTAATAGCATTGTTGGTCAACCCACAGCAGGTGGTCTGCAGCGGTTCAAGAAGGCAGCTCATCACCATCTTCTCAAGGGGAGCAAGGGACGGGCTATAAATGCTGGTTCAGCCAGTGACACCAATCCGACAAATTAATTAAAAAAAATCACACCTGCTCTGCGTGCCAGCATATTACACAGCAAGCAAGCGGCAAGTCTCAAAGTCTTAGGGAAGTAGTCCTCACTGAAGTCCATGGAGGCAGCCCTCAGTCAGGGGTCCTGGCACAGTACGTCAAGGGCAGACTCCCATACCAGTCCAGAAAATTAGCCCCAGTCACGGTGTCTGGTCTGGGGATCCATGCCACTGCAGTCCAGGGAATGGGCCACAGTCAGTCCGTTGGCTCTAAGACGGTAACCCCCAGACTTCTGGTAAGGGGGTAGGGCTTATGTAGTCATGAAGGTGTATAGGCACAAGTCAGGGGTCTGGGCACATCTTGCCTGAGGCTGACCAGTCATGCCAGTCACTAGGCCACAGTCAGTTCATCGTGTCCATCTACAGAAACTGAAGGGCAAAGGGCAATTGTAATCAATATTCCACTTCTCCCTGTTGCCATGCCTTCAGTCCTAGGGAAGAATAGCTGGGAGATGGAGTGTAGGTATGTGTGCCTCTCCAGCAGCCCCGGGTGGCTGGGCCTGGCTTTGACAGCCATCAACCTGACCAAGGAGGCAGACAGAGAGTCCTATGACTCACTGCACTGATGCAGCCGCAGGAGGTCCCTGCACTGGCTGCTTCCTCCCAGTCCCCCTCACTGTAACCCATCTATCTGCCATCTTTGGAGTAAATGAGGGTCATTTCATCCCATTGCAGAACTTACCTGGCAGAACAGATGTTAATGACCTTCCTCCTGCATTGCTAGCCATTCTTCTGTATCCTGGCAATGAATCAGTTAGCAACCTCAGGCCAGGCTGGCGGCATGGCCTCCCCTGCTGTTCCTCCAGGACCAGAAATGCTTTCCTTTGCACTATTCCATCCACTGATGTCCACAGCCCTATTGGAGAAATTCAAACCTTTCCCTTCTCCACCATGTTGCCCATCAATGAGTAGGGCAGATTTGGAAAGCCAGTGCTCATCTGAGTGCACTGCACTCTTAAAAGACAACGTGTAATCAAGTGATGCAGTCTTTGGGTGAAAACTGCTAAGTGGCACGTTGCTGCAAGAAAGCAGAGGTGAGAGATGCCACATGGTGACTAATAAGGTGAGTTCGGTAAGATTATAGAGAGAAACGTTTCAAGGTATTATGGCAAACATACCATCCAAAAAAACTTGACGTTAACTTAGACTTAGCCAAAAAAAACATAAGATTCAGAATTTGCTATTCTTTGGTGAAGTCCGAGCACTTCTTTCTTTCAACCCCTGCTGAACAAAAGCAAGTTACCTAAGTTTATGCTGGAGTTGCTGGCTTTCTTTCCTGAGTGTGTCAACCTCTAGTTGCAGTTCCACTTGTTGGTCCTGTAGCTTATCCAGGTTCTGGTGAGCCTTCCGGATTGAATCCTGCAATGTGGAGTGCTCACGCTTTGCTTGTTCTACTTCTTGTTTATTTGGTCGTGACAGAAGGATTTCCTGCATGAGGACCAAAAGGAAAATGCAGAGAACACAAAAAAAAATTTCCAAAAATTTGAACCACGTACTTGAAGGGAAACATTTATGATCAACATTTAAAAATCCACATAGCTACACTTATTAATTTGGCATACGTGCTATTTTGTTTCTAAGTTTTATAGGAAGGTGAGGAAGATATGGAAATTCATGCTTGTGGTGGGAAATCTGGAAAAGTCAGGAGCACAGAGGTCTTGCTACATTTCAAGGGTGCATCTTATTAGCGTTTGTATTTAAATTAGGTTCTCTGCTCAGCAGATTTCTGGGCAGGAAAGCTAATGATCAAAAAAGTGCAATGAAAACAGAAATTGCTGGCGAAATTCAGCAGGTCTGGCAGCACCAGCAGGAAGAAAGCAAAGTTAGGGTTTTGAGTCCAGTAACTCTTCATCAGAACTCTTTCATTTAAAGAATTACAGCTGGCATTCTGGGGACTGGTTGCTGGGGAGGGGATATATAACAGAATATAATAGCTGAGCGTGAAGGAGAAGCAGGATGTCCAGAGGAGCGACCGTAGACAAGGAGACCATTCTTGTTCTAACTGGACTGGGGTTAGGGTTCCTATTTAAACTTAACATCCAGTCCAACTTTCTCCCACCTCTTGCAGTTGTGATGATGATGGTGGAAGTCTGAAAATACTTCCCCACCCATATATGCACAAAGGTTTGCCCAATGATAGGCAGAACAAAACATGAACCCTGGCAATCTAAAGAAACAGAAATTGGTATAAACGGATGCCAGGTCAATCACTGGAAAAAACTAAATTGGTTTGAGCACAGGCTTACATGCAAATACCCTTTGGGTGATCCGTTACTAGGAGAAAGTGAGGACTGCAGATAGCTCACATTTCTAATGAAGAGCTTATGCTCGAAATGTCAATTCTCCTGTTCCTCAGATGCTGCCTGACCGGCTGTGCTTTTCCAGCACCTCACTTTTTGACTCTGATCTGTTACCAGTCAACATGCAGTTCAGATCATGCAGAAATTCAACAATCAGTTGTATACTTACAGCGTGGTCCTTTTCCAACTGCTTTTCTTCAGTGTGAAGTTGTTGCCTTTTCAATTTCAATGACATTTCCTGGAAACAGTTCAAATCTCAAAGTTAACTGCCTGGTTTTATTAATCCAAAATTTGAGGACATAGCTGTATTTGTCCCACAAACAGCCGTCAAGTACGCGCTGCTTTGGCTACTGCTGATATTCAAGGGCTGATTAATTCCTGATGAAGGGCTTATTACTGATGAAGGGCTTATGCCTGAAATGTCGATGCTCCCGCTCCTCAGATGCTGCCTGACCTGCTGTGCTTTTCCAGCACCACACACTCGACTACTGCTGATATTCAATATGTTTCAACAATACAGTGCAGCAACTGACAAAGGTTCATTCTCGATGTATATACGATGATTAGGGTATCTCATTCATTGTTATCTTTTGAAAGCTTATATGCAAAAGATATTGGAAAGTTATTTTAAGAAATAGCAGAAAGATGCTGAAATAGCCCCCTGATTTGGTTTAGGTCGAAAATTAGTCATGGAGACCACAGAGCCCTAAGACATTGGAGCAGAAAATAGGCCATTCAGCTCTACTATTCATTAAGATCAAGGCTGATCTGATAAGCTTCAACAGCTCTTTCCTGCCTTTTCTCCATATCCCTTCATTTGTTTACTGATTAAAGATTTGTCTATCTCAGCCTTGAATATAATTTTAATGACACAACCTTTAATTCACTCTTCAGTAAAGAATTCCACAAATTCACTACCCTCTGAGATAAGCAATTCCTCACCTGCTGTTTTAAATAGGTGACTTCTTACTTCTTTAAGATGATGTTCTCTGAACCTAGACTCTCCCACAAACAAAACCTCCCTGTATCTACCATTCAACCTTCCAAAGAACATTATATGTATCAATAAGGTCATCTCTCATTCTTCTAAATTCCAATGCGTACAGAACTTAATGAACAGGGTAGCACGGTGGCAAGTGGTTAGCACTGCTGCCTCACAGCGCCAGGGACCCAGGTCTGATTCCATCCTCAGACAACTGGCTGTGTGGAGTTTGCACATTCTTCCCATGTCTGCATGCAGTTCCTCCGGGTGCTCTGGTTTCCTCCCACAGTACAAAGATATGCAGGCTAGGTGGATTGGCCATAGGAAATGCAGGGTTACTGGGATAGGGTAGCAGGGTGGGTTTGGATGGGATGTTCTTTGGAGGGTTAGTGTGGACTCAGTGGGCCAAATGGCCTACTTCCACACTGTAGGGATTCCATGAACTTTGTTCAGACAGTCTCCGTTGCCTAATCTCTTCCTAACCTTTTGGTGCTGCGGTCTTCTGTCCTCTTCTCCATTTAAACAATGTGCTTTCTGCAAAGTACACAACCTCACATTTTCCTACATTATATCTTATCTATTGAAGTTTTGTCCTCTTAACCTCTCTATATCCATAAGCCCATAAGACACAGGAGCAGAAATTAGACCACTCAGCCCATTGAGGCTGCTCCGCCATTCAATCATGGCTGATAAGTTTCTCAACCCCATTCTCCTGCTTTCTCCTTGATACTCAAGAACCTATCCATCTCAGTCCTAAATATACTCAATGACCTGGCCTCCACAGCCTTCTGTGACAATGAATTCCATATATTCACCACTCTCTGGCTGAAGAAGTTTCTCCTTATCTCCATTCTAAAGTTCTTCCATTTACTCTAAGGCTATGCCCTCTGGTATGTCTCTCTTACCAACAGAAACATCTTCCCAACATCTGCTCTGTCCAGGCCATTCAGTATTCCATATGTGTTAATTAGATCCCCCTTAATCCTTCTGAGCTCCTTTGAGTAAAATCCCAAAGTCCTCAAGTGTTCCTCATATGTTAAGCTTTTCATTCTTGGGACCATTCTCGTCAACCTCCTCTCAACATGCTCCCAGGGCCAGTACATCCTTCCTGAGATATGGGGTTCAAAACTGCACATAATACTCCTAATGTAGTCTGACCAGAGCCTTATAGACCCTCAGAAGTACATTCCTGATTTTATATTCAAGTTCTCTCAAAATAAATGCCATCATTGCATTTGCCTTCCTAACTACTGACTCAACCTGAAAGTTTACCTTGACAGAATCTTGGATGAGAACAACCAAGTCTCTTTGCACTTCAGACTTCTGAATTTTCTCCCCATTTAGAAAATACTCTATGCCTCTATTCATCTTACTAAAGTGCATGACCTCACACTTTCCCATGTTGTACTCCACCTGCCACTTCTTTGTCCACTCTCCTAACCTGTCCAAATTCTTCTGCCGCCTCCCTACCTCCTCAATGCTACCTCTTCCCCTGCCTATCTTTGCATTGTTTGCAAACTTTGCCAGAATGCCCTCAGTTCCTTCATCCAGATCATTAATATATAAAGTGTAAAGCTGTGGCCCAACACCGAGCCTTGCGGAACACCACTTGTCACTGGCTACCATTCTGAGAAGGACCCTTTCATCCCCACTCTCTGCTTTCTGTCAGACAGCCAAGCTCGTATCCATGGTAGCTGTCCCTGACTTCCCTAGTCAGCCATGGTTGCCTCATCCTCCCTGTGCCAAGCTTCTTTTTTCTCGGGATGAATCTCCGCTGTGTCTCTGAGTTACTCCTAGAAACTCCTGCCAGTGCGGTTCAATTGTCTTTCCTGCTAGGCTCCTCTCCCGGTCAATCCCTCTGTAGACTCTTTGTGTCATTGTCATCAGTTGCCTTCCATTAATTTGTGTGTCATCAGCAAACTTGGCTATCATACATTCACTTCCCTGATCCAAATCATGAATATATATTATAAATAATTGATCTCTATGATATCCCACTAGTCACAGCTTGCCATTTAGAAAATGCTTCCCTTATCCCAAATTTTCATCTTCTGTATGTTAGCAAATCCTCCTATGTCCATGCAATATACAAGCCCCAACATCATGGTTCTCATCTTATTAAGTAGCCCTACATGTAGTACCTTATTGAACACATGCTGAACATCTAAATACAAGGCCATAAGAAATAGGAACAGAAGTAGGCCGTTTGACCCCTTGAGCCTGCTCATGATCATATATTCCTCACATCATCCACTTTCCTGCCCTTTCCCCATAACCTTTAATTCTCCCTACTGTTCAAGAATCTATATGCCTATTTCAGCCTTAAATATACACAAAGACTCTGCCTCCACAGCTCTCTGGGGTAAGGAGTCCCAAAGACTCTCAACCCTCTGAGGGAAGAAATTCCTCCGCATCTGGGTCTTAAATTGGCATCCCTTAATTCTGAGGTTACGCAATCTGGTCTTGGACTCTCCCATGAGGGGAAACACCCTCTCAGCATTTACCGTGTCAAGTCCCTTAAGAATCATTCATGCTTCAATGAGGTCAACTCTCATTCTTCTAAACATCAGTGAGGAGAATCCCCACCTGTTTAGCCTTTGCTCATAAGACAATCCTTCCATAGTGGGATAATCTTAAGTGAACCTCCTCTGAAATCTGATCTTCCCTTCGATAAAACCAAAGCTGCTTGCAGTACTCCAGATATGGTCTCACCAGCATTTTGTACATTTGCAGTAAGATTTCCCTACTCTTACTTTCAATCCTCTGGAAATAAAGGCCAATATTCCATTTGCCTTTCTGATTAGCTGCTATACTTCTGTGCTAGCTTTCTGTGTTTTGTGCACAAGTACACCCAATCACTTTGTGTTGCAACTTTCTGCAGTTTTCTCTAGTTAAATAATAATCTGCCCTTTTGTTCTTCCTTCCAAAATGAACAGCTTCACATTTTCTACTTCATATCACAGCTACTGGTTCTCCTGCATCCACTCTGGTTGAGACTTCCTTGAAAATTATTTCTTTATTTTTCATACGTTCCCCCCTTCATTTTCTGTGATTCCACTTGTCTCTTAAACATTTTGGCCTGACACTTATTACAGACCTTGTCCCTCTCATCTTTTTTCCACAAATATATTTTGCTGATTTTTTACTTGCTTTAAAGCTATTCATCTCTGACACCTTCATGTTCTGATTAAAGGTAATTGACCTGAAGCATTAATATTTTCTTTCCCCACACTGTGCACTTCCAGCATTTTCTGTTTTTTCTATTTCTGAAATAGTTACAAATTATTTCTTGCACATGAATTAGGAAAAGACATGCCTCTTTTTTTTTGCAAAATCCTAGTTATTTTAGAACACACTATACTTTATGACTCATTGATGGCCCCATGAATTTGTAATGGTTATTACAAATAACAGGTAAAGCCTTGTTTTGGTTTTTTTGAAACAAATGGTTGGTAATATGGCTTCGAGAATAAGAAACCGCCACGCTGACACTGAACTGGTTTGCTTTTTACTACGTTTTCCTTTTCTGCTTTGCTCAGCCCTGGGTGTCTAACTTACCTCGTTCTGCAGCAGATTGGACTTTGCTTTTAGATCCTTGATTCTCAACTCCAGCTGTTCCTCAGCCTCCTGAACTTTCAATTCCTGCAGATGCATGAATAAGTCAGAAAACGTGTTACTTATATAACTTGAGCATAAACAGATTTTCTATTGTCCAAAGGTAACCCTGTTCAACTGTTAGTTTTGTCCACCTTTAGAACTCTCCTCTAAGTAGAAAAATTTAGGTAATGGGAAATCCTTACTAAATGGACGTCAGTTAAAGGGCAGTTATAAAGATTATAAAGCTTCAGCTCAAGGTCAATGAATAGCTTTCCTATTTTGGAATTGTTTCACACCCACAACAAAGTGTGGCACTTTAAGTGTAGTGTAAACAACAGGGACTTTCCCATGGTAATGGAAAACGACTTTTATGGCAAAAGGCAATGTGAAATTCAAGATGCTATGAAAAGCTTCTATACAATGGTGGGAGAGAAAAAAATACAAAAGAGCTTTGCGACAGGTATTCCTACAAATCTGTGCGATGTCTTTCAGAGAAAACAGACCCATGCAATAATTACGAAACAGGATTTTAAAATTCAACACAGAGAAAGCCAAAGACTGCTTGCCCCAGATGGTATCAAACTTCTCGAGTGTTATTGGAACTGTACTCAGCCAGGAAAGTGGGGAGCCTTCCTTCACACTTGTGACTTGTGTCTGGTAGACAATTTGGGGCATCTGAAGGTGAGTTGTTCACTTGATGTCTCTCACCTGTTCTTGTGACTGCAGTATTTATATGGCCGGTCCAGTTCAACTTCTGGTCAATGGTGTCCAACATCTGCAATATGTTTGTGTTGATACTATGACTTTAAGAGGTATATTTTGCTCTTTTTTTAAATGAGAAAAAGTGGAGAGAGAGACAACAGGGTGATCTGCTCAAAGTCAATAAAGCAAACAGCTTGTGAGGCTTTGGTTTAAAGTTGGAACAATAGAAGCAGCCTAAGTGGATAGGGTCAAGCTCCCACAGAACCTGGATTTTTAGTTTTAACTGTTAGCAGTTGCTGGGTTTTTGAAGCTGGATGTGGAAGCTCTTCTTCTGTCTCTGTTTCAGCTCAAGGCTGGGATTCTCTTCCTGCTCCTCGAATTGCACCTGAGATAATCTATTTTACTGAATTTGCCTTTGCCGAGGGTGTGTTTGTGGGATGTTACTACATTGGAATAGTTAATTAGCAGGGCGAAAATGAGGACTGCAGGTGCTGGAGATCAGAGTCAAAAAATGTAGCAATCACATTCCTGATGAAGAGTTTATGCTCAGAACGTTGACTCTCCTGCTCCTTGGATGCTGCCTGACCGGCTCTGCTTTTCCAGCACCTCATTTTTTGGCATAGTTAATTAGCAGTAGTTTTGAAATGCTTAGTAAAATATCTATATATAAATAGAGTTGCAGGTAAATCAATTCTTTTATTTTATTGTTCTGTTTTCTCTATTTTAACTGTAGTGCAAAGACAAAGTGTGTTTTGTTGTAAGTTGAGTAGTTTGACCAATTGAATTGCATCTGGAATGCAATGCCTTAGACTTACCTTTAAAATAAGAAAAAGTTAAGGTCTTGGCTGTCTTCTTAATATATTTCGAGGAGGTTTGGTTCAGTCCATACTTTGTCTTTGTATATTTTCAGCAGTTATTTTTAATTGGAAGATAGAAGCTAAATGGGTCTGAAGAGTTGGGACAGCGAAAAAATGTTCCCTGCTAAAATCTATGAACCAAAGAGCACTGATTTCTTTTGGCAGTGGGTCACAATTGTACCAGTCTTCAAGGAAGCCCCCAGGATCCCAGATGACAGTTTCTTAAAATTTTGGGTGAAGTAATTTGAATAATTACTCAGTGTTAATAAGTCCTATATGTAATTGTTTATTTTGCTGTAAAATCATTGGTTGAGAAATCATGCATGGCTGCAGTTGCAGTGGCGGACTCAATTCTCCTAAATGTTGTCTCCAGAACTCTGTTCCTGGCACAGCATTGGAAAGTTTAGATCCCTGGAGTTTATTGACATTGCAACTGCAATGTTAATAAAGTTGGAATATTGATATGCATTCCAAAGGAATGATCTCTCTCTTAAGTAAGACAGTATTGCCAGGACATATTCGGACTTGCCAATTAGTTACTTAAAAAGTGCCTAAAACAACTAAATTTACTTGATGCAAAGTGCACAGGAATTACTCCACCTTGTCTGGCGATGCTGTGTGGGTCAATGTTCACTTGGTTCCTGCAGATGGTAATGATATTTTGTGGATTTAATGAGAGGAATGTACTGACCTCCAGGAGAGCCTCCAAATCGCCTTGAACGTTTCTGCATATTTTGCACCTTACAATCCAAAACGATTTGGCAAATCATTGCACACAGCTGTTGTTTCACTTACTTTCTCTCTGTGTGATTTTCTTAACTCATCAAGATGCTGTTCCAATTCCTGACGAAGCTCTGATAGTTCACGCTCATGGAACTGAGTTAATCGCTCATGTTCTTCCTGTAATTGCTTCAGGAGTCTATCTCTCTGCTGCCTCTCCTAACAATGGTAATCAATGAATACATTGATCAGGACAAGCAAAGTGATGGATGTGGAAATATGGTGTCTGAATGCAAGATTCTTTTTCATTTCAATTTTTATGTAGAGAAATAAAATGGATTGAAGTACAACTAAATGGGATCATGGTGAATTAAATCAAATCTGATGGCTATTCTTTGGCTGCTTGCAGCATCTTTAATCAGGCAACTATTTACTGTGAACAACTGTATACTCCCCTCCTGTCAGCACAGACATCGAGAAATGTAAGAATTAGCGAATGAAATAAGGCCAACTTTATGATCCCAACATCTATGTGAAGCTTTACTCTTAATCAAAGTAGCTAACCTTCAAATCGTGAAAATCTTAAATATTTTAAAATCTACATGGGGATTACAGTAGCAAGCTGAAAGGTGAAATTCTGCTTAGCTCACCTCTTCTTCATACTTCTCCCTAATTCTCTCCATGGTTTGTTTATGTTCTTGTTTAATTTGTTCCATTTTCCACTCATGATCTTTCTCGACTTCCTCTCGTTTGTCTTGCAGTAAATCACTCAACTACGAACAACAATAACACAATTTAACTCATTTACTGCCAGTAATCCTTCATTACTGATGTGTGATGAGATGGAATGTACAGAAAGATTCACAGGTATGTACAGAACTAAACAGTGCTCCCACATTCTTTTAAGTACAGTTCTTTTAAGTAATAAAATCAATGCAAAACTATGGAAGAAAGTGCATCAATGCAGAAGCATGTTTTAATGAGTTATCAGAAAAGTCTAAATGTTAGCAAAGGATAAATGTGCATGTAATGACACCTTCTAATGTGGTTGTTGGGCAAAGGAGTGGATAGTGAGATACTAATTTACATATCCAGTCATTAGTTTTGCAGGAAGAGTCTTGTCCAGTGTTTTGCCTGATGTTCGAAAGACCTTCCTTCCACCTCCATATGGAAGTGCCTGGGGCATACTTGCAGCTTGTTGCCTTCCTAAAGGAATAGGACAATGTAACTGGCCAGGTCTCAGAACCTTTGGGCTGTAATCTTAATTGGTCTCAGTTGGAATACATGGAGTATTTGGACAAGCATTTTCATTTCATGTGCTTGTCCTGTCACATTGAATCTTGCAGCACAGAATGTGGTCCATTGTGCTGCAGTGGCCTTTGACGGAGCCACCCAATCCAGCTCCACAGCCCAGACTTTTCCCATATCTAGATGTCATGTGGTCAAACTACCCTATTTGATTACGCTGTTTCATGGTGGTACCTGGGAGCAGGGAAAGAAGTGATATACAGTAAGGGACATAATTATGGAAATTAGTCATTTCATTATAGTGGTTGCTCAACTATTTAAAGCAGATGATTTCCTGATTACGTGCCAGTAGCCCTCTCAGGTAAGTGCTGGGAGGATGAAGTTTTCTGGATGGTAGTAGTGATCAGGATTGATTAGATTTCCCATAGTATGGAAACAGGCCCTTCAGCCCAATAAGTCTACACTGACCCACCAAAGAGTAATTCAACCAGATCCATTCCCCTACCCTCTATTTACCCCTGACTAATGCACCTAACACTACGGGCCATTTAGCATGGCCAATTCACTTGGGACCTGCACATCTTTGGATTGTTGTGGAGCAGGACAGATGTTCCTTCTGCTCGTGGTTTCATGTCAACTGTACAACAGCAACATGACTTGCCTTTTTGGAATCAGTTACTTGTTAGACCATATCTAAACCCGGAGTGATTGAGCAGCCTAGTCTGCTCAGAACAGACCAACTTTGAGAAACCAACTAAAGCAGGTCTTAGGCCTCTGGTTTGAGGCTTGTAAGGGTCCCAAGATCCATTTAAGTGCCCTTTCCAGATACCTAAAAAAAATGACCTAACCCTTTCTTCATGTGCCATTGAATATTTATGAATAGATTCTACACCTGAAAGCTGTCTACTTTCTACTGCATGGTCTCTATTCAACCAATTGAGCTTATAGTAGAAAGTGAGGACTGCAGACACTGGAGATCAGAGTCGAGAGTGTGGTGCTGATAAAGCACAAGAGGTCAGGCAGCATCCGAGGCTCCTTGGATGCTGCCTGATCTGCTGTACTTTTCCAGCACCACACTCTAGACTAGTTGAGCTTATACCCTATAATTGTCCAAAATCAATGATGCTTTGATAAGTGGGGTTGTGAAATAGGGTGAAGTGATTCCATGTTTTACTTTGGAGTTTCTTCAGCCTGTACTCTGTGGATGTCTGGCATTTCACTAGGAGTTCTAAGGCCAGCACAAATAGGAGGAGATAAGGCAATTTCTGTTTGGTTCCATGATGCAGAGCCACAAAGCCATATTCAGACATCCAGTGTTAAGGATGAATGTAGCATTTGAATCACTTCTTGAAAATATTTCATAGACTACTGCCTTGAACATCACAAGATAGAAAATCTATTTGATCTCTAAAATGCATTTTCAGTGCTTTGAAAGAGGGGAAAGGTGCAGCACAACTCACAGAATGGCCACTATGTGAGACAGGTCTGTATAAAGCCTAATTGGTCTGCAAGACTAGTCCTGAAGGACATGGCCCAATTCTTATTAATTAATCTTTAAAACCCAGCAAGATGCAAATGAATCTGCAGCTACACAACACACTTACTAGAATTCCACAGGGGCTGCAGAGATCAATTTGTTATTACACAATGGCAGTCAATTGTCCATAAATTGCATAACCACACAAAGTCTGTACAATTCTATGTTTTTTTTTAAAAAGAGCATTTTCAGGGACTTTTTTATACTTAAAATTCCTGCGAAAAATATTCAAATGCATTATCAAATGTCATAAATCCTTTCCAGAGGAGTTCAGAGAACACATGGCTGCTGACCTCTCGCTCATAGTCTGCAATTTGTTGCACTTTCTTCTGTACTTTCTGAAGGTCTCGCTGTAGCTGGGCTTCCTCATTATTGTGGGCATCAGCCATCTGTTTCCGAAGATTAAAAAGTAGCTTGAAACAGAAGCAGAAATGAATAGTTTAAACACTAGAGTAATGACGTAACTGGTTAGATCTTCAATTTGGTCTCGTGTTGATCGTCGGGCCCTGAGTATTCAAATAGAGCTCTATGAGCAATGGACATCCTTCTTTGGAGGGTCAATACTGATGCATTTTGTTTTTACTGAATGCAATTGCGAATGAGGGAGATCACTCCTCAATATTGATAGTATTTTACTGGTCACCTGACACTTAACAAATTATGAATGCAAATGTTCCATTGCCTCTCCGCCAATGATATTTTGCTCTGCACTCTCTTAACATGTCCTAATAGATTCTCCCAGTGTATCTCATTTCGACAATGCATGAGGATAACATAAATGGTTTGGAGGAACAAGTCGATCCCAAAAAAGTGGAAGTTGAATTAACATTACTGGCATTGGAAGATGACTTCACTTTAACAATACATGCGAACAGGTAATGCCAGATCAACTTTGTTATACCATGACCATCACCAAACCTTCAAAATAATTTGTTTGAACTCATCAATTTTCACAGTGAAATCATAAATAATTGGTCATATCACAGAATAATCAAAAGGAAGAACTTGTTAGAGATAATGACAATTTATTTATAGTCTAATTCTAACACTTCCATCAATTTCTGTTGCATCAGCTGTAAAATACATCAGACAAATGGTTTACTGCACATCTTTTATACAGAATCAACCAAATTTGCATAGAATCAGAATGTTCTGCACAAACTAGTCTATACTACGCTTTAAATTCCTTACAAGCCTCAGCCAACTTTAATGCAGCATTTTACACAGCCATCATATCCTGATATTCCCTTCTATCTCTTGTGTGCACTGAACCTTCTCTTAACTGTGACTTTGTCTACATTATGTAGCAATAATTGTCCCCTTTACTCCACTACTTGAATGAACTATCACAGAAGAGGAGTTGAGGCCTGGAGCAGAGCAGCTATGATCTTATAGAAAGGCACGGCAGGCTTGAGGGGCTGAATGGTCTATTCCTGCTCCTACTTTTTATGATTTTCTGTTTATAGTAGGCAATACAGCAGGTGATTTATACACAGCAAGTCCCCATAAATAGCAATGTAATAATGACTAGTTTTAGATATTAGCCTCAGTTTAACACCACATCTAAAAGCCAGCAACTCGAACAATGCACCACTCCCTCAGTACTGCACTGAAGTGTTTGACTCGATTTTGCGTTCAAGTATCTAGAGTGGAACCTGAACCCACAAACAAGTTAGAGGTAAGATCTACAACTTAAGCACAGTTGAAAAGTTGCATCATTTATATAAGAACAGTTCTGAAGAAGAGTCAAAATCAGACTTGAAACATTAACTTTGTTTCTCTCTCCACAGATGCTGCCAGAGCTGCTGAGTTTCACCAGCATTTTCTGTTTTTGTTGATATTATATATAAAAATAATTTAGAATCTGGAAAGATACAGTAATCAGCATGAGCACAATTTAGTGCACTGGGCATTAATTGCGGTATTCTGACTTCATCTGTGGCTTTCTGAGAATGTGCTGAGTAGAAAGGTTATCTGCATCCCATGGGAGTGGGACGGGGGTGAGGGCTAATGTGGGATATTTTGTTAGCCTAGACAAATCTGATGCACATCCACCCACCCGTTCTAAAATAAACACAGGGATAGATAGGATTGACTTTCTCATCAAATTGACGGGTGGCACAAGAAGCACCAAAAAAGACTGAAAAATGTAGGCCTTTAGATAAGGTAGCTCCGCAGAGTAGTACAAACAGAAGAGTGTACAAAAAAAAATTCATCATTAACAAGTGCAGAAACACTCAAGTTTGGAGAATTCATTTCGCAAAGTCTGTGATGTACACTGAGTACTAACAGCTCGTGTGCTCATTATTTTTGATGCACCATGGGGTGTCCCTCCATCTGGTCACCCTGGGGTTTAATTCTTATGTCATTTGAAGTACAGCAGAACTTGGACCAGGATAAAGTAAAGAATCATGTGGAGAGATTCCTCTTCGCTTGTGTAAAACAGATTTTCTGATTCAATTAACCCCCCCACCATCAGCTGCCCTAGCGTTGTGAATTGGATTCTCTCTATGGAAAGAAATATATCCTTTTTCTTTTATAACTCACTTCTTGATGTTTTTCCTCAGTTGTTGTTTTCAGTCCTTGAAGGTCACTACTGTGTTTGTTCTTTAGCTCCTCCAGCTCCTGCAGGGGAAATAAAGTTATAATATATAAACAAGTAGCTGAAAAGAAAATTCCACCCAGTGTATATATATAAACAGTTATAAAACACTGCACAAAGCATGCCTTAAGTGAATATGCCACGATAGTGATTATGCTACAACTGTTGACTTGAATAATGATTATGCTTTCCCACAGATTATAGCTGTGAATGTCTATAGACATTTCAAACTTTAATTCCAGCATGTGCTTTCTTTTAAAAAATGGACATACAATGGACTGCAGATGGAAATTCAGTGGGTTGTCTGGACAGAAATTCTGGAATGTCACACCTATACAGAGCTAGGAAAACTACAAATAGGAGATCAAGAAAGGAATAGAAATGTCCTGGGATCTGGTTGCAACAACAGATATTGAAAATGATCAGTTGACAGCATCCAGTTGGGATGGAATCTTGGACTGAACATTTGAATAAGGCTTGGATTTTGCAGAAAACCAAATACTCTTTTTGTTTTATTTATTCATTAATCTGGGCATTAACAGCTAGGCAAACATTTATTGACCATCCCTAAGTGCCCTGAGTGCAGTTAAGAGGCGACCACATTATAGTGGGTCTGCAGTTATATGTAGTACAGACCAGGTAAAGGACATTAGCGAACCAGATGAGTTTTACCAACAACTGACAACAGATTCAAGGTCATCATTAGACGCTTAATTACAGATGTTTATTGAAATCAAATTTCACCATCTATCGTGGTTGGATTCATACTTGGATTCCCAGAACATTCTCTGGGCCTCTGGATTAACAGTCCAGCGATAATACCACTAGGCCATTGCCTCCCCTAATTTCGACAAAAATTTCAACACTTAATCTTTGTACTTCGATACATTAAAACATGAGATACTGTACATTAGCAGAAAATCTTTTCAGTACCCAGTGTTGTAACCATTCCATAACAAGCTGCTTACAGCACGGTCTGTAACTTTTACCTATAGATTGAAATGTTCAATCGTTTTTCATGAGCATTCACAGAAGTGGTACAACTCTGGACGAAATTGCAATGAATGTTCTACTAATCAAACCCATGCTCTAGGTACAGGAGAATACTTCTGAGGTATTGCATTATCCTACTGAAATAAGATAAAGTCATTGCAAGCTCCAAACAAGAAGGATATAAACACTAAAGGACACAAAGGAAATCAGCCTCATGGCTGCAACATTGAATCATTTTGATGTATTTTCCCAAAGTTAGAACTAGCTTTGAGGATTATTCCATTCTCAAAGCAACTATCTCTATCAACTTAACGTTCATGCGAAAATACTGTGGTTGGTAAGAGAACATTTCTTAATTATTCTGAAAAAAATTGGATCATAAAACTATAACCACAATCTCTATCTACCACCTTGAATTAATGACTTTAATAGTCAACACTTTGGTAAATAGTGTCATTTTTCAATTAATTTTAGAAGAACCTGTTTTTCTTTCTTGGATGGCAGTCTTTCTTCCAAATTAACATAGGCACAATGGCACTCAGCATTCAGGGACACAGCAAGTGATATCACATAAAAACCGAAAGAACTGCAGATGCTGTAAAACAGAAACTAAAACAGAAACTGCTGGAAAAGCTCAACAGGTCTGGCAACATCTGTGGAAAGAAATCAGAGTTAACCTTTTGGGTCGAGCGACCCTTCTTCAGAACACTCGGGTCACTGGACCCAACTTTGATTTCTCTCCATGGATGCTGTCAGACCTGTTGAGCTTTTCTAATGCTATCATAAGTTCAGCAGCATCGATTCTTTTTTGTTAGCATCAGATATTCAAGGTCAATTCAACAAATTTGGAGACAAGAACTGAGGCCTACCTCTGTTATTTCTTTTTCTAACTGTTCCCTCAGCTCATTAAGAGCATTCTCTTTCTTCTTTTCCAGAACAACTTTCTCTTTATTCAAGATTTCATCTGCCTCCTTCTTCATCTGCTCCAGAACAACACATTTTTTGGCCTCCAAATTTCGCTGCTCGATAGCCTGCTGTGATCTCAATTCATCTCTAAGTTGTTGTAGTGTAGCCTCATTCTCTGCCCTGGAACATTGAAAATAAAGGCATTCTAACCAGCATTAAATCAATATCTTCGAAGGCCACCAAGGTTATTACCCAACCACTGTTCACTTGTCACTTTGATCAGCATACGGTTAGTTCTTCTATAACACGATGCTTGCGTTCGCATGCCACCCTGTGTTAGAGAAAAATTGTGTTTGGTAGTGAGGGATTCAGTGATGTTAATGCCACGGAACGTCAATATTCAATGATTAGATTCTACGTCATTGAACAAGGTCATTGTCTGGCATCTGTGTGGTACGAATGTTACATGTCACGTGTCAACCCAAAGTATTACCCAGGTCTGGCTGCATTTGGAATTTTGAGAAGGCTTGATTGGTGCTGAGCATTGTACAGTCATCAGTGAAAATCCTGAATTCTGACCTTAATGGTGGAGGGAAGTTCATTGATGAAGCAGCTGTCTGGGACATTGCCCTGAGGAACACCTGCAAGATATCCTGGAGCCAAGATGACTGACCTCTGACAATCACAGCCATTTTTCTTTGTGAAAGGTATGACTCCAATCAGTGGAGACTTGTTCTCCAGATTCCCACCCATGCTTTCCAATTCTTTACTAGAGTCATGAAGCCTCTTTCAGCCTTTCAAGACTCATATCTGCATTCATTCAAGTCCAACATCTTCAACACCCTGATTTTAATCACTTCACCACTGGTAGCCAGTTGTCAAGATGCAAGCTCTGGACTCTCCCTAATATTCTCTCCTTGTCTTTCAGGTGCCATACCCTACGAGTGTTGGTGGTCATGGTTTGGTCCATAATTACTCTTTGCAAAGTACTGCAGTGGCTTGCTGGTGCCTTCTGCATATGGTTGACAAGGAACTTCTCTCACTCTTACAACCTGCCATCAGGCCTACTGAAAGGATTTACAAGCTGATAATGAACGTGTTTGGCCACATTATGAACACATTTCCCATGGCCATCAAATCCTAATATGGATTTTGAATCTGGAGTTCTTGGCCAACAGATAAGGACATCACCAAGATCTCCTCTATAAGTCTCTTTCTTTCCCTTTCAGGCACAGTAAAGCCTGCCTCTTTGACCAAGCTTTTGGTTATCTTTCATTTATCTACCATTTCTTCATATGGCTTAATGTCAAACTTTGTGTTACAATGCGCCGATAAAGTGCTTTGGGGCATGTTATTAGGTTAAGAGTGCAATATAAATGCAAGGTATGGTAAAATAATTTTAACATGAATCAAACATGCAGACTTGGTAACTGAGAATGAAGCAGCTCAATAAGTCAAACAAGCTCAGCACGATGCAGCAATTCGTGGTCGGCCAACAAGAAGCCTGTTTGTATTGTGGCAGCAGCTTGGGGAACAAATTAAAAAAATGTTATCAATTATCTTATGAATGTTTATATTTACCAGGTACATCAAACATACAAAACAACATGCCATGACACCAAGAGCACTGAAGTAAAAATAAGCTCTGCCATTTTCTTAAGAAACCACAGGGACATGGTAAGGGGCAAATAAACGAATACTAAATGCAGAAAGTTGTTTTTTTTTAAAAAAAGATCAGGCTTCAAATCTTCAATTTAGTAGGGAAAATTAATTCAGGATTCAAGAGCAGCGCAGACAGTTCAACTTTACACTTTTTCTTGTTTGTTACCTAATTTCCCTTTCTGTTGTTTCAACTTCATTTTTAATCTGGGTTTGCAGTTTGAGAAGCAAGTTGCTCTGCTCTTGTTTCAGTCGTGCCTCCTCTTCCCCTTGTTCAATCCTGAGCTGCTCTTTTAGTAACCTGGAAGATTGAAATTTTTAAAAAATGAGATTTCGTACATGGCTAACATCTAGTGATGTGGAATGGACTTTCCTTCGTAAAATGACAATAACTCAGATAGACAAGATGATTTAAGGTTTAATCGCCAAATTCTGCTAGGCCACTATTTGGAGTTCGACTCAATGCTCTTGGGGTATAGGCAGGGGGATAGAATCAGTCAGGATTCCAGTAATTTCTGCTTGTAAATTCATACAGATGAATACTGGCGTACACCAAGGTTTAGCTGGACAGTCACAACCTTCATGGTCCAATATCAGTGAGAATAATCTTTTGAATTATAATTGTACTGGAACCACTTCAGTGGTGAATTTTGAAGGTCACCAAGATCCCTGGAAATAATAAGCTCATATACAATGACAATTTAGAAACACAATACTGCTCCAAATACTGCAGTTTAAAGCTACATTACTAAGTCATTTTAAAGAGTTGCAGTGGCAGGGTGGGACACAAAGTCTAAAACTAAAAACTCTCAATGATCATGCACAAAGACATGATCATAACTAAAGGTATATTATGTTATGTCATATATGTCCAAAATGATTCTCCTAATCAACTGATAAGATAATAAGTCATTTTTTTGCTTTAATCACAAAAAAAATGGATTGATGCCAATTAAAAAGGAAGATTAACTTTATATGTATACAGTTGGGACACTTTAACATAATCCAAGATACTGCGAGAATGGCACAACACTGGGTTTACCATTCACTGAGGTCAGCAGGGAGTGACATTGGGCAGATTAAAAAATTTGAATTATTTACATCTTATTCTCAGTACTTCTTGGCTGGGAGGTTATCTTAAAGTTATCCCAAACCACAGGGAGTCCCCGGGTTGCAAACAGGTTCTATTCCACAACCCCGCACCTCCCGCTTCTACCTCCTGCCCAAAATCCACAAACCTAACTGCCCCGGCCGACCCATTGTCTCCGCCTGCTCCTGCCCCACCGAACTCATCTCCGCATACCTTGACACCGTCCTGTCCCCCTTAGTCCAAGAACTCCCCACCTACGTTCGGGACACCACCCATGCCCTCCACCTGATCCATGATTTTCGCTTCCCCAGTCCCCAACGCCTTATTTTCACCATGGACAACCAGTCCCTGTACACCTCCATCCCCCATCACGAAGGACTCAAAGCCCTCCGCTTCTTCCTTTCCCGCCGTACCGACCAGTACCCTTCCACTGACACCCTCCTTCGACTGACTGAACTGGTCCTCACCCTGAACAACTTCTCTTTCCAATCCTCCCACTTCCTCCAAACCAAAGGAGAAGCCTTAGGCACCCGCATGGGCTCCAGCTATGCCTGCCTCTTCGTAGGATAAGTGGAACAGTCCATCTTCCGCAGCTACACTGGCACCACCCCCCACCTTTTCCTCCGCTACATCGATGACTGTACCGGCGCCGCCTCGT
>NC_057744.1:7197935-7208415 GCF_004010195.1 Chiloscyllium plagiosum | reverse complement strand
AAATGTGTTGCTGGAAAAGCGCAGCAGGTCAGGCAGCATCCAGGGAACAGGAGAATCGACGTTTCGGGCATAAGCCCTTCTTCAGGAATGGGGGAAGTTTGTCCAGCAGGCTAAGATAAAAGGTAGGGAGGAGGGACTTGGGGGAGGGGTGTCGGAAATGTGATAGGTGGAAAGAGGTCAAGGTGAGGGTGATAGGTCAGACTGGGGTGGGGGCGGAGAGGTCAGGAAGAACCTGACCTCTTCTTCCTGACCTCTCCGCCCCCACCCCAGTCTGACCTATCACCCTCACTTTGACCTCTTTCCACCTATCACATTTCCGACGCCCCTCCCCCAAGTCCCTCCTCCCTACCTTTTATCTTAGCCTGCTGGACAAACTTTCCTCATTCCTGAAGAAGGGCTTATGCCCGAAACGTCGATTCTCCTGTTCCCTGGATGCTGCCTGACCTGCTGCGCTTTTCCAGCAACACATTTCCTATTCTTGAGTGCGTTTACAAGTCAATTTGTATCAAATTGGAACATAATGCAAGACAATATAAAGTTGCCCTATGTAAGTACATGACATGTTCAAATATTGAATCTTTCAAACTACACCTCTATATGGGATCATTCTCCTCAGTACAAGTATTCATAAGTTGGACATTTGTAAATTGGGGACCCCTTAATTAGTTTAAAATGCAACATATTACATGCAGAGAAATCTCATGATAATTTACACAGCAACATCTTGCAAATTGCAATGGGGTGAATAATAGATAACATGTGCTTTGAATATAGTGATTAATGAAGAAATGTTGATGAGCACATGGAGTAAATCCTGCTTCATTCAAGTACTGCCTTGAGATTTTAAATGAACACCTGAATAGGCAGATTCAGTAGCCTTTATTTAACACTGCTTCTAGAGGATAGAATTCCCAGTAATGCGGTACTCCAATAAAAAGGGCTAAATTGTTAGTTTATTTTATAATCTCAAGCTTCTGGTAGGTCATGGAAGAGGATTGTTGCCTGTCAGAGTATGATACCTGATTTTGCTTTCTTTTTCACGATAAATTTGCTGTGTTTCCTCTTCCTCCTCATGCTGGAGTTTATCTCGAAGTTTACAAAGCTGCTTCTTTCTCTCATGGAGAATTTGTCTTTCTTCTTTTGCTCGCTCCTCACCCAATTTGTCTTGCAGCACCTCCACAGATTTCTGTGTCTGCAGTGGCTCCTTATTCTTCTGTTTGTGCTCTTGCTTCCATCTATTTTGAATGCATCTGTGTTTCAGAATAAAAATAAAGTAAACCAAATAGAGCAAGATTGTCATAAGCTACCGTATTTCTTCGCAAAACGATCTTCTGTGTTATTACGTACTTGTCCATCTGATTGATAGTGAGAAGGCTTGCTTCAGAGTTGGATTCTGAGAAGTATAGTTATACCTCATGTCAAAGGTCAGTGGAGATGTCAGTTGGTTGGGTCCAACCAGCAGCCTTTCTCCTCTGATTTAACATTCAAACTTAAACTCGGTTTCACCTGACCAAATGCCTAATCTTTTGAATCTTTTGCAGGATTCTCAATTTTGGGCCTAAGCCATTCACCCCTATTTTCAAACTAAAAATAAACTGGCATTCTTCTCGCCAAGTGGGAATCTCAGCAACTCTAATATGAATACCTCAGTGAAATTAGTGTCCCATAAATCTGTACATCCCAAGAAAAAATACACATAAAAAGACTGAAGCAGCACCCTCTCCAAAGATAGTTGACCGATAATATTTGGGCTTCAAATTCAAACACTGGTTCATTGAATCAGCTCACACAAATGAAAACATGCTTTCATTTCTCTCCATTTCTCTATTTCTGCTGGAGAACTGTCAAAATCTATAGAAAGTATATTTTTGCACATTAAATATTAAATGATATGAAGATCTATACATTTTGTAGCAGTGTTAACAGCTGAGAATTGACTTTTCTTCTCCTGATGATCATGAATAGCTCAACACCAATTCCTGATGCACTTAGTTATGTAGAATCCAAGGTGACAATGTGTTGGGACTGTCATGGTATCCCCACCCTTACTTTTACAGTCTTTATCAATTCTGGCCTAAAAGTTTCCAAACAAAAGGTCATTTTTAAGCATTTCGAAATGACACTACTGCGAACACTAAAGTTTTTCACTGTAACTGCTGAAAGCATTTTATCCCATTAGCATCCTGCAGTGAAATGAGACCTTGTTGTATACAAAGTTATTATGATTTAGACTGCACTGCCTGAAAGGATAGTGAAAGCAGATTCAATAGTAATTTTCAAGAGGGAATTGAATGGTTGCTTGAAGGGTGGAATGTTGCAGGGCTGTGGGAAAAGTGGAGTGGGAGTAAATGGATAATGCTTTCAAAGAATTAGCATAAAAAATATGGGAAGAATGGCCTTCTTCTATGTTAGGTGATTCCATGATTTTGTCACAACTGTACGTTCTTTCTGTCTGGGCAACTCAGCTGTCAAAACAGCTGAATTCAATTTGTGGTGTACAGGTAGATTGAAAAATCACAGGGAGAGCAAGAATTTAATTTAGTGATGGAATGAGAAAGCAAATAATATTCAGTTACGGACAGCCTGTCAACAACCAAGGCAAGATACAAAACATGCAGCATTAGAAAGCGACAGTGACAACATGCATAATCCAACACACTATCCAAAACCAGCTCCATTCAGAAACCTTATTGTTCCAAAGAGGCAGTAGGCTGTTTTTACTGGTCATTAGTTCCACTATATTTCAATCATATTTAAGGCAATCATTACCTTCCATCTTGTCTGGCAGATTACTTAAAAGACTCATTCTTTTCATCTCCTGTCTGTCATTATGTTGTCAATGTTGTCAATTATCTCAAGAGGGTTGGAATATAAAAGCACTGATGTGCTACTGAGACTTTATAAAGCTCTGGTTAGGCACCATTTGGAGTACTGTGTCCAGTTTTGGTCCCCACACCTCAGGAAGGACATACTGGCACTGGAGCGTGTCCAGCAGAGATTCACACAGATGATCCCTGGAATGGTTGGTCTAACATATGAGGAACGGCTGAGGATCCTGGGATTATATTCATTGGAGTTTAGAAGATTAAGGGGAGATCTAATGGAAACTTACAAGATAATACATGGCTTGGAGAGGGTGGACACTAGGAAATTGTTTCCTTTAGGCAAGGAGACTAGGACCCGTGGACACAGCCTTAGAATTAGAGGGGGTAAATTCAGAACAGAAATGCGGAGACATTTCTTCAGCCAGAGAGTGGTGGGCCTGTGGAATTCATTGCCACAGAGTGCAGTGGAGGCTGGGACGCTAAATGTCTTCAAGGCAGAAATTGATAAATTCTTGATGTCACAAGGAATTAAGGGCTACGGGGAGAATGCGGGTAAGTGGAGTTGAAATGCCCATCAGCCATGATTGAATGGCGGAGTGGACTCGATGGGCCAAATGGCCTTACTTCCGCTCCTATGTCTTATGGTCTTATTATATACAATCGTCAAATTCTGATGGAAGATCTGTGAAGTTGATACTGCTTCAATCATCTGAACACTGCACTGAAAGCAGTCATACTGTCAGCAGTAATACCAGATTCCTGAGTGTCAGAATATTCAGTTGGGAAAATGAAAGGGAATGGAATAGACTGTTTAAAAAAAGACAATCTAAAAAATGATTTGGAGGTGCCAGTGTTAGACTGGGGTAGGCAAGAAGTCACATGACACCAGGTTATAGTTCAATAGATACAAGCGCTCGGAGCTCTGCTCCTTTGTCAGGTGAAATCCACTTCAGTTGCAAATTTTACATTCATACTTCATGGAGAACTAAAAGAATATGTTTATTTCAAGGAAATAAATCAGATTCCCATCACTGTGAACCCAAGAACTTCAAATTACTATTAGTCACAAATTCCTTAATTTTTAAAGAAGAACAATTAGCAACAGGAAAGCAATCTATCATTATTCTACAACACAGCAAAGTCGAAAAGGTAGTACCAAACTGGATGTGTAGAAGCATCCTCACAACAGGATAACTCACAATAGGTATTATTCACCATGTTTAGGTCAATTACCAAGTAATGCTGTTAAACAAGCCCAGAGGAAATGAAGCTTACACACAGAGTGAAACAAAACCTGTTTTGTCTGTAATTTGACCTGTTTATCAGATGCATCTTTACACTATGCCATGCTATGAGTGCTCACAGTTTGTGGACCACTATTAATGCAATGCTGTGGTAACAGGACTGGTATTTGGGTTGACTGTTCACACAGAAACAAATTGAAATAGAAACAGGAAAGGCTGGAGAAACTCGCAGGGCTGGCAGCATCTGTGGAGAGAGAAACAAAGTTAACATTTTGAATCTGATAAGACTCTTCCTTGGAAATGAAAGGGACTCGAACACTATAGATGACAAAGGGGAAGGAGGAATGAGTAGAAAAGGTGGTGAGGCTGCCCAGAGCAAAACACATAGGGAGTGCTAATGGTAGTAGAAGGAGAAAGATATAGATGCAAAATAGGTGCTGATGGTAGGTGAGACTACTGGAAAATGGGTCAACTTTTCTGACAGCAAACCCATGCAAACAAGACAGTGAACGTGTGGAACGTAATCAAAATGGATGACATGTTCATGCTCGGAAATTGCTGAATTCAATATCGTGTCCTGAAGGTTGCAAAAGTGCCTAGGTGGAAAATGAGGTGCTGTCCCTTCAGTTTGATTGGGCTTCACTGGAATACTACAGCAGGCGTAAGACAGCATTGACTGCGCAAGAGCAATATGGTTTACTGAAATAACAAGCAACTGGAAAGACGGGGTCATTCTGACAGACGGAGCAGAGAACTTCCCCAAAGCTCAATCTGTGTTTGGTTATGCAAATATAAAAGACACTGCATTGTGAACACAGTGAACAAGACAGAAAAGAAGTACAAACAAATATGGAGGATGTAAAAGGGCAAATGCTACACCTTCTATGATTACATGGGAAGGTTTCATGGGGTGAGGAGGGGATGGGGTGGGGGTGCTAGTGAAGAGGTCTTATGACTGAACTAGAGTGTTAAGAAGGGAAAGGCTCCTGCAGAATGCTGACAAAAGAAAGGAAGGAGAAGATGGCACATAGAAGATAGCACAATGAAGGGTATATAGGCTAGTCTGATCTTAGAGTAAGATAAAAGGTTGGCACAACATCAAGGGTCGAAATGACTGTACTGTGCTGTCCTGTTCAATGTTCTATGTTTTGTTGTGTTTGGTGGTGGCTTCCTGCTCGAAGTGGTGGAAATGGAGCTGGATGACCCTTTTGAGTATGGAGTCCAGTGGGGGGGAAAGTGAGGATGAGGGGAATGCTTTTGTTGTTCTGGAAGGGAAGAAAAGGGTCAAGGGCAAAGGTGCAGGAAATAGGTCAGACATGGCTGAGTGTTCTTTCAGGGGGAGGGGAGAGAGAGGGCAGGTTAAACCTTGGAGGCGTGTGCGGTGTGGGGGTGGGGTACGGTCAGTTTTCTGCTGAGGAAATAGGAGGATATGAGACAGCTAGGCTATAGAAGATGCCATAATTGGAAGAGATGTGATAGAAACAGAGGAACTGGGAGATTGGAATGGAGTTTTTCCAGGAAAGAGGCTGTAACAAAGTGTAGTCAGGTATTTGTGGGAGCTGGCAGACCTTAATGGGTATTGGTGGACATTTATCTGCAGAAATGGAAAAAGATGATTAATGGAAGGGAAGAGTTAAAGGTGAACTAGGAGACGGTGAGAGGATGATAATTGGAAGCAAAATTGATTAATTTTTCAAATCAAAACAACTAAAATCGAAACAGCACCAATTATGTTTTCAACGTGTTACAGAATGAGTAGTAGGAGGTGACCTGATTAAGACTGGAACAAGGAATGTTCCACATCACTCACAAAGAAACAGGCACAACTAGGATCTATATGGGTACCCACTGACACACCTTGGACTTGGAGTAAGGGATATCAGTCAAAGAAGAAGTAATTTAAACAGAGAACGAGCTCAGCCAGATAAAGAAAGGGTGATGACGGATGGAATCATTCAAATCTTCATTCAAGGAAGAAGATCAGACCAACCTGATGAGGGATGGACTAGCAGAGGGGTTGTACATTCATGGTAAAGAGGCCCTGTGCCTGGGGTCAAAAAGTGAAAATTATGGAACTGACATAAATTGTCAGGAGATTTATGAAGGAAAGTCGAACCAGACACGATGAGGGGAGAAAAACTAGTGTCAAGATTGCACTGGGGCAAGAACAGGCTGAAATGATGGATCTGTCAGGGGAGTCCTGTTTGTGGATTTTGGGAAGGAGTTAGAGCCAGCTGTGCTGGATGGCTACTATGATGTGATAAGCTGTGGAGGTGAGATCTCCAGAGGTCAATGACAGTCCTGGAAACAATTGCTTGATATTTCTTTTCATTTTTGGGGACATAGGAAGAAGTGTTCTTGACTTAGAGCTCAACCTCTACAAGGTAAAGGCCGACAATCCAGATGACAACAGTATCAATCTTCTCATCTGATTGGACAACAAAGTCAGGGTGACATAATATTATACAGTAATTATTGATAATTATCTGATAATTACCTTTCAGCAACTTCTGCTCTTTTTCTTCTTTCAACATCTTCAACATTTTGTTTCTTGCCATCCTCATCTTCCTGCTTTTGGAGAAAAAAATTAGAATTTTGATTGTAACCTGATACTTTGTTTAATCTCTTACAACAAATACATGTCAGTTCACACATTAATCTTTTGATAATCTCAGAACAAGATGTTTAGCTGATAATCGTTAACTATTACGAACCAAACACAGTAATGATGGAAACATAGGAACGGGAGGGAATCATTCACATCCTTGAGGCTATTCATCCAATCAATAAGATCTTGGCTTATCTGCATTCTATTCAGCTTGACTCCATATTCTTTAATATTGTTGGCTAGCAAAAATCTACCAACCTTAGATTTTAATCACTAATTGAACTAGCAGCTATTGCTTTTTATGAGAACAAATTTCGTACTTCTATTTCTATTTAGGAGAAGTAGTATTTCCTAACTTCTCCCCGAAAGGCCTGACTTTATTTTTTTAACTGATGTTCTCTTGTGTTTAAAGATTCTTCTGTAGCTATCCTACAAATATTCTAACAACCTCATAAAAATCAGTAATTAACCTTCTGTATTCCAGTGAATACAGCTGGGTTTACATAGTTTCTCTTCATAAACAATGCATCTGTGGAACCCTAGTACCATTTTGGTATATCTTTCACTCCCTCTGATGCATCCTAAGATATGTTGCCTAGACCTATATACAGTACTTCAGTTGTGATCTAACCAGGACTATGTATAGGTATGACAAAACATCTTTCACTTCATATCCTGGCTCTCTTGATCAAAGCTAAAGTTCTATTGGCCTAACAAAAATAGAAATTGCTGGAAAAGCTCATCAAGTCTGGCAGCATCTGTGAAGAGAAATCAGAGTTAAAGTTTCAGGTCCAATGACCGCGTGAGAGGAAAGGTCACCAGACCTGAAACGTTAACTCTGATTTCTCTGCACAGATGCTGCCAGAACTGCTGAGCTTTTCCGGTAATTTCTGTTTTTGTTTTAGATTCACAGCATCCACAGTTCTTTCAGTTTTTATTCTATTAGCCTTCTAGGTTTTCTTTTTTCCATGACCAATACATTTTACAAACGCTATTGACACTCTACACATCCTAGCTTTAAATTTTTTTGAAAATAATCAGATCTATTCCTTCTTCAAAGTACAGTAAATAATTTGAGTATTGCTGAAAAAAAGATGTTGGTCAAAACCTTTTAATTTTTCACTCAAGACAATAATTTAGTTACAGTTAAATTGATAAATTAAACTGTATACTTTAAATGTCAGCTTTTTGTTTTGCATTTCACTTGTGGCATATGGGCAATATTATCTGGCTAACATTTACTGCCAGTTCCTAGTTGCCCTTGAGAAGGTGGTGGTGAGCTGCTTTCTTGAATCGCTGCAATCTGATTGCTGTAGGTAGACCCACAATGCAGTTAAGGAAGGAAATCCTGGGTTTTGATCCAACAGCAGTGAAGGAATGATTTGGAGGAGCCGGTGTTGGACTGGGGTGGACAAAGTTAAAAATCACAACACCTGGTTATAGTCCAACAAGTTTATTTGCAAGCACTAGCTTTCGAAGTGCTGCATTTTCATCAGCCTGACAACCACCTGATGAAGAAGCAGCACTTTGAAAGCTAGCACTTCTAAATAAACCTGCTGGGACTATAACCTGGTGTTGTATGATTTTTAATGCAGTGAAGGAAGATTCACAGCGAACAACATTTTCAACTGCTTTCGTTTGTCAAAAGCAAAAGGAATTGTTTGTGTTTTACTTTCCAACTTAGTAAAATTCTAGGTGCCCCAGACACGATAAAATTGAAAATGCTCAGATCACCATTTTATAATATAAAAGCTAACTTCCCAAGACAGAGCCAAAACTCTTGACATTCAGAGTGCAATGTCAACCCTAGAATGTGGTGGCACCTCAAAGCACATTCCAAACTCTATTAATTCTGTTACGACAAACTTTAGGTTAAAAAGCAGGTATCTAAAATACAGATGCACCATATATTTAAAATACTTTCAAGAGTATTGAGTGGTGCAGTGGATTAAACATTGTCCACTCACTTTTGGGTTCAGACCAGTCCAGTGTGAAGAAGGAGATGAAAAGCTTCTCTGTTTCCAATAGGTCAACTGTGAACTGTTTTGGGTAATCCCATTCAACAGAAATGCCACGAGTGTAGTATGGATGTACTTCAGAGGTTGGAAGTGAGTCCCAGCGATTTATTAAAGTGCAGAATGAGTCTTACTCTAATTTAACCGATGAAGTGGTTGATTCTCACCCTGGATGCCCAAAGAATGGAAAATATTCCATGTTTTATAATTGTAATTTTAAAGGTTATAGGGGATTTATGTGGTCATTTGGGATAGTCAGATGCAGCTGCCAGTTCTACCACATGCTATTACATCACTGAATGTAATTATACAAGTCCTTATTCACAGCCCTTTAGTATTTAGAAGGTGACTCTGCCATCTGTTCTTGGGGGTACAAGCACAGACAAATAGTCCAGAAATAGAATTCTCCAAAACAGCTGAGAAGCCATGGGAATTCCTAAACAGAATCAACAGACGGAATCCCCAGCATCATACCACAAACATATCATTGAACCGGCATTTCTTATGACAGGTTGTTTTCCTTAAATGACTCCTTCTGGATTGTGATACTAATTTACTATCATACTTAGAAAGTGTCAGTAGATTGGAATATTTACACCATTTTTATAGCATACTATGCATAATATATAAGCTTTCCTGCAACTAATTTATTAAGTAGTACTTAAAATAGCACTTGAAATACCACATTATAGCATCTGTATAAAGTTACTTAGAGTTGAACTCAATCAAGATTATTTTAGAAAGGTACACATTATCGATAAACATTATCAATTGACCACAGTATCAAATTTCCAAATACATCCCTACATACAACATAAACATAGTTACGTATTCTCATCCTCTTGAAAAAACTTAAAACTTACTTCTCATATCAACGAACCACACCTTTGCCAAAGATTCTGACCAATTTTGACATATTAATTTCCATAAAACAAAACTATCTAATGAATTGTCAATGGATTATTTGACTGCGGGGAACAACAATGTTGCAATCCTAGGACAGACTGATTACATTTTAAGAGATGTGAATTTCGAGTGATCGGCTCAAAGGACTGCACAACAACATTTCAAGTTTTACAACTTTCCTACTGTAATAAATAAACTTAACTCAAAATCAACTATACATTATTTATTAGATACTAATGCACTAAATTACATAAAAAACTCCACGTTAACTTCTTAACACAGAAACATCAAGCTCAAATGAAATGTAGTCTTGTGCTTAAACCCCTAAGCTCCTGCTTGCTTTAACAGGATGTCTCATTCCTGCCTCACCATTCAGTTCTTCAATGTCTTTTAAAATTCAGTACCTACACTCAATCTTCTGAACATAGTCAAATGGGCTTCCAGTAGTGAAGCACTACTTAAAATTAGAACAAAGAAAATTTACAGCCCAGGAACAGGCCCTTTGGCTCTCCAAACCTGAGCCAATCCAAATGTACTGTCTAAACCTGTCGTTCAATTCCTAAGCATTTGTATGTCTCTGCTCCCTACCTACTCATGCATCTGTCCAGACGCATCTTAAATGAATCTACCATGCCTGCCTCTACCACCTCTGCCAGCAACGCGTTCCAAACGCCCACCACCCTCTGTGTGAAGTACTTGCCACATGTAACCCCCTTAAACATTCCACCTCTCACCTTGAAAGCATGACCTCTCATTATTGAATCCTTCACCCTGGGAAAAAGCTTGTCTCTATCCACCCTGACTATACCCTTCATGATTTTGTAAACCTCAATCAGGTCCCCCCTCAATCTCCTGTTTTCTAGTGAAAATAAACCTAACCTA
>NC_057744.1:7182228-7197912 GCF_004010195.1 Chiloscyllium plagiosum | reverse complement strand
GCCTTCTTGACCACTCTATCCACCTGTGCAGCAACCTTCAGGGTACAATGGACCTGCACTCCCAGATCTCTCTGCCCAGCAACTTTTCCCAAGGCTTTTCCATTCATTGTATAATTCGCTCTAGAATTAGACTTGCCTAAATGCATCACCTCACATTTGTCTGGGTTGAAAGCCATCTGCCACTTTTTTGCCCAACTCTCCAGTCTATCTATATCCTCCTGTGTTCTCTGACAGTCCCTTATGCTTTCTGCTACTCCACCAATCTTTGTGTCATCTGCAAACTTGATCATACCAACAGTGCCCTCTTCCAGATCATTTATTGCAAACAACAGTGGACCCAATACTCACCCCTGTGGAACACCACTGGTCGTCTTTCTCCATTTTGAGAAACTCCCTTCAACTATTACTCTCTGTCTCCTGTTGTTCAACCAGTTCTTTATCCACCTAGCTAGAACACCCTGCACACCATGTGACTTCACTTTCTCCATTTGTCTACAATGTGGAACCTTATCAAACGCCTTACTAAAGTCCATGTATATGACATCAACAGCCCTTCCTTCATCTAACAATTTGGTCACTTCCTCGAAGAACTCAATTAAGTTGGTAAGGCACGATCTCCCCCGCACAAAACCATGTTGCCTATCACTGATAAGCTCATTCTTTCCTAAATATAAATAGACACTATCTCTCAGTACCCTCTCCAGCAACTTCCCCACCACCGACGTCAGGCTCACTGGTCTATAGTTTTCCGGAATATCCCTACTACCCTTCTTGTACAAGGGGACAACATGAGCAACCTTCCAGTCCTCCGGCACCTCACCGGTACTTAAGGATGCCACCAAGATATCTGTCAGGGCCCCAGCAATTTCCCTCAGCAACCTGGGATAGATCCCATCCGGTCCTGGGAATTTGTCCACCTTAATAACCTCTAGCATACCCAACACATCTTCCCTACTTATGCCAACATGTTCCAGACTAATCAAACTTCTATCTGTAATCTCAAGATTCATCATGTTCCTCTCCTCAGTGAACACTGATGCAAAGTAATCATTTAGAATCTCACCCATTCTCTCAGGTTTGGCACACAGCCTTCCTTCATTATCTTTTCGTGGACCAATCTTTTCTTTCGTCTTTAAATCTCCATACAATTTGTTGAAGGATCTGTCTTCACCATCACTCTGCTTGGTTGTTGAGCCAAGATTACTCCTTTTCCTCTCTTGGCTCAGCAGTGCCTATTGTGGGTCTTCTTACCCAGACCTCTGCCTCATTGACTCTAAGATAGAGCCTGTACCAGCAAAGCCAGCTCTATATCCTTTGTGTCACATCTTATGAGAATCAAGTTTTGGTTTGAGTTTCTGTCTCCTTAAGAAACAGGCCACAGGGTTTACCTTGGGGAAGATTTCAGTGGAGATGAGATGCCCCGTCTTCCCAAAGTGCTCCATTTTATCTTCAGTGAAAGACAACAGTTGATAAACTCTCATGAAATTCAGCTTATGTAACAACAGCAAAAATCTAAAGTGATTTCACTCACATCTACATGCACAGCTTCTGACGTTCTCCAAAAAAATTGTAATGATTCATCCTGATATCGCTCGCTCAGTGGCAATCTTATCATTCCACTTCATGTTTGCTAATCCAGGGTATGTCAGAGATCTAAAGCCTTACTGACTAACAATTCAGTTATATTTACACATGCTGTCAATTTACCAACAGAAGCTTCAAGAAATATTTCGAACAGTTCAACTTCTGACTAAGTGGTCCACCGTTCTCTGCTATCTCTAGGGAATGGCAAGGATGATAAGCCGTTCATTATTGATACAACTTTGGAAAAAGATCAGTTTGCAAGTGGAAATGTACATGTTGTGGCAAATCTCCTTTGTCCACCCACACTAAAAATCAAACGTTGGCAGAATACTTGTTTATCATTAACATTCAATCAAAATGTAAAGGGATTCAAAGAGGATACCACTGTAAAATTGTTTACTTGGCCACTCCATTGCTGAGAAATTGTGGACAAAATATCTCAAGCTAATTTAATCATTATAACAGCTTTTAAAGACAGCTCCACTTTTAATTGTTAACATGTCAGTTTGACTAATGGCTATGGCCATGCTTGTATATTGGCTATGATGTGGCTTCAGCTGCAGTTCTATTGTCTTTAATACAGATTTGCTGGTCCTCAATACTGGAGATATGCAGGTGACAAGGAGAGATTAAGTTGGAAAGCAAATCAAAATTTCAGAAATACTTTATGTAAAAGCTACTCATACAAGCATCAATATTTCAATCACCTTTGACAAACAGCTATTTCACACTACATTAGCTGGCAATGTCTCCAGCATTGTCTAGTTACAGATTTTCTGTCTTCCAATGAAAGGGAATGCTGATTTGAGTGAAAAATAATGGTTTCAATAAAGTGATTCAGCATCAAAACAAAGAGAAAAGAGGCAATTAATAATTTGGAGAGGAGTGAGAAAGAGAAATCCTCCGCCATCTTTAACAAAGGGATCCCTGTATAAATAAACACAGGAAAAGCTGCAGGACTATACTAAAGCTGAAGTTGTACAATTTAAGGCTCCTCAAAAGGCAGTAACATCTCAGCAACAGTGAACTTGAAACTGTCAGACAACTGTGGAGTAAATAAGGGAAGTGATTTTGATCTGTTTACCTCAGATGTAAGTTGTCGGTCTAAGGCAGGTGACAGTGTTCCCACATTCAGGATTCTTTCTACAGCCTGAATCTGGATCCCTAGATCCTGAATACAATAGGGACAAAAAGAATGGAGAGTTCTTTAAATGAACAATTTAGAAAATAAAACAGAGTACATTTTCGACACAAAAAAAACCATTTAATGTAATGCTCTATAGAAAATACTTAAACAAAGATTTTGCAAAATACTTTTGAAATAACATTTAGTTTCAACTGAGCATAAAGTAGGGACTTATCATGAGAGTTTACCATCATACCAAATGCACTTATATTCAAATAATTTCCTCCCATATTTCCATGCCAGGCTTCATCAGAAACACCTGGCAAGAATGCTTTCATGGGCTTCTGGACTTTGTTTGCACTCTCAAATTGGAGTCAGAAGCCAGTGCTGCGATTTTAACTGTGGAAATTGGACTCATACTACCCTGCGCATGCATAAATTCAATCATAATGATGTCAGATGATGAACATGACATCAACTCCTGATTTCCCAAAATAATACGGTAGTCAAGTGACAAAATTGCAGCTTGTAATTGGTTTTAAATCACATATAAATGGGCAATTCAGCTTGTTGACAAAACAACTGACCACTTCCAGGCCAATGCTACAATAGAGGGGGATGGTGGGTGAGATTAAGAAGGCGGCCATCTCACCAACTCTTGTGAAGCGATGGAAAAGAATGGTTGTACTCAGCTTTGGAAGTGCTCTGCAGTTCATCAAGGGCACCACCATCGCCAAAATGGTACCGAGACTATATTTCAAAAAGCACCCCCGGCCACCCTCTCTTTCTCTAATCCATCCTGTTCAAAATTCCCACATTTACCCCAAGTCCAGGATCCATGTTGCCTTCTTCTCAAGTCTGTGTGAAGTCCTGGCAGTGTGTGTTATTGAGTTATGGTGCTGTTGGGACTATGAGAGCTGATGGTCCAAGGACCCCTTCCACTGAGTGGGAGAAGCCTTGCAGTGTCCTTGAAAAAGCTCCTGCCTGCAGCTTTATGTTGCTCTAGGGCTGTATTTTTTTTTTTAAGTCAGTTGGTTTGTGACTTTAAGTTTTTGGACAATATTCTATCAACTCTCGCTGTTTCCCACCACCACCACAGCAAACCCTGTTCTCGTTAAGACTTGGGTCTGAGATGAAGAGAATTTTTCTTACCGAGAGGATTGTGAATTTTTCGATTTCTCTACTTCGATGGGCTGTGGAAACTCCATTTATGAGTATTTGTTAAGAAGAAATTGATAGATTTCTGATTACCAATGGCATACAGGATTTTGGAGATGCATGGGTGAAAGTCATTGAGGTGTTTGATCGATTATGATCACATAAATGATGGAGCTGGTTTGATGGTCTGAATGGCCTACTCTATTCCAAGTTTCTAATTCTATGTGGGAAAGTCACTCAATATAGTTTACCCCAGACCAAGCAATTAACAGCCAGAGGGTGGTCTCCCTGTGTAACAATGGGTAATGGGTAACAGGAGAGTCAGTCACTTCTGACCTTGAAAGAGCAGCAGGATGGAATGGATGGCAGGCAAGGGACAGAATGCTTCAAAATAGAGGTGTCCTCTATCTCCAGGAAGGCCTATGCCTGCCTGCTGCACCCTCAGAGGGCTTCTAAATTTGCCTGAACTGCTGGATCTCTGACTAGCTGCTGCAATGTGGCCTTAGGCTAGAGCTTGACTGACAAACAGCACCTGTTGATAATACAACCACGTCAATCTGGAGTAGGCTGGAAGCAACTGTTGGTTAATTGGTCATTAAATCACAGAACCCCTACCGTGTGGAAGCAGGCCAGTTGGCCCATCAAGTCCACACCGACCCTCCAAACAGTATACCAGCCAAACCCACTCCCCCCTATCCTATCCCTGTAACCCTGCATTTCCCATGGCTAATCCATCTAGCCTGCACATTCCTGGACACTATGGACAATTTAGCATGGCCAATCCACCTACCTTGCTTATCTTTGAATGTGGGAGGAAACTGGAGCATTCAGAAGAAACCCACACAGTCGCCTGATGCTGGAATCAATCCCGGGTCCCTGGTCTGCGATACAGCAATGCTAACCACTGTGCCACCATGCTGCCCCCTTTAAATTTTCAAAGTAAAATCTCAAAGGTTCATGTTGTGCAGTGGTAGAGTCCCCACCCCTGAACCAAGAGGCCACAGTTCAAGTCCTGCTCCACAGATATATAAAAACATGTCTGAACAGGTTGATTAAAAACAAAATCTGAAAAAAAGTAAATATGGTAATATGGTAATCAATATGGTAATCAGTGAACCTTTGTATAACTAATGAAAGGGCTCTTGTGATGCATTGATAGTGTCCCTACTTCTGGCTAGAAGGTCTGAGTTCAAATCCCAGTCTTTATTATAGAGGTGTATAATAATGATTAGAAAAGATCCATAACTAATAAACATCCATTGATTGGAAAAAAAAACTGGTCTCAGTTTTAAAGTTGAGATCATATAATATTTTTACATTTCATCCTACAGGAAGAGTATTGCTTGAAATTTTACTGATTTGTTAAATTATTAATCTTGATTCCCCGAATGGGTCAGTGATAAGACGCTATGAATGGAATCCTATAGCGATCTGAACAACATGGGCTGCGGTGATAAAATGTGGTAGAATCACCCGAGGAGTCCAATGACATCTTGACATTGGAAACAACTGCTGCAACTTTTAATGGAGTTTCAGGAGTCAAGGTGAGACTTTCACTAGGCAGCAGAGAGTTGTTTATGAAGGAGAATTATTGCTGCACCTTCTCACTTCATTAATCAGCAGCGTTCTATCTTACCATCCGCCATGTGCAAACTAGATGCTGAGAATTCTCGACATGGAAGTCTGCGTGAACGCCTGGTGATTCCAGCTCACCACTGACTATGAAGACCTTACATGCTGGTCACCATGGAACAGCATCTCAAGGCATGTTTCATCTGCACTGGCCACACGCACCCTCTGTCCATGTACACTGGTGTTCCACATGAACCGTCATGACACATCTCTCTTACAGTAGGCTCTACACTTCAACAGTAAGTATCATTGCAAAGCTGCAGCAAGAGCATTTTGTGCTCAGGGATACGCAGCCAGCCTAAGATGCAGACTGGTCCAGTCTGCACTCTTCTTGCTCACTCACTTTCAGCCAATGTGAATGCTCACAAATTGCAACTCTTCCTACCATGCTTTGCACATTACCCTTCACCAAAGGATTGCGGCGTTATAGTACTGCAGTTTTGTATTGCCATTGTATTGCAGACGTAAAGGCAGAAGCTTGGCATGGTTGTCAATGAGTTAAAGGCCTAACTCAGGGGGTGCCGGCACAAACCTGAGCAGCATGGTGGTCAGCACTGCTGCCTCACAGCACCAGGGACCCGGATTCGATTCCACCCTCAGGCAACAGTCTCGTGTCTGCGTGGGTTTCCTTTGGGTGCTCTAGCTTCCTCCCACACTCCAAACTTGAGCAGGTTAGGTGGATTGGCCATGCTACATTACCCCATAGTCTCCAGGGATGTGCGGGATAGGTGGATTAGCCATGGAAAATACAGGGTTACAAAGATAGTGTAAGGGGCTGGGTCCTGGTGGGCTGCTCTTCAGAGGGTCAGTGTGGACTCGATGGGCCAAATGGCCTGTTTCCACACTGTAGGGATTCTATGATTCAATGAATAAGTCAACAGCAACCTTCAATACCAGTCTAGAGGGTTGGACACAGTCAGTCTGCAGCTTAGTGTGGTCAGTGTCATGAACCTCTCCCCATAAGGGGTTAGGAACCAAATATTAGGTTGCTCACTAACCTGACTCTTTGTTTTACTGTGGGTTGTTTTCCTTCTGGAATGAGCGAGAAAGATATTACTGGAGATGAAAGTGAGTGGCACAACTAATACGTTTGATGCTGATGGGGAGGTGTTCAGATCAAAAGAGTAGGGCATGCAGGATTAGTGGGTGTTAGTGGTTGAGGTGAGTGACAGCAAATAAGGGAAAATGTAACAGGCAATAAAGAGAGTGGTATAATATGAAAACTGAAAGAACTGCGGAAGCTGTAAATTAGAAACAGAAACAGTAAGTCTGGCAGCATCTAAGGAGAGAAATCAGAGTTAAATTTTCTGGTCGAGAGACTCTTCTTACAGGCTTTGAGAAAAGGTCACTTAACCCGACATGTTAACTCTGATGCTGCCAAACCTGCTGAGCTTTTCCAGCAATTTATGTTTTAGTTTGCAGTAGAGCATGAGCCTTGGTGGGAGGTTGATACAGTTGCAGAGATTGTGTGAGAATAAGGTACTAGAGAGAAGATGGCAGAGTGGAGAAGGTCATTGACTTTCTATTTGTATTGCTATGCATTCCTCCAGATGACTGAATCTGCACTGAGCTGGGTGGAAACTTCAGACCAGGATGGCATGGTCTGAATCACGACCTCCTCTGCTGGTCCTCAGGAAAGAGGGATCCCATTTCTTCTCTATCCCATCCACCAGGACCACCAAGTTCCTGTCCATAAAGCAAGGTGCCAACTTTGACTTCTCTGCAATGTCCAGGACATGGAAGCATCAACTAACAGTGTTTGCCCGAGTGCACAATGGCCTTTTAAAGACGGTGTCAGTGCTAGGAATGCTGGTCAATTCCAGGGTATCTCAGCAAATGTGAGTTATTCCAGGTAGGCTGAATGGTAGAATGGGGCTAGAATGGGATGAGAGAAGTGCGCTAGAGATGTGGTATGTAGTTAATGAATCTCAGCAAATGTGAGTTATTCCAGGTAGGCTGAATGGTAGAATGGGGCTAGAATGGGATGAGAGAAGTGCGCTAGAGATGTGGTATGTAGTTAATGAGGCTAAGTCTGATTAGATATGGCAAGAATGCTGTGGTGTAAAATTATGTCCCAATACATGTGTGAATCATAATGTAACACATGTATTGGGCCAAGCAGTGGAATGTGGTGAAAGGGTTAAAATTGTGTCCCAATACATGTGTGAATCTAACCGGAATGGAGGTGTGTCGCTTAGTCCCGTGTGAATCTTATTATACACCTTCCCGTGTGAATAACCAGAATGGAATGTGTTTTTTAGCCTTGCTCTGCTGTTCACATGAATGTTTAGATCCCGAAAAGAGTATATCAGCTGGAAAAGTCTCCAGTTCGGTAGAGTCTGCTCCGGGGTTGCGTTTAACCGCCGAGCGTGGGTTGTTGGCAACCGCTCTACGAGAACTGACGGCTCCCAGTTCCGGTAACACGTAGAGTGAGTATAAACCAGACCCGTTGTAAGTACGAGACCTGGTTGTGGCGACGCTGCGGGGAATAAAACACTTATATTCTAGCAGACTCGCCTCTTGGCTGTTTGTTCTGTGTCAGACTACTTTCCTGCGAGCCTGGTCCTTGACCATGAGAATTTTTAAAAACATTTTGGCGCAGCGAGCAGGGTCAATCGCAATTGAGGAGAGATTTTGATACAGAACAATGTTTTGGAAAAAGGCAAAGAAACCAGAGGAACAAACTGTGGAGGCCCCGACCGTCCCGGGATGGCATGGATGTGGGCATGTACGTGGCAGTTTGTTTGAGAAAGGATCCCAGTCCTGCCGAAGAACCCCTTGCCTGGGGTACAGCGGAGGATGTGGGCATGTCCAAAAAACTGAAGCGGAGTTAACAGAATTGAATGGGATTGAACTGAACTGAACTGAGTGGAACTGAAGTGAATCAAATTGAACGGAACAAAATGGAACTGAGCTAAATTGAATTGAAATGGACGGAACTGAATTGAACACAATTGAATTGAACTGAACAGACCTGAACTGAGCTGAATTGAACTACACTGAATTGACTGAACTGAAATTAACTGAAACGAATTGAACTGAATCAAGCATAATGTAACACATGTATTGGGCCAAGCAGTGGAATGTGGTGAAACAGTTAAAAATTATGTCCCAATACATGTGTGAATCATAATGTAACACATGTATTGGGCCAAGCAGTGGAATGTGGTGAAACAGTTAAAAATTATGTCCCAATACATGTGTGAATCATAATGTAACACATGTATTGGGCCAAGCAGTGGAATGTGGTGAAACAGTTAAAAATTATGTCCCAATACATGTGTGAATCTAACCGGAATGGAGGTGTTGCTAAGTCCCGTGTGAATCTTATTACACACCTCCCCGTGTGAATCTTCTAATCTGTATGTAACCAGAATGGAATGTGTTTTTTAGCCTTGCTCTGCTGTTCACATGAATGTTTATATCTGGAAAAGAGTATATCAGCTGGAAAAGTCTCCAGTTCGGTGAGTCTGCTCCGGGGTTACGTTTAACCGCCGAGCGTGGGTTGTTGGCAACCGCTCTACGAGAACTGACGGCTCCCAGTTCCGGTAACATGTAGAGTGAGTATAAGCCAGAACCTGGAGTCTGCTCCGGGGTTACGTTTAACCGCCGAGCGTGGGTTGTTGGCAACCGCTCTACGAGAACTGACGGCTCCCAGTTCCGGTAACATGTAGAGTGAGTATAAGCCAGAACCTGGAGTCTGCTCCGGGGTTACGTTTAACCGCCGAGCGTGGGTTGTTGGCAACCGCTCTACGAGAACTGACGGCTCCCAGTTCCGGTAACATGTAGAGTGAGTATAAGCCAGACCCGGGAGTCTGCTCCGGGGTTACGGTTAACCGCCGAGCGTGGGTTGTTGGCAACCGCTCTACGAGAACTGACGGCTCCCAGTTCCGGTAACATGTAGAGTGAGTATAAGCCAGACCCGTTGTAAGTATGAGACCTGGTTGTGGCGACGCTGCGGGGAATAAAACACTTATATTCTAGCAGACTCGCCTCTTGGCTGTTTGTTCTGTGTCAGACTACTTTCCTGCGAGCCTGGTCCATGACCTTGAGAATTTTTTTAAAACAGGCACTGAGCCATTAGGAGCAAGGGTCCTAGAATTGATCAATTAATTCCTAGTAGCTAGTCTACTTGGGGAAATATTATGATATTCAGAATATCAAATAGTCCATTAATACTCAGTGACTAGGCTCATCCATTGACAATGACAACTTGGCTGGATAAAACTACCCAGCAGATTTAGCATGCTCAGGAAAGAGGGGAAAAATATAAATAAAAACAGACATAGTGGATCAGGATGACTTTGTTTGCGGCAAACTCATTCAAAAAAAGAAGAACCACTGTTTGGAGTTAGCATTGTATTTGACAGATCTTACCTTTCCTCATATCACGGAATGGTGGGTGATTGTAGCAATATGGACACAGTGGATAACTCTTTCCCTTGGAACCAGATGACCAGAGAACCAGTTCAAACTCATCAAGGGGACAGCGAAGCTCTTTGTACAGTTTGATGGTCCCATTCTGGGGTAAGCTGTAGGTATCATCACAATGGGAACAGTGCATCCGACTGGGTTTAGCCTGGAGAGAACAATGAAACATTCACAATACTAATAACTACTAAGGTTATCACAAAGCAGGCTGAGAATATTCTACTTCTGGGATTACATGCTTTGGTCTAAAGACTACTTTACAAAGACCAACAGACTACACAGTGCTAAGTTCAGAGCCCTGAATTCTCATTGATACACTTGTTGATAGTGAGTGAACTTCCATTTGTAACTGAACTATGTAACTAAAACTAGTACCTTAGATATCCATTCACAAACCTAACTAGGAAATTAAACCTTGGACGATGATCAGCAGATCTGGTAACTATACGATGTAATCTAGGACACCAACAGATCTGCTAACTATAGAAAAAAAATGGACCTCAGGTTACAAATACATCAATCATTAGAAGTTATGCAATGGGTGAAGAAAGGTCATTTAAAAAAATAACAAACCAATCACTATGTATAATTTCAAGGAATAGAATTGTAAAGTAGGGAAATTAAACCAAAGCTGTGTCAAAACTTGTGTAGACTACATTTAAAAATACAGGTCATTCTGCTATAATGTGCGTTTCATTAATATGAATTCATTATAACACGATTGATGAACTGGGGACATTGTTTCTGAAGTGCAAAGTTTTAAAGCTTGTATTGGCTATAACGTGATTCCGTCCCCAATAGTTTAAATAGTGTTGCTATTACATGACTTTCTTATAACACGGGATTGCTCGAGAATGGATCTACTGCATTATCGTAGAACGGACTGTAGTACGTGCAGTTCTGGTCATTATATTAAAAAAGGGAGTGTGTACTGGAGAGGGTGCAGAAAATATTTATAAGCATGATCCCAGAAACGCTTAGCCAAATTGATAGGTTAAGGTTCTTCACCTAATAACTCCAAATGGGGTAAACCAGTAGCTAGGATACATCAATACATGATTTTCTTTTAAACCTCACTCATTGGCTATAGTATTGCTAGCTGGCCAGCATTTGTTGCTCTTCCCTAGTTGTCCTTGAAAAAACAGCAGTTAGCTGCCTTCTTGAACCCGCTACAGCCCATGTGCTGTAGGTAGATGTACAATCCCCTTAGGGAGGAAACTCCAGGATTTTGATCCAGGTGGTGAAGGAACAGCACTTTATTTCAAAGTCAGAATGACAAGTGGCTTTGAGGGATGGTGCTGTTCTAGTATATCTGGTGCTCTTGTCCTTCTAAATGGAAGTGGTCAGGCATTTGGGAGATGCTGTATTTGATCTTTGCTGATCTTTGGTGAATTGCTGCAGTACGTCTTGTCGATAGTATACATTGCTGCTGAGCATTGACGGTGGAGAAAGTGGATGCTAATGGATGTGGTGCCAAACAAGCGGGCTGATTTGCCCTGAATGGTGTCAGGTTTCTTGAGCATTGCTGGAGCTACACCCATACAGGCAAGTGGAGAGTATTCCATCAGACTTCTGATTTGTGCCTTTTGGATAGTAGACAGGCTTTAGGAAGTAAGGTGGTGAGTTACTTACCACAGTTTTCCTAGCTACTGACCTGCATTTGTAACCACAGTATTAATATGTTGAGTTCACTTGAGCTTCTGATCAATGATAATCCTGATGGTGTCCACAATGGGGGAAATCAGTGATGGTAACATCATGGAATGTTTCTTATTGGAGGGGTCATTGTCCGGTATTTATGTGGCTGGAATGTTATTTGCCAGTTGTCAGCCCCAGCTTGGATACTGTTCAGATCTTGTTGCATTTTAACATGGACTGCTTCAGTTTCTGAGAATATTATAAATTTATGTTCCAAGCACAAACCTGAATTTATTGTTCCTAGAATATACCTTCTTATAAGGATATAACCATTGAATTTCTTGGTTCCTCAAGACGGCATATTGATTAGAGTGAAAACAATAGGATGAAAATAGAGCACAAAGAGAGATTCAGTCTCTCAAATTTAGTCCATCAAATTTAAGCTGGTTCTTTTAAAGACCAATCCACCTATTTCCATTCCAACGATATTTCTTAATATCTCTGATTTTTTTCCCCTCAAAGTATTTAACCCAACTCCTTTTTGAAAGCCACAACTAAATCCAAAAGGGAAAGTGACAACTGCACATGCTGGAGATCAAAATTAAAAAGTGTGGAGCTGGAAAAGCACAGCCGCACAGGCAGCATCTAAGGAGCAGGCGACTCAATGTTTTGAGCATAAGCTCTCCATCAGCTCCTCGAATGCTGCCTGACCAGTTGCGCTTTTCCAGCGCCACACGTCTGACAACTAAATTCATGTCTATTTGAAATCAACTAACTCTCCATCTCCTTGCAATGATACATTGAATTCTCTAACCTGAATGTACTTCATGAATCGATGACATCTGCCACAGCGGGACAGAGGCTTCCCTGTCTCAGCAATTGGAGAAAATGACACCTCCATTAATTCATCCATACCTGAAGGGAAACAGAATAAACTAAGCAAGGTATCCACAAGAGGGCGCTAAAGGCTTAAAAGTAATTTTCTTATGATTTTCGAACAGTAAACTTCTTTCACATTTCCATTGAAGTTCAAACTTCATCCAATAGCAATCATTGTATCTCGTTGACAAAGAAAAATACATTTTGGACATATTTATGCCTCGTGAAAAAAGAATGCATCACTGCAGGATACAGGCAGAAATGTTTCAACGTTTGGATGCAAATTATTGATTTTGTACAGCGTTGCAATCTAATAAGACAAAAGTATTCACATACAAACATGTTTGCTGTGAGCCAAGAATAGCCAATTCATTGCCACTTGTCATAATCCTGCTAAAAATAAAAAGGAACCCCTCATAAAGCACTCCAAAGATCTACCAATGATCTGGTGTGTGAACACAGTGCCCAATTTAGTACTGATGCCAGCTCAGGCTTGTGCTGTGGCAACTTATCTCGGTAAAGGGAATGATTGGACATGATAAGTGGCATCAAAAACTCTGAGAGATTGCCAACTAGTTCCAAAGACCGAAATAAGCAAATGAAGAGGAAAAATTCAATGTTTTATGCTCTCAACAGAACACATCATTGAAATAGAACCCACCAGCAGTACACCACTGAGAAAGAACAGTCCATGTGGAGGCGCAGTCTGCTCCAACTCAGGGCACCTGTTGAGCAAAAGCACAGGATATTGGACCTCAGGATGTTCAAAAATAAATTACAGCCAATTACATACTTTTTGATATGTCGTCACTGCCATAATATAGGAAATGGAGCAACTGAGTTGTGCATAGCAAAATCCAGTGAAATTGGAGGGATAAATATCAGCCAGAATCCTGGAAATTCTCCCCCCTCCTATCTTTATTTGAAGAAATGGTATTTTTTACTTTCCAAGTGAGCATACATGGGCTCAGTTTAACATTTTATCTGAAAGACAAAATTCCTTCAGGATTTCACAGGTGCATCAACTTGGATTTTTGTTGTCAAGCCCGTGGAATGGGAACTGAATCCCAAAACTTATCTCTCAAAAGTGAGAGCGCGAGTAACTTAGCCACAGCTAACTAACAATTTTGAACTAAACACCATGGAGACAAGTGCCTTAATCCTGTAAAGATATTGGCAAGAAATCTGACCCTAAAGTTACAATGGAACGAAAATTGTGTGTTGGCTCAAAATGACTTCTTCTCAACGGATCAGAAATAATTTCAACATCCTATATATACAAAACCTAAACAAATACATCTTTTTCCAGTTTTGCATGGGAGCTCTGATGAATTAATCCTCTAATTCAAGATATTTGAAAGTATTTCCATCAGTGGTTGATAAGAAAAGGTTGAGTGCTGTTGGAACGACTGGGCATAGTGTCTCCCAGTCTAGTGTGTGCATGGAGATAAAAACCATAGAAGTGAATTTCCTGGCAGTATACGATGTACTGGGTGAAATGGCAGTTATAGATTTTTCTCAACATTGAAAATCAGTTCACGCACACTGAAATGTTCACAGTCTTCGGAGGATTCAGCACAGTTGGAACTGATAACAATGCTCATTTTGATGAATTCTTCATGCAAGATTCTTGATGAAACTATTGTGATTAAACCTTCGACCAAATTAGCTGTTGTTTCATAATTACAGCCTTTTACTAATGCTGCTCTAATTATAAATAGATTTCTACAAATACATGAACTATTTTAAAATATAGACCTATAAACTGTTCTCCTTGGAACAGAGGAAACCGAGGTGGTAAGATTTAGTGGAAATGTACATGATAATGACAGACAATGTAGAAGGGGAAAGTTCTTTTCATAAGCTGTTTTCACAAGAACTAGATATGTATGTTTAAGATTTTGAGCAAGCGACACAGGGAGAATGTAGTGCAACAAGTGACAATGACCTGGAACTTGCTGATCGTGAGGGTGATGGATGTGGAAACAATCAAAAGATTTCAAAAAGAAATTGGATAGAAACTTGATAGAAATAAACTTGCAGGGCTGTGTGGATTGAACAAGGTAGTGGGACTGAATGATCCATGGGAGTCAGAATCAATTTGGTGGGATGAATGGCCTATGTCACAAATGATTTTATGAAATGCAAGATTCTTAGTAGTACAAATCTACTGATTAACATATGTTTAACAGTTCAGACCACAGGCTAAATTTCACAAGGCGTTGCCGCAGCACAGTTGACACAAGTGCAGAATGGGGAATTTAGGCTCCATGTCCAACAGGACCTTTATAAAACCCATTCTTGTAACCAAGTAATTGAACAGCGCAATAATTAGTCAAAGACGTTTGTCACGAAAGAAAGCATTACAAATCAAAACATTATAAAAATCAGCTGTACCAGCTATGGAGTCCACAAAATAATGGAATTTTCTCTTGAAGATATTTAGGGCATGCTCTAGGACTGGTGGAAAATCAGCTTTGCCTGCAGCAATGAGACTTAGCTGTTTCTCAACAGCACTGCGGATGGTGGGAAGGACAAGCTCCTGGTCTGTCAAAACATAAAGAGATCATGCAAATTACCAGCTAGGATCACAAAGATTCATGCAACTGATTAATAGCTGCTGCTGCACCCCACCAACACTCCCCACCCCACCCTCCGCTCAGACCCCCCACCCTCCACCCCCATTCAAGCAATTCTCTGCCATCTTCCAGCCCACAAGGTGCTCATTGATTTGACAGAGAGGAGCTGGAAGTATGGACAGAGATTTTACAATGCATTGCATTCAGGATGAACAGAGTCCAAAGGGTTCACAAATTGCAAAGGATACAGGAAACTAATGGAAGGTGTGTTTATTGTTATTATTCATTCTTAGCATTACCATTCCTGGCTATCCATAGTTGCCCAGGTAAGATGGTGACAGGCTGTTTTCTTCAATAGCTGCAGTGTAGTAGTTTGCTACAACTGAAGGATTGCGAAGCAATTCTGAAGAGAAGTTAAGAGTCAACCATGTTGGTGTGCAACTGTCGCCAAATACCAGGTAAGGAAGATAACCTTCCCTAAAGGCAGCACGGTGGCACAGTGGTTAGCACTGCTGCCTCACAGCGCCAGAGACCCAGGTTCAATTCCCGCTTCAGGCGACTGACTGTGTGGAGTTTGCACGTTCTCCCAGTGTCTGCATGGGTTTCCTCCCACAGTCCAAAGATGTGCAGGTCATGCTAAATTGCCCGTAGTGTTAG